>NW_006792921.1:6547160-6578200 GCF_000442215.2 Lipotes vexillifer | reverse complement strand
GAAAGAGTTAAGGGCATGATGTCTGCAGCCAGGTTCTTAAAGGAGTTAAACAAGAACATGTTTCAGACTCCTGATTAATGGCCAGGGACATTCCAAGCTGCTTTGCCTACCTCAGCAGTACATGACTCGTACAGCAGGGTAATATCTAATAACTAATCTTTGACACAAGAATTAAGTCATTTTGCAAGAAAACAGATCATTAGAAGCCAAACTGAATTATAAGTAATACTATCTCTGTAGAGGATTGTAAATTAATTGGTTTTTAACAATAACATTTCTATATTTTATTAAAGCAGCATAAGAATTCAGCGAAGAAACGAATATAGCAGATAAACAGGCCAGGTGCTGGTGATGCAAATGAAATAGATGACAGATGGTGAGTAGCACGCTCACTCACTGTGTGTGTATAATGGATAGAGGTAATCAAAGTCCTTTGTGAATTGGCGACTTTCTGTACATCAAGAACTTTAACGCGGATTTGCTTACACATCTCTCTACCCCCGCTCTCAGCACGCACATGTGCCCGTACACACACACACACACACACACACACACACACACACCCCCTCTCAAACACACACAGCATCATTACACATACACCCTAATTATAGCCTAAGTTACTATCAGAAGGATGGGCTATAACTCTATTTACATAACACCACACAGAGATACCATTCCACCAAATCAACCTGTATACACTAAACAACAGATTTCTCTGATGAGAACATCACACTAAGGAAACTAAGCAACCTGTTTCCATGAAAGAAGTTCTATTCCGTAAGGAAGTGATACTTAGACCAAGAGGCTGGGCTTCAGTGGGAAAGAATTACTTCTGGCTCTTATGTTGAGTTTTCCACTAGAATCTTTAAAATGTTGATGAACATTCTGATGGGTTTCCTTTTTGCCTTCAAATAATGGTTAAGGAGTCTCAACACTCAAAGAAAATGCTGACCCAAGTCGACTATTAGATTTCTGGATTGTATGTAGACTTCTCTCCTCTCCATTCTGGTACCAAGAAGATTGCTTTATTTTATTGCTTCTTCCAATAAAGGGAAAACTGTACTCAGTTAATTCCAGGACATAAATTCATATACCACGTGGAATACAGAAAATAGTTCCTCTCAGGATCATAATAAATGAACATACAACTCACTGAGAATTACTTTGCATATGATCAAATTGTATTTCCTGTCCTATGTTATTATCTTAGCTTTATTTCCATCTTTCTTCCTGCTTACTGGACATTTCCACTTGGATGTTTAGATGTGAGTTTAACATCAGTATGCTCAATATTACATATGTAGTCATAGTCATTTTTCCACAACCAAGTTCACATGGAAAGTTTCCTTTCTCCAACCTTACTTTCACTCAGATGTGAAATTCTGAACTTTTCCTCTTCTTTTCTTTAAACTTCATATACAGTCAAAATACAAACCCTGTTGATTTTCCTTCTAAAATGTCCTGACATTTATCATTTCCTCCCCTGTCCTGTTTCTGGGGTCTAAACTAAGCATTGTGGCTGGACCACTTCATCAGCTGGCTGCCATGTGGTTTCCTCAGACTCTGTCTCTTCCTTCCCCCACTTTTCCCTATTCCTCTCCTGACTAGTCTTCTCTTCACGTTGCCTCCAGGGCTCTCTTTCTTACTTCATCTAAACCTTTGCTGGCCCTCAAGCTTCTCCAGCCAGACCCACTTTCCACTGGCTCTCACGGTGCACCATTTGCTCTACTGGGGCCAGATTCCTGTGGTCTGTGCAGTGCCATGTTTGTTGTGGGTTAATCTCCCATGATCCATGCAGCTGCCATGTTCCTTCAACCTCAGAGCCTTTGCACATGCTGTACCTCTGCCTGGATGTCCCCAATCCCTCTCCCTTCCCCTAAGCTCATTGAAGTCTGCTTGATCTCCCCTCTCTGTGAGGATTTCCCTGACTATTCTCTCTGAATCTCACACAGTCAGTCCACAACCCACTATTTAGTCCTTCATCATTTGCTATTTTGAATTGTTCTCTGGTTGCTTCACATGTGGTCGAGTCAGCCCAGCTACACTGGAGTCCTTTGAGTAGAAGAACTGCATGTTGCATGTATCTGTACCCATCCCCATTGGCACGCACTCGTGGTGCCTTAAAGCCATTGTACCTGCTTTCTTACTGAACAGCAGATACCCGGCAAGGGGGCCACAAGTACTCTGATTCTTCACCAACACTTTATCATCCAATTCAGATCATTGTCCCTTCTTTCTGTGCCCTTGAGGCTTGATTCTAACCACAGACTTCTCTGACGAATGCTTGACTCCTTGGACCTTAATTCTGACCAGGTGCCCTACCTTAGGTAAGCTCATTTCTGGCTCACCTTGGTCCTGGGACCCTACTTTGGAGCCCCTTCTCTTTCTCCTTTGAAGAATCTGCTCAGATAATCTACCCTTATGAGTGCTGAGCAATAGTAGATACCCAATTAGTGTGTGTTCATTAATGTCTCGTTTATGGGAAAAATACATTTCTTTTTTAAGCTACAGCACAAATCTGCCAGATCATTCTAAAGTACAATTTACTTGCCCTTCCTTTATTTATATATATGTGCCTACCAGAACACGTCTATACACCAGGCCTTAAATTTGATTCCAAGAAGCTTAAATGACATTTGCATTGCAGGATTCTGTGCTTAAGGCCGCAGAAGGCGCTGGAGTTGGCCTGGTGGTACTAATTTTGTGTTGACTCTTCCTCAGGGAATAGTATGCTTTTGGACTGTTTCTGATTTCCTATTAGATGGCATTAAAGGAAGTATATTATATCCTGAACCTAAAAGGATCAGCTCTTTAATAAACCAAATTGACCTTTCTGCTTTTTTCCCAAAGGGATCAGGGTCCTCCTCCATGCCTTGAAGCCCCCTTTCTTCCCTGGAAATAAATTGATTTTGTGACTGTTTTGTTTGGCTTTTTTACATGGCAACCACATATATGGTGAAGAATAATGACCAAAAGTCATACTCCTGGGCAACTGGGTATAGCCAGATGAGACGATAAATATAATTTGTTGAATTACAGAGGTAGCACCTGTTCTGTCAGGTGTGTGTTCAGCTTTGACATCTTGGCAAAGAGATGATGTCATCAGAGTTACAAGGCAAGTGGCAGACCACCTGTTAAGCATCTAGTCACAAGTCAAAACCAAGAGCCCCAGGTTTGTAAATGTTCCCCTTTAAGTTTCATCATTCCAATTTGAAGTTATACCATTTTCAACAAAAATCTTTTTATTATCAAAGCTCTATGTTAAGGATAATCAAATATCAGAAGACTCGATGTTTTAGGACCTACCTGTAATCATTGAATTTATCATGGTGGAAATGGACAGCCTTGCAATTCATGGATAATTGGAACACTAACAGTTCTTTAACATGTAGGAACTATACTAATACCCTAAATGAGAGATGCATTGGTACACACTGCTTTTGTGGGCCTATATAAGAG
This sequence comes from Lipotes vexillifer, assembly GCF_000442215.2. Classification (NCBI taxonomy): domain Eukaryota; kingdom Metazoa; phylum Chordata; class Mammalia; order Artiodactyla; family Lipotidae; genus Lipotes; species Lipotes vexillifer. The sequence goes on along the minus strand of NW_006792921.1, from coordinate 6,574,741 downwards.
TACTGGATATACTGGGAAATAAAGGCATGACTGGACTGTTCTGAACTAAGATCACCTTTCTTGTGACCACTCAAAACCAAGATTTTGATTCATTGCAATTGTAGTGCTCAGTATTAGCACCTCGAGCTCTTGCTGAAAAGTAAATTTACTTATATCCCTTAGATATCCCCCTTCCCCGACAATTTTGGCCTTCCTTTTGCACAGGAGAAATTCTGCAACTGAGTTCCAAAATCTCTTCTTCCTAATGCATCTGTAAACAGCTGCAGCTCCCTGTTCAATATTGGCTGCAGCTGCCATAATGCCCCAGAAGGACAACAAAATGGAGAGAGCTCCCCTTAATTGCCTTGCCACCCCTGATTGAATTTATGTTTTGTTTTTAAGTAACATTTTGTTGCATTTGTATTACTGAAATCACCAGGTTACAGTAAACTATATTCCCCGATCAATGTCCCCCGAAAGAAAGCAGACGTGAACTTTATCACGAACAACAAATTCAATTTTCACATTACCTGCTGACAAAGAAGCTTGTTTCAACAACACTTGCTGATTCCTGAAAAGTCCGCCAAACAAGAAGAAATCCACAGGTCTCAGGTTTTAATGTCACATAGGTTTGCTATTTAACTATTGCTTTTCACCTCTAGGTGAATTAATCTTGGCATGTTTTGTTTTTGTTTCAAAATCAGTTAGGGTGACACATAAAGATGTTCCCAATTGGAACCCTAGTGCATTGCTGGCGGGAACGTGCAGGCTTTATGGAAGACCGTTCGGCAGTTCCTCAAAAAGTTAAACATAAAATTATCATATGACCCACCAATTCCACTCCTAGGTATATATGCCAACGAACCGTAAACAGGGACTCAGGTACTTGTACACCAAAACTCATAGCAGCATTATTTGTAATAGCCAAAAGGTGGAAACAACCCAAATGTCCATCAACAGATGAATGAATAAGTATAATGTAGTATACACATACAATGGAATATTACTCAACCATAAAAAGGAATGAAATTCTGACACATGCTACAATATGGATGAACCTTGAATATATTATACTAGGTAAAACAAACCAGGCACAAAAGGACAAATATATGATACCATTAATATGCTATATCTAGAAGAGGCAAATTCATAGAGAGAGAATGTAGAATGGGGGTTATCAGGGGCTGGAGAGAGTGGGAATGGGGAACTATTGTTTAATGGGTACAGAGTTTCTGTTTGAGATGATGAAAAATTCTAGAAATAGATAGTGGTAATGACTACCATACTCAGTGGCACTGAATTATACACTTTAAGATGGTAAATGATATGTTATGTATATTTTACCACAATAAAAAAAAGTTATTTTCAAACCGTCTAGAGCTTAAAGTTGTGTTACAAATTTTAATGTGAATTCTAATAATTAGTTTATTAGAGATGGGTCAAAGTATAAAGTTTGAAGCAATAGGAATTTTATCTATTAATTTCTAAAATCTTTGTCAAAGATAAAACTAAAATAAATGTTTTTTATGTCTTTTGTACCATTTTTTTCTCTGTGATTTGTAGAAATACATGCACACATATATAACATTACTTTGCTAATTAAATGTTACGTATCTTTGAATTTGTGACTTGTCTTTCATTTTCTTTAGAGTGTTAATGAGTTAATTTCACACTTTAATATTGACACTATTTCTGTGCTTCTTCTAAAAAAGTCAAAAAGACTTTTTCCCTAACCTGAGGTCAAAAGATAATATTTTCTTCTAAAACTTTTATTGTTGTGTCTTTCATATATAAATTCAGTAATTGGGTTTTTTTTTTTTTTTTTTCAGTTTCTGGATCCCTCTTTTACATTTTACAGGGTTCAGTTATATTGTCCAAAGGGTATTGTCTTTTTTTTTAATAAGATGTTGGGGGTAGGAGTTAATTAATTAATTAATTTTTGCTGTGTTGGGTCTTCGTTTCTGTGCGAGGGCTTTCTCTAGTTGTGGCAAGCGGGGGCCACTCTTCATCGTGGTGCGCGGGCCTCTCACTATCGCAGCCTCTCTTGTTGCGGAGCACAGGCTCCAGACGCGCAGGCTCAGTAGTTGTGGCTCACGGGCCTAGTTGCTCCACGGCATGTGGGATCTTCCTAGACCAGGGCTCGAACCCGCAGTCCCCTGCATTAGCAGGCAAACTCCCAACCACTGCACCACCAGTAATTGGGTTTTGTACATGGTGTAAGGTAGGGTTAAACTTCATTATTTTTTTCTGTATTAAAAACCACTAGTTCTTCTACCTATTTTTGGAATTCTCTATTCTTTCTCCCAACAATCTAAAACACTCCTCTGTCACATATAAACATTCCATATATATGTAGGTCTATTTCTGGGCTCCCTCTTCCATTCTGTTGGTCAGTTTCTCTATTCCTGCATCAATACTACACTGACTTAATTACATAGTTTTATAACAAGCCTTGACACCAAGTACAGCAAGTTCTTCCATCCATCTCTTCCTCTGTATACTTTGACTTTTCTTGATTCCATGGTCTTACATACAAATTTTAGAAACAACTTCTCAGGTTCCACGGAAAACACTCTTAAGAGTTTGACTGGAAATTCATTGAATTTATTTGGAGAGAATTAACATTTTTACAATATTGGGTTATCCTATCTATGAACACGCATTACCTCACCACTTATTAGGCTACTTTAGTGCTTTTTAACAAAGTTTTCTAATTTTCTCCATACAAGTCTGCACACATTTTGTTAGATTTATTCTTATGTTCTTTACAGTTTGTTGTTGTTATTGTAAATAAAAAGGTTTTTTTTTCCTTATTTGCATTTTCTAACTGTGGTTGGCATTTATTATTTTTGTATATTGACCTTAAATACAAACACTTCAATAGATTTTCTTATTATTTCTAATAATTTGTAGATTATTTGGGGTTTTCTAGAAATAGCTCTAATGTCCACAAATGGTAACAGTTCCATTTCTTCTTTTCTCATTTTTATAACTTTAATTTTTTTTCCTTATCTTATTCCACCAACTAGAATTTCCAAAACAATGTAGAATAAAAACCATAAGAATGGATATTTTTGTATTTTCTTGCTATCGAGAGACCTCCTTCAAAGTTTTTCTATAAAAAACAATGTTGGCTGAGGTTTGGGATAGATATTCTTCATAGTTTCTAAAGACTTTCCTGGTTTGTATGGGTTTTTAATAATAAAAATGTATTCATTGCTTTTCCTCCTTTTATTGAGACAATCATATATTTTTTAACTTTAATATATTATGTGAATTTGATAATAATTTAGAATGTCTAAGATTTTTAAAATTAAAATAGTAATGATAATAACAATTCATGTGACTAAAACAAAGAAAGAACTAAAACAACAGCATGTAATTTGGGAAATAAAAAAGCACTCCCCTGCTACTCTGAAAGTGGTTGAGATCAGAACTATTTAAATATCATAATATGTATGAGTTAGAAGAGTTTGATTAAAATCTATAATTTAAATGGCATACTTAGGAATCCTTTAATTGTCTTCCATTTGAATTTTTTCAAACTGTGTTTCTTGTTGAGGAACAAATGTGTAACAATAATTTAACATGGAAAAACAAGTTAATACAGAGCTATGGGCCAAGGATCTTCTCAGTTCAAAGAGAATTAAGGGTCACAAAAACATGATTTGGACACCCCAGCTGCAAAAGGCATTTGGGGAACAATCTGGAAAATTTGAAAATGGTCTGATTATTGTACAATATTAGGGAATTATTGATAATTTTGCCAAATGTGATCATGGCTTTGTGATTATGTAGGAACACGGACTCCTTTTCCATGGATATCTATTGAAGTTTTTCTGGGTGAAATGTCATGATGTCCATAACTAACATAAAAGCACTTAAATGGAAATAAGAAAATTAATGAAGCAAATATGGCAAAATGTTAACAATTGTTAAAGTTAGGTGCTGGATATATGATTGCTTATTATATGGTTGCAATTTCCCACAAGAAAATAAGAAAGATTTCTGGTATTAAGTAATAAGAGAAAATGCTGTGCTAGGCAACTCCTGAGAAAGCCCCAAAGATCCTTGCCTCCTGGTATCTGTGCCTTTGTGTTCCCTTCCCCTTGAGTGTGGGCTGGACCTAGTGACTAATGAACAGAATAGCGCAAAAGTGGTAGCATATCACTTCTGAGATTACATAACATAAAGACTGTGGCTTTTGACTTGCCCTCTCTTGTTTCTCTCTCTTGGTCTCTCTCTCATTCTCTCTTTCCTCCCTCCCTCTGGGAAAAGCCAGCTGCCATATTGTGAGCTGCCCTATGTGGGGGCAGAGTGGGGAGAAGGAGCGGGGGTGCCAATGGCAAGGAAGTGATGCCTCTAGCCAACAGCCAAGGAGGATCTGAGGTCTGCCAATAGCCATGAGTGAACTTGGAAGAGGATCTTCCCTAAGTCAAGTCTCAGAAGACTCTGAGCCAGAGGGACTAGCTGAGCTGTTCTGGATTCCTAACCTACAGAAACTGTGATATGGTACAAGTTTGTTGTTTTTTGTTTTTTGTTTTTTTGCGGTATGCAGGCCTCTCACTGTTGTGGCCTCTCCTGTTGCGGAGCACAGGTTCCGGATGCGCAGGCTCAGCGGCCATGGCTCACGGGCCCAGCCGCTCCGTGGGATCCTCCCGGAACGGGGCACGAACCCACGTCCCCCGCATCGGCAGGCGGACGCTCAACCACTGCGCCACCAGGGAAGCCCCCAAGTTTGTTGTTTTAAGCTGCTAAATTTGGGGGTAATTCGGTATGCAGCAATAGATAACTAACACAAATATTATGAGAATAAAAGAAGCTAAACACATAACATTGCTAGAGACATTTTGAAACATCATGATTTCAATAATTGTTTTCAACAAGGAGTTAGCTCTTACTATTTCAGGAGTTAATCAGTTTGGTAGGAAAGGGAGGTCCATTTGGCAGTAGGAAATGATTACTAAAAATTAAGAAATGCTAAGCTATCATTCTGCAAAAAACAGGTCTGTTGACTTATGATTAAATCAATAAGCATGTATAAGACCCCTACAATTTGTGCAGCACTGTTTTAGATGACAGAATGAAAACAACATAATTAAAAGGTAGCCCCTGCCATTTATTGAACTAGAGTCTATTGATGCATAAACTACTCACTGAGATTATACGAGGCAGATTTTGATGCCATTTTCATTCTTCCCGGCCATCCGAACACCACACAAGGAAACTCCAAATGGACAACACAGCTTCTAAGATTTAGTTAGCTTACATCTAGAAATTAGTTTATATAATAGGAAGAGCTGTGATTAAAGACTCACATCTGCCAACGTCTGTGTAAGATGGTGGCATAAACATAGATGCAGGGGAATCCATTTTCAAACTTCTCTTTTAAACGGCCATGAAAACACACCAATGAGAGAACATCTGCAACCATCATTCATTAACAATTATTTATTGAGCACCTACTGGGTGCTAGAGACCCTGTCATGTGCAGCCTAACAGAGGTGAATAAATTAGACGTGGACCCTGCCCTCACTAAATTTATACTATACTGGAAGATGTACAAATAAGTTATATCTATGTATTATGATGGATACTCTGAGGGAGAAATACAGCATGGCAGGACTGCTTCACTGAGGATGTTTGATTTAAGCTGTGACCTGAAGAATGACGAAAATGAGAATATTTCTAGTGAGGGCAGCAGCATTCCCCAAAGCCTTGAGATGAGAAGGAACTTGGTCCAAAAAGAACAGAAAGAAGGTCAGTGTAGCTGGAGTGTTGGGAGCATGAAGACAGAAGATAGCTAGAGAGGATGGTGGACAATTCTGTAGCCAGTCAAGAATGTTGTATTTCATCTGAAATGCAATGGAAAGCCTCTGAGGGGATTTCAGAGGGTGGTGAACTGGTCTGATTTATACTATGAGTAGATCACTCTAGCTACTGTGTAGAAAATTGTGGGAGACAAGCACTGAAATTGAGACTATGATTAAAAATCTTCCAACAAACAAAAGCCCAGGACCAGATGGCTTCACAGGTGAATTCTACCAAACATTTAGAGAAGAGCTAACACCTATCCTTCTCAAACTCTTCCAAAATATAGCAGAGGGAGGAACACTCCCAAACTCCTTCTACGAGGCCACCATCACTCTGATACCAAAACCAGACAAGGATGTCACAAAGAAAGAAAACTACAGGCCAATATCATTGATGGACATAGATGCAAAAATTCTCAACAAAATAATAGCAAACAGCACATTAAAATGACCACACACCATGATCAAGTGGGGTTTACCCCAGGAATGCAAGGATTCTTCAGTATACGAAAATCAATCAATGTGATACACCATATTAACAAATTGAAGGAGAAAAACCATATGATCATCTCAATAGATGTAGAAAAGGCTTGCGACAAAATTCAACACCCATTTATGATAAAAACCCTCCAGAAAGTAGGCAAGGCGGGAACTTACTTCAACATAATAAAGGCCATATACGACAAACCCACAGCCAACATCGTCCTCAATGGTGAAAAACTGAAACCATTTCCTCTAAGATCAGGAACAAGACAAGGTTGTCCACTCTCACCACTATTATTCAACATGGTTTTGGAAGTTTTAGCCACAGCCATCAGAGATGAAAAAGAAATAAAAGGAATCCAAATGAGAAAAGAAGAAGTAAACATGTAACTGTTTGCAGATGACATGATACTATACATAGAGAATCCTAAAGATGCTACCAGAAAACTGCTAGAGCTAATCAATGAATTTGGTAAAGTGGCAGGATACAAAATTAATGCACAGAAATCTCTGGCATTCCTATACACTAATGATGAAAAATATGAAAGAGAAATTAAGGAAACACTCCCCTTTACCATTGCAACAAAAAGAATAAAATACCCAAGAATAAACCTACCTAAGGAGAAAAAAAGACCTGTATGCAGAAAACTATAAGACACTGATGAAAGAAATTAAACATGATACAGACAGATGGAGAGATATACCATGTTCTTGGATTGGAAGAATCAACATTGTGAAAATGACTATACTACCTAAAGCAATCTACAGATTCAATGCAATCCCTATCAAACTACCAATGGCATTTTTCACAGAACTAGAACAGAAAATTTCCCAATTTGTACAGAAATACAGAAGACCCCAAATAGCCAAAACAATCTTGAGAAAGAAAAACAGAGCAGGAGGAATCAGGCTCCTGGACTTCAGACTATACTACAAAGCTACAGTAATCAAGACAGTATGGTACTGGCACAAAAACAGAAATACAGATCAATGGAACAGGATAGAAAGCCCAGAGATAAACCTATGCACCTATGGTCACCTTATTTTTGATAAAGGAGGCAAGAATATACAATGGAGAAAAGACAGCCTCTTCAATAAGTGGTGCTGGGAAAACTGGACAGCTACATGTAAAGAATGAAATTAGGACACTTCCTAATACCATACACAAAAATAAACTCAAAATGGATTAGAGACCTAAATGTAAGACCACACACTATAAAACTCTTAGAGGAAAACATAGGCAGAACAGTCTATGACATAAATCACAGCAAGATCATTTTTGACCCACCTCCTAGAGAAATGGAAATAAAAACAAAAAGAAACAAATGGGCCCTAATGAAACTTAGAAGCTTTTGCACAGCAAAGGAAAACATAAACAAGTTGAAAAGACAACCCTCAAAATGGGTGAAAACATTTGCAAATGAAGCAACAGACAAAGGATTAATCTCCAAAATTTACAAGCAGCTCATGCAGCTCAATATCAAAAAAAAAAACAACCCAATCCAAAAATGGGCAGAAGACCTAAATAGACATTTCTCCACAGAAGATATACAGATTGCCAACAAACACATGAAAGGATGCTCAACATCATTAATCATTAGAGAAATGCAAATCAAAACTACAATGAGATATCATCTCACACTGGTCAGAATGGCCATCATCAAAAAATTGAGAAACAATAAATGCTGGAGAGGATGTGGTGAAAAGGGAACACTCTTGCACTGCTGGTAGGAATGTGAATTGATACAGCCACTATGGAGAACAGTATGGAGGTTCCTTAAAAAACTACAAATAGAACTACTATATGACCCAGCAATCCCACTACTGGGCATATACCTTGAGAAAACCATAATTCATAAAGATTCATGTACCACAATGTTCATTGCAGCTCTATTTACAATAGCCAGAACATGGAAGCAACCTAAGTGTCCATCAACAGATGAATGGATAAAGAAGATGTGGTACATATATACAATGGAATATTACTCAGCCATAGAAAGAAACGAAACTGAGTTATTTGTAGTGAGGTGGATGGACCTATAGTCTGTCATACAGAGTGAAGTAAGTCAGAAAGAGAAAAACAAATACCGTATGCTAACACATATATATGGAAGCTAAAAAAAAAACGTTCTGAAGGGGCTTCCCTGGTGGCGCAGTGGTTGAGAGTCCGCCTGCTGATGCAGGGGACACGGGTTCGTGCCCCAGTCCCGGAAGATCCCACATGCTGCAGAGCGGCTGGGCCCGTGAGCCATGGCCGCTGAGCCTGCGCGTCCGGAGCCTGTGCTCTGCAACGGGAGAGGCCACAACAGTGAGAGGCCCACGTACCGCAAAAAAAAAAAAAAGTTCTGAAGAACCTAGGGGCAGGACAGGAATAAAGATGCAGACATAGAGAATGGACTTGAGGACACGGGGAGGGGGAAGTGTAAGCTGGGATGGAGTGAGAGAGTGGCATGGACATAATACACTACCAAATATAAAATAAATAGCTAGTGGGAAGCAGCCACATAGCACAGGGAGATCAGCTCGGTGCTTTGTGACCACCTAGCGGGGCGGGATAGGGAGGGTGGGAGGGAGATGCAAGAGGGAGGAGATATGGGAACATATGTATATGTACAGCTGATTCATTTTGTTATATAGCAGAAACTAACACACCATTGTAAAGCAATTATACTCCAATAAAGATGTTAAAAAGAAAAAAAAAAGAAAATTGTGGGGGAAACAGCAATGGAAGCAGGGGCACAGCTGTCTCTTGGGCCCGTACTTTATACATCTTCTCTTTACTCCCATTATGTTCTGCTCCTTATTCTTTTCTTTCACATTAGGAAAGAATTTACTGAACTCATCTAATGTAATTAAATTTTCTGGAGCACCCAATTCTCTCCCTGTGTTACAGTTTAGAATTTTGCAATTGTGATTTTCATCTTCATATAGACTTTTCTAGTCTTAAAATTGCATTTTCTTCGCGTTTGTTTTATCTAGCTCCATGTGTACAAGATATCTTTTATCTTTTGAAAACAATTTTATTGTGTTTTTTTCCCTTATTTACAAAAGGCAAGACATCTTCACATTAGGAAAAACTAGAAAGAACAGATAGGTGAAATGAAGAAAATAAAAATAGAGTCTTAATTGCACACTTCAAAGATAATCAATGTATGCCAGTGGGATCGTAAGTTTTGCGCCCTTTTATTGTCTGTCTACTTTCACTTAAAATACGTCACAAAAATCTTTCCATATGAATGTTTATCTCCAATGTCTTTTAAAGCTGGGTAATATTTGCGTGTGTATGCTGTCAGTTCAAGCAGTTTCTTATCTTCCTATTTACCCCTGAAATGCTGTGGTTTCCTACAGGTCTTTTTTTTTTTATGTATGTAATGTCCTTGAAGGGGCTCATCTCTTCTCATGACTTTAAAGATCACTTAAAATAGACATATATGGGACTTCCCCGGTGGTCCAGTGGTTAAGACTCTGCACTCACAGTGCAGGAGCCCTGGGTTCGATCCCTGGTCAGGGAACTAGATCCTGCATGCCGCAACTAGAAGATCCCGCAGGCCACAACGACGATCCGCACGTGGCAACGAAGATCCCGCATGCCACAACTAAGACCCATCGTGACGTACATATATATGTACAACTGAATCACTCTGCTGTATACCTGAAACTAACACAACATTGTTAATCAGCTATACTCCAATATAAAATAAAAATTAAAAAATAAATAAATGATGCAATCGCAAAACTGTGCCTTTAGCCCAAACCTTTTTCTACTTAACTTCAGAGTCATGTTTAGCTATAGGCCTAACAGATCCATCCAGATATCCTTTCTCAAGTGTTAGTGGATGTTAGCATCACCTGGAAGCTTGTTCAAACACAGATCTCTGGGCCCTGCCACCAGGAGTTTTGACTCCTATACATCTGATATCGAGCCCAAAGATTTGCTCTCCGAGCAAGTTCCTGAGCGATGATACTGTTGCCACACTTTGAGAACCGCTGTTCTACAGACACCTCAAATTCAGAATATTTCAAACAGTAATCATCCTCTTTACCCCCAAAGCTCCTCACCCTTGCTTTCACCATTTTTGTTGCAGTATGAAATTCATATAGAAACATGTCCATATCATACATTTTTCATAAAATGCACACTCATGTGTAACCAGCACCTAGGTCAAGAAGCAGAACATCGCCAGTGGCCCCCAAAGCCGCTTCACGGCCCATCTTGCCAAAGTGGTTTCAGACACCGTAGACTGGTTTTGCCTAGCTCTGTGCTTATATAACCTGAATCATACAGTATGTGCTACTTTGTATCTGGCTTCCTTCTCTCAACTTCATTATTGCATATGGTGTCGACTTCACCCTTGTGTCTGTCGGGCACACAATAAGAAAGGTTAGCACATGTTAGCCTCCCCTTTCTCACCACTCTCACATCTAATCTATGAACAGGTCTCTTGACTATAACTCCTAGTTATATTTTCAACTCATCCCTACAATTAAAGACTCAAAAAAAAAAGACTCTAATCACCTCTCATGGAAACTATTAACATGTTTTCTCAACTGGTTTCCTTGCCTCCTTTCTCTTGGTCCCTCCACTTTGGTGCCAGTTTGGTCATTTAAAATGAATGACACTCTTCCTGACTTAAAAGTGAAACAACAGGAACCAAGTTTTCAAATACCACCATCTGTTTTCCTTTCTTCCTGCAATTTCCCTCTTTCTCACTGCAACTGGGGGATGTTCTTGATGGCAGAAAATAGTCAGTTACAAGCCAAAAACTTTACAGGTCTCTCCTGTTACTACTCAGGAGAACTAACCCAGTCCCCTTAGTTTTAGTTGAAAAGGAAATTCCTGGAGAAGGATGTTGATTGGTCCATTCGGGGTCAGGTGCCCAACCCTGGATAGGCAGGGTGGATTCAGGCCAGAAAGCACAGGCATGGCCATGGGAGACCCCCCCCACATAATGAGTGGCATCTCCAAGGTCTTTAACCACACACTGGGTCCTATACAATCCATGTAAGCAGAGTTCTAGAAAGCTGAAATTGAGTGGAGAGAGGGGAAACAAAGTTCAAAAATAGAAAGATGAAAAAAAGACTTGAGTCATCAGATCTAAAAGGTCCTGGACAGGAATATTGAAACCATGCATTAGTCATATCATATTGACATTTCCAAATACCAAGAATAAATGACAAGTGAACCAGAAGAGCACTGGACTAAATACTAGAAGATGAAGAAACGTTCACAGAGTTATAAGGAAACAGAAATTTTCTCTTAGAATTCTGCACTCAGACAGACTGGTGTGCAAACTAGAGGGGAAAGTATAACATTTGAGGACATTTAAAGATTTGAAAATGTACCACCTATGTCCATTTTCTGGAAAAAACATCTTTTTTAAGTCCTAGGGAAAATCATTTAGTCAATCACTCCAACGACAGCAACAATAAAAAAGACTCTGAATGCAGGGCTCAAGAGAGAAAAAATTAACATACAAGAAAGAGCAATATAACTGCTAAAATATATAACTAAACCTAAACAATTGTGGTTAATGGAGTTGTGAAGTTTAATGCTGTTATTTAGAAATGAACCTTAAAGTCAAAGATATTACATCAGGGCTCCCCTGGTGGCGCAGTGGTTGAGAGTCCGCCTGCCGATGCAGGGGACATGGGTTCGTGCCCCGGTCCGGGAAGATCCCACATGCCGCGGAGCGGCTGGGCCCGTGAGCCATGGCCACTGAGCCTGCGCGTCCGCAGCCTGTGCTCCGCAACGGGAGAGGCCACAACAGTGAGAGGCCCGCATACTGCAAAGGAAAAAAAAAAAAAATTATGTCAAAGTAAACTGAAACTAGAACTCTAGGTTATTAAAATAATTGGGAGAAGGGCAGGTAGAGGTAAATAAAAACATATTCATGTCCTTTTATTTTTTAAGGAATGGACAGTGTTATAAACACTGTTAAATTCTGGGTGTTCAAAGACAAAGCTAAATTCCCATACATGTGCTACAAAGCTAAAATCAAATCAGCAAACTATAGCCCAAGAGCTAGCTGACTGTCTTTTTAAGTCCACTTTTATTAGATCCTGGGCTGGGGTTAGGATGAGGCAAAGTGTGCAGTGCAGATTTCTGCGTTTATTTAAATTTTTGATGTTATTCATCATGGACTTTTTGCATTAATTTTGATTTTTTTAATATATTGCATGAAAATATCCTTCATCTTGATTGCTGAGTTTTTGGTGCCCTCTGAAATTTTACATTCAAGGCCTCTCACTCAGCTCACTGTAATCCTAGCTCTGCATCAAAACTATTTGAAGAAATAAATAAAAAAGAGAAACTTGGTCAATCCCTTAAAAACCACTAAAGAGAAAAAAGGAAACAACAACAGCACACACAATGAGGGAGAATTGATAAGCAAAATATACCATATAAAAGCTGATGACAAGAAAGCAGAGGATGTAGTAAGCTCAGAAAAAGAAAAAAAATCAAAGAAAAGGGGTATTTTTCATTGATAATATAGATACTAGTACTTTTCTACTTGATAAGCAGTATTTATTGATATTTTTATTCAAATGTTGTCCTGTATCAAAGAGATACTGAGATATCATTTACCAATCAATATCGCACTGAAATGTATACATCCACATCAGTTGAAAGACAAGGAAATTTATATAAAACCTTCAAGGGTTTTCCATTGTTCTTAAGGTAAAATTATTTCTCTCAGCCTCTCCTAGGATCTGCATGATCTGCTCTTAAACTCATTTTCTGAGACCCTCTTACACACCAGTCACAAGCTTTCCCTATGTTTAAACATGCCAGACTGCTCCCACATGGGGTGCTTCTCCCCGAGCCATGTCCTCTTGACACGGCCCTTCTTAACCTGGCTAGCTGTGGTGATCCTTCAAGACTCAGCCAGAATCTCAGCCTCAGGGATGTTTCTCTTGGGTCCCACACTAGGATCCATCACTCTGTTTTATGTTTCATAGCACCTTTCATTCTCCCTGATATTTCTCATACTTTGGAAATATTCAGTCTATAACGAGGGCGATGACTGTATATTGTTCACAGCTTTTGACCAATGACTAGCATAGCCTCTGGCACATAGTACACGCCCAATAAATTACTTGTTGTTGAATGATTGCATTTAGGTCTTTACTATTATGTTTTCACAATTTACTATTTCTATTCCAGTACCACAGGATTTTTATTGCAGTATTTTTAGTGTCTATTTATGGCTGATAGAGTAAATGTCTCTCACTGGCTCTTTTTAAAAATTCTCTTGACAACTATCATATATTTAGAACCAGCTTGTCCAGGTCCAGAGACAAGCAAACAGAAAAGGCGGTTGGGATTCTGATTGTAATAGCATTATATGTCTATATTCATCTGGGAAAGACCAACATTTGCATTATGTTGTTTCAGGTCATAGCCAGTGCATTTTCCCCTGCTATGGTCCCCCAAGGCTATATATGTAACATTCAGCTGGTTGACAAATTTTAGAGGTTTTTGTTATGCTCATGGGAGAGGTTAGACCGAGGGAGTCAGGTAACACCCCTCTCCCAGTACAAAACACAAACATCCCACAAAATGAAGCAGAACAGTGGAGGAGTGTCTCAGGAGAACTTGACTTTCTTCACACTTCATTTTAGGAGTTCTCTAATTTTATCCTATCTTTCTGAGCTCTTACACCTTCCTGATCTTTCCCATCACCCATACCCAAAGCATCTAAGCATTAGCAACATCATGGAACCCAGACCTAGCCTCTGCTATTCTTTTTTTTTTAAATAAATTTATTTATATATTTTATATTTTATTTTTGGCTATCGCGCGGGCTTCATTGCTACGCCTGGGCTTTCTCTAGTTCCGGTGAGCGGGGGCTACTCTTCGTCGTTGCGGTGCGCGGCTTCTCTTATGGTGCAGCACAGGCTCTAGGCTCGCAGGCTTCCGTAGTTGTGGCTCGTGGGTTTAGTTGCTCCGAGGCATGTGGGATCTTCCCGGGCTTGAGCCCATATCCGCTGCATTGGCTGGCGGATTCTCAACCACTGCGCCACCAGGGAAGTCCAGCCTCTGCTATTGTAAATGGACATACTAGTTCGAGGAAATCAGGCATGCTTCACTTTTACTACCTGAAATCTTATTTACAGAGGTAAGTAATTGTTTGAAAGTCTGCATGCAGCCACGTTTCCTTAATAATGGGGATTCTCTAACTCAGCCAGGGAAGAAAAGCTTCAAGGAAAGGCAGATGTCTGGCAGTTCTAAGCATTTGGCCTTAAGATGCCTCCAGGAATGAGTTGGAGGAGGGAGCATAGTTTGACAGTTTTCTGCTTCTTTTGGCTTTTCTGTATGTTTTATTTTGATATTAGACAACCAAATGTTTAATACTACTATAACCTCATACTCCATTTATTCTGGTCTTACTTTACGTCCTTCAGAAAACTTGTATACCGCAGTGGCAACTCATCTTACACAAGGGTTGGTTTCCAAAACCAGCACTCAGGGTGACAATTGCTTATAGTTAAAATTATCCTTGAAAAGCCTTTAAATTGCCCCTGATAAACAGTATACAGATGTAATATCTTACAATAAATTCAACACAGTCAGCTTTTCCTCCAGTATTGAAAGAGATTGCTGTTTCTTAAGTTGAACACCCGGTATAGGACTTGGCCTATATCTGGGGGCTCAATTGCATGAAATATACATATTTCTTTAAAAAAGAAAAAAAAGAAGCATGTGCAGCATGGAATGAGTTTAATTTGTATATGATAAACGGGCATATGTTATGACTCCACTATATTTCTCTTTAGGTAGATTTTTTCTTATTAAATGTATTCCCAAGTAACTTATAGTTTGTACAGTCATTATGAATGAGATCTTATTTTTTCATTTCAACTTTTTGTCACTTATAGCTAGGAAGTGGGAAAGCATGGATTTTGTGTGTGTTTTTGTACTCCAGCAATTTAATAAATTCTTTTAGCTTTATTAATAGTTTTATAACTGATGCTCTTGTATTTTGTAGGTATACAATCATATACTCATATCAACTGTTAATAATAGTTTCTCTTATATTCCAATATTTATACTGATTATTTTCTTGCATTGTGATATTTGCTTGAACCTTCAGAATGTTTAAAAATAATGATGACAGTAGATATACTATTGTTTCTTAATCTAATATGGAATACATTTATCATTTTCCCTCTACTATAATTATCACTCTTGGTTCCTGATAAAATTATCTTCATGATTTTTAAGAAGTTTCCCTATATACCTTGTAATAAATATAAATTCAATATTTATGATAAATCGTGAATGACTACCTCTTGTTTAAGAAAACTACACAAAGATTGCTAGACAGGGTTTACCAAGAGGCAAATAGGTATATTGATTAAGTTAGGTTTATTTGCCATGCTCTTAGGTTTTGGAAAATATACTCAGACTATCTATAATAATAAGGAATTATTTAAGTATATCCAAGAATACGAAGCAGCATGGAACAGGGCTTCTGCAATTATGTCCACATACTTTCTAGGCTGAGATGGAAAGCACATATCAGAAGGACCTAGAAACATATGTCAGAGTTTCTCAAAGCGCACACTAGTTTTAATTTCTTTCAAATTGCTGAGTGTTTATGCTTTTCAAAAGAAGATGTGATATTTATAGCATTTATATTATAACATTTAATTAGCATATAATGATATAACATATAACACTTATATAGCTAGATAACAAAAATGCTATAAAATTATTTTTACTCATCCTTCTGTGTATCCTTAGAGAAATTTTGAGTGACATTCAAATATTAACACCGTGATTTCTGGGTAGTTGGTTTTGAGGTGTGTCTTTGAACATTTCATGTTGATTAAATGCTTTTTACGAAGCATATATGTAACACTTTTCAATTAAAATGGATATGTTTTTTAAAAAAATAAAGAAGAATATCTGATGGGATGGGTTTATACTATCCAATACTTAGCATAATCTTACCACAAGCCAATTCAGAGTGTATTACCTCTCTGACACTTATGTAAGCTTCCTTGTGGCTAATACTTCAATCACGGATCCAATCAGTTGTAAGTATATCCAACCTATGCTCTATTAGATATACTGATGCATAAAAAGTAACAAGATTGGGGCACTTTTTAAAAAGATAAATATGCATGGCAGACGTGAGGCTTCATGAACATCGTAAGCATTCTGCCGACTGTATTAGGTTGAATCCCAGATGCTGTGTAGATGTTTTTAAAAAAAAATGGAAATTAACAAACTGGATTTTTGAAAGTAATATTATTGTTTCATTTTAGCATTTTAATGAGAGCAAGGAACAAGTAAGAGTTCATATAATGACTTAACCACATAATGTTAAGTGAAGTCTTTTTATTTTACCAGATCTTAATGCATTAAAATAATATGAGCACTTATCATGTGGATTTGATTCCTATATATTAAGAAATCATTTTCTTGATATTTGGTTTACAAAACTAGCACCTGCTGATTTAACTGAAATATGTAATGATCTTTCTGTTTTCTATTACATTTAAACAGATGTATACAGAACTAACGGTAACCGAGGTATTCGACTTAAGGCCACGTGTCTCTGTTCTGTGTCTGTTCTATTTTTTCTACTAGAGTTATATATTTATCGTCTTCGAATATTTCTTGTTACGTGCTACCTAAAGCAGCAGAAATGTCAGTGTTATCCAGTATGTTAATCAAACAGCAAAGTATTTAGTCTCCATACTAAAAGTAATCAATGGTCATGCTTGTCACCATATGAATACTATTTGAGTATTTTAAATTGCATTCTATATATAAAACTTTTATTAGCTTCATTCTTGCCCTCCAAGACTTTTGGAGGGGGTTTAACCCTCCTTGGTAGCAGTAGAAGGTGACGGCAGCCTTCAAGACAGCAAGCTGCCTCAATTTCTAGACTCCAAATCTAATCCTTAAATCTAATATCCAGTCCTGGTATTAGACAGTATTAATCTGTAATGGCCACCAAAAAAACTGTGGTGTGACCTGAATTCATGAAAACACTGTAATTCCATCATTGGGAGAAACAAAATACTGTACAACCCATGGGTTCACGTGCTTGCCTGTCCAGTAACATCTCTCTTATTTGCAATCCAACACCATCCTTCCTGCTCTTGCCTTTGTCTTTTCTCCTTTGCATATCACCACACTGCCAACTACTGTCCAGAACTTTTCCCCAAGATAGACCGGTAAGACTATGTGTTTTTCTATCATTAATTACTATTTATTTATACATGGCTTTTCATTTTAATAGCATGGTCATGATTCAAGGTTTTAGAATTGAGGTGATGGGAAGTGGTGTCTACAGAGTTCAGTATTAGCTGCATCTTCTCCACTGGTCTGAACTTCATCTGTGTTATGGACTCACATGAATCTCATAGTTTGAAGAGTGTAAGCACTCAGCAGGCTCCCTAGCTAACCATTCTTCTCAATATCTTTACCGAATTCATGACCCAGCATACCCTGTTTTTGTCAACTAAACCTAACACATTTCCCTCTTCCAATAAAATGGATATTTCATTGAACAAAAACTACCCAACAGTATTCATTAAAATATTTAGATTTGCTAATATTAACTTTTAGTTGAATTCTGTGTATGTGTGTAAACCTGGCAATAGTGCCTTTATCTTATAATTAGTAGTATTATTAGCATGTTCACAATCTTATTCATCTATCATTCCTCCCACTATTACTTATTACACACCTACTGGGTACCAGATACTATGCTAGGCAAAAAGTATGAAATTTATGCTCTTTTCTCTCAAGTAGATGATTTGGGTATATCTCTTAAGAGGATAAAGTTAAAAGTTAGAACGAAACTATAACACATAGCGTATAACAGACTTTTATTTCTAAATCTAGCTTTGCTAGTCAGAATAAACTTGTCATTAGTAGATTCTGGATAGATCTAATTTCTTAGACAAATAAACTAGAGCTTATACTGAGAATTCTTGATTAGTAATTTGTCTCTAAAGATAATATATAATTCCTAGAAATCAGTTCTGAAAGGATTTCCTTTTCCATCCAAGATGGAATAAAAGGAACCAGATTTACACACACACACACCACACACAAATGCCTAAAACAACTAAATATCTGGTCAAGATATACTAAGCTACGATCTAGACTTTGGACAATAGGGAGGACAGTGATTCCTAAGAGAAGGAAACAAATTATGTGAGTCATATGATTATGCCAGTTAACGGTCCAAAGAAAGTTTCCAAGCCGTGACGCAGTCAAGGGGAACCTAGGCAGAGGTCAACAGTCTCCACTGTTGAGGAGCCATTGCTGGGAGTCTGGGGAGGCTTACTGTGGCTAGAGCTGTTAGGGCCAAGTAGTGGGGGTAGGAGAGCTGCATAGAGAGAGTGCTCTGGGGAATTGCAGAGGGATCCCCTCAAGTCTTCAGCTGCATGCTCATCTGGGCATTTGTCTGAAGAAATCGCCCAAGGTTGGGGGAAGAACCATCTGAAAGCATTAGAGCGAACACTCCTCAAAACTAACACAGGGGGGCTTCCCTGGTGGCACAGTGGTTGAGAGTCCGCCTGCCAATGCAGGGGACACGGGTTCGAGCCCTGGTCCGGGAAGATCCCACATGCCCGCGGAGCAACTAGGCCCATGAGCCACAACTACTGAGCCTGCGCATCTGGAGCCTATGCTCTGCAACAAGAGAGGCCGCGATAGTGAGAGGCCCGTGCACCGCGATGAAGAGTGGCCCCCACTTGCCGCAACTAGAGAAAGCCCTCGCACAGAAACGAAGACCCAACACAGCCAAAAATAAATAAATAAATTAATTAAAAAAAAACACACACACAGGGATTTCAATCCTACTACTGTTATTTCCTGTGTATGGTCTTTGGCAAATTGCTTATGCTCACTGAATCTCAGTTTCTTCATCAGCAAAATGGATACATAATACCACTGACACCAAAGAGCTTTTGCAAGAATCAGAAGTAATGTATATTAAACACACAACATGGGACCTGGCACATAATAGGTACTCAATTTTTTAAAAAAACGTGTTCCCACACAAAAATAAGTAAATGAATAAAACTGGCACAGGGCTTGGACTAATTCATGTTCCCACCAGCCAGAGTGGAAAACCATGTAATTCGTGAGGCATTGCATAAAGTACTCAAAAGGATATTGCCTCAGTAGTGGTAGAAAAAATAGCCCTAGATTAAATGCTGCTCCAGTCCCATCTAACAAATCTTAAAAATCAAGCCTTGAAAGGATAAAATGGTTTTCAAGTAACTTAACTGCATTCCAGAACAAAGCTCAAGAATATTTATGGAAACACGACAATGTCTAACACACACCAAGGTAAAATACACAATCCAAAATCCCATAGAAAATTACTAGGCATGCACAAAGGCAGGAAAATATGGCCCATAATGAGGAGGAAATTGATCAACAAATACATTCTGAAATGACACAGATTATTAAATTAGAAAAAAACATTAAAATAATTATTATAACTATGTTCCACATGTAGAAGAAAGATGGAGTGTTTTAAGTAGAAACATGCAAGATATAAAGACCCAAATAGAATTTCCAGAGATGAAAACTACAATGTCTAAGATGAAAAGTCCATTGGATAAAATTAACAGCAGTTCAGATAATATAGAAAAAGAGATTAGCAAACATGAAGACACAGCAATAGAAATTGTCCAAAAGTGAAACATAGACAAAGACTAAAAGAAATGAACAGAGAATCAGTGAGTGTGGAACAACTTCAAACATCCTACTGTGCACGTAATTGGTGTCTCAGGAGGATAGGATAAAGGGTGAGAAAAAAATACCTGAAAACAAAGGGCTGAAAATTTTCTAAATTTGATGAAAACTGCAAACCTCCAGATCCAAGCTCAACAAATCCCAGGCCCAAGAAGCCTGAAGAAAACTACATCAAGTAACATCATATTCAAATTGCTTAAAACCCATGAAAAAGGGAAACCGAAAGAGTTGCCAGAGGAAAAAAAAGCTCACAGTATGTAGAGTAACAAAGATAAGAATGACAAGAAACTTCTTGTCAGAAGCAATGAAAGCTGGAAGTGAGTAGAACAACATTTCTAATGTATTAACACTACAAGAAAAAATTATCAATCTGGAATTCTATACCCTGCAAAAAAAAAAAATCTTTCAAAAGCAATGGCAAAATACAGATTTTTGCAGGCACATAAAAGTTGAAAGAAATCGGGCTTCCCTGGTGGCACAGTGGTTGAGCGTCCGCCTGCCGATGCAGGGGATGTGGGTTCGTGCCCCGGTCCGGGAGGATCCCACATGCCGCGGAGCGGCTGGGCCCGTGAGCCGTGGCCGCTGAGCCTGTGCGTCCGGAGCCTGTGCTCTGCAACGGGAGAGGCCACAACAGTGAGAGGCCTGCGTACCACAAAAAAAAAAAAGAAAAAAGTTGAAAGAAATCATCTCCAGCAGATCTGCACTACCAGAAAAGTGAAATGAAGCCCTTCAGGTAGAAAGAAAATGATCAATGATACCAGGTGGAAATCTGGAGATATACAGAGGAATAAAGAGCATCAGAAATGGTAAATATGTGACTAAATATAAAAGAATATTTTGTCACTTATAAAATATCTTTTAAAAAGACTTGATTGTTTAAAACAAAAGTAAAAACAATCTATTGTGGAATTTATAACATATGTACAAGAAAAGTAAATGACAAAAGTAGCACATGGCAGGAGGGAGGGATGAATATATTCAGTTGTGAAGTTCTCATTCTATACATAAAGTGGTATAATGTTACTTCAAGGTACACTGTGCTAAGTTCAATATGTATGCTATCAGTACTAAAGCAACCACTGAAACAGAGTTATAGTGAATGAGCCAATAAACGAGATAAAATGGAATCACAAAAAACTTTAATCAAATGAAGACAGAAAAGGTGGAAACATGGAACAAAGAGCAGATGGGATAAATATCTATTCTGAAGGAATAATCTGAAATACAAAAGTTAGAAGCAAAGGCGTTTATCATGGCACTATCCACAATATAAGACATTGGAAACAACTTATTCAGTGATAGGAAAATGGTTAGTAAACAACATGATGGAATACTATGCAGACACTAAAACTGATGTTTATGAAGAGCTCGTAACGAGATGAGAAAACGAGATGGTGTTATAAAGTACATTGAATTAAGGCAGAATCTAAAAGTTTATAGTGAGCATTACCTCAACTACAAAAACCATGATAAGAAAAAGTCCAGCAAAAAAACTGGATGGTGTGGCAATGGTGATTTTTTCTACTTTTTTTTTTTCACTTTTCTATAATACGCTTATATTCCTTTCATAATCAACAACAACACACCCACACATACACACACAGTAATTAAACTCTTAAATTTTGTCAGGTCTCGTGCCAAATCTATTCACATGTTATCTCCTGACTCCTCACAAAAGCCTTGCAAAAAAAGGCGTAATTTCTTATGTTTTTAGTTAAGGAAATTGAAGCCAGAGAGTATATGCCTTGGTTCAAACAGTGAATAAGTGTCAGATTGTTGGTGGTGACTGACATCTTCTGCACAGGTTTAATTCTTTTACCAGAGTATTAGAAACCAAGCATGTCTGATTCCAAAGACTGTGGTTTGTATTTGTCACGGAACTAATGATAAGTGGCATATAATTCTCTTTATTTTTGTACATTTAGTTTTCAATTTGGGAGATAAAAGATACAGAAGATTAGCTGATGTAATTCAGTTGATTTTTTTTAAGCTGCTCTTTGTGAGCTGCACTTGTTAAAATAGAAAGATAACACATCTTATAATAAATACAAAAAACAAAATGGCAGCTACAAAAATTCTTCAAGTTCTTATAGGCATGATCTTTTCAAAGAAGGACAGATAACTATCGATTAGGACCACAAATCCTTTGCCTGATGGAGTTTAAGACACATTAGAAGACATTATTCACAGAACAATAGAAATAAATATCAACTTGTTGTTTGCCAAGTCCCCATGCTCTGTAGTATTAGCGTATTGTGTATATTTTGTACACACTGGCACTCATGTTTACTAAATACCTGCATTGTCAATTGATATCCTTAATCACAGAATAATTTATTTATACCAACATATTGAAACTGCTAAAAACTTTTACTATTTATAAAGGCAGAGAAGTCTAGTTTTAAAATATCTCGGGTATCAAACTTGAAAGAATGATCTATTCCAAGATCGAATAACCTAAAGAAATCTGCATGTTATTGAGATGTTTATGGCTGGCAAGCACAAGGTAGTTATATCATTTACACTTGAATGTCCTTAATATGTTGAATCCTCTAGCTAAACAAGTCTAATCAGATGCAAAGAGAAAGCAAAATACTGTGATTTTGTTTTTGTTTTTCAATGCTGGTTGCCTGGAGAGCAGACAAAATGCTTCTACTCCTCTGAAAAATCGGAAGCTACAAAAGTGATTTTCAAAATTAATGGCAACTCACAGCTGAAAATTATACCTTTGGGCAAAGGGCCAATTCGAGACGCGTCTCGCTCTGATTTGGAGCCCTGCCAGAGTCCCTCAGTCCCATTTGCTCGGTTATGTAGCTAACAAACAAAAAGGAAACACTGAGAGTATAGCTGAAATGCGGCTGCCTGAAAGTCAGTATTTAAGGTCTTGCTAAGATGCATGTTAACATGTAGAGCTGCATGGTGAGAACAAGAATCATTGGACATTCTCAAACAACCGAGCAGAACGTGACTGGGGAAGGAATGCTGCTTATTAGTGGAGCGTTCCAGCGTCCCAGCGTCCCTTGGTATACCAGTCAGCGGGCATTGCATAGGGGAAACGGGAGGGGCACGGAAACCCAGGGACAAGAGTGCCACATTCTGACGTTAGCACGAAAAACAGGATTTGTTATAACAGCCTCGGAAGTTGACGAGACCCATTTCTAAAATAAACACACGGTATAATTTCACCTGATTACCATACTAAAATCGTTATTTATTTTCACCTTACACTTACGAAACGGCTAAAGATCAAGCTAATTGGACTTGATAGTTTTCGCAAATAAAATGCCTAAGAATAACTTTATTAATACTACTAATATTTTTCAGGCTTCAGTTAAAAAATACTGATAATTGCTCATTATGAACCTAGATGAGGGAACAAATTTAGCTCCCTGAATTTTTCGACTTAAAAAGAGCCGGGGTTTGGGGTGCATTTTTGGTTTTTGTTCTGTTTATTGGAATGTTACAACTTTTAAAAGAACTGACTGTAGAAAATAGAGACAGAAAGAAGAAAGATTATTCTGAGTTAGCCATTGTTAACATTTTAGGGTAATAATATCCTGCCATTTATATAAAAGGAATATATATATTTGCCATATATTATATATATATACATACATATATTTGCAATACATATATATATATATTTGCCATATATATTGATGGGCATTAATATCCTGCCATATATACATATGTATATAAACATAAAAGGATATTTTTGTGCAAAAGTGTATCATTCTGCTCTGCAATGTGTTTTGGGGTTTGGCTTTTTCTTTTTCACTTAACCATATATCATGAACAGCTTTCCATAAGACTACTATTTTAAGTGTAGGTAAAGAAAGATTTTGAATATCCCTTTCTGAATAGTCTGTAAAGGGAATGTGAGTAACCCTATTTAGTGGAAAATGCTTCTTCAAATAGGCTATAGACAAAATTCATAATACGAAAAATGTAAAGGGCTGTTGCTCTTGCAGTATATAATATGGTTATTAAAAAATCTCAGTTTCTGGAATGAGGCCACCAGACCTGTGTTGGAGTCCCCATTCCACCCAGCTGTGTAACGCTTGGAAAATTATTTAACCTTTCCAAGCCTAAGCTTAGACTTAAAATTTCATGAGGATCAAGTGAGACAATGCATAAAAAGTGCTTAACCCAGAAATGCCATTGACAGCTAGCACTTATTTATTCCCCTACACTATCTTTTTTTTTTTTTTTTTTTCGGTACGCGGACCTCTCACTGCTGTGGCCTCTCCCGTTGCGGAGCACAGGCTCCGGACGCGCAGGCTCAGCGTCCATGGCTCACGGGCCCAGCAGCTCCGCGCATGTGGGATCCTCCCGGACCGGGGCACGAAGCCGCGTCCCCTGCATCGGCAGGCGGACTCTCAACCACTGTGCCACCAGGGAAGCCCCCCCTTACACTATCTTGAAAGTCATTTTATTGGTCTTACCCAGCTCTCGCACCCCAGAATCTCATAGTGAGTTTCATTTGGTGTTGCAGTAAACTTATACCTTGATTTGAGAGATCTTCCATTTTATAACATTCAGGTTTCCCTGAGTGTTTCAAGAAGTCCTTCTTACACCTCAGAGAAGTAGGCTCGGTTCAGGTGTTTTTTTCCCCATAAAAATACTAAACATTTTTTGTTAGTATTTTCCCTAGGTAATTTGTATTTCCACTATTTCAAACATGGCCATCTTTCCCATATATTTTCTACTGACAACTGAAGGCACAGAGAAAAGCTATTGTGTTTATTTTTTTCACTTGTTATATTATTTAAATATATTGGTTCAGAGTGATCTCTTTAATTCTCATGGTAGAAGTTTGCATTATCTATAAATAATGATTATTCTGTATCCTTCCTTATAATAATTATATTTCTGTTCCATATCTATTACAGTGGTTAGACTTGCCAAAAAGTACTCAATAATAATAGAAATAAGAATTTTTTTCTTATTCTTAATTTTAAATATTCTTTATGTGGTAAAAGAAGTTTGCCACTCTTTTTAATTTTCTAAGAATTTTTCAATCAGTGATAGATGTTAAATATTTTTAAATGCTTATATAAAGCATCTATGGTGATGATTTTATGTTGTTCTCTTTCTGACCTGTTAATTAAACGAATTAATAGATATTCTAACACTAAACTACTCCTTCTGGAATAAAGCCTAACTATGATGTATTATTACTTTGATAGACTGCTCTATTTAGTTTGGAAATATTTTATTTATAATTGCTGGCATTGACATTAATAAGTGCACTCATTCTCTAGTTTTCATATCTTTATCAGATTTTGATATAAACATTGTGTTAGTTTCTGAAAACAACTTAGGAAGTTTTTCACTCTTTCATTTGACCTAGAATAGATAAACGATTTTGGAACAATATGTTCTTCAACGTCCACACTATCTGGGTTATGACGCTTTTAATGGTAGATATTCATCTAATTAACTTTCTAATCAATTTTATGATTATTTGTTCGTCTCCTCCTCCTCCCCTTTCTAATTGATATATTATCTTTAGTTCCTCAAATGTAAATTCTCCTCTTTAATTGTATCTGCTAACTTTCTAGCATGGATCACTTATGGCATCAAAACCTAAGAAATCTCTTTGAACACTCTAAGAAAAGAGAAGTATTAAATTTGTCACAGATGTATTTAGTTCTTTCCATGTCAAGACTGTTAAAGAATAGCCTGAACTCCTGGTACTATGGTTCTCAACTCACAGACCCTATAATCTACAGTCTATAAATCTATAACCATTGAGCATTGTTGTAGACTGAATAAATAGGTTTATTTCCATATGTATTTATTTAATTTCTGCCTCTCCTCAGTGACAATAACCTCCACGGGTGACAGGAACATTGTTTATCATGTTATTCATTATCTTGTTTGTACTCAATGCATATTATTATTATTATTATTATTTTATGCGATACGTGGGCCTCTCACTGTCGTGGCCTCTCCCGTTGCCGGACGCGCAAGCTCAGCGGCCATGGCTCACGGGCCCAGCCGCTCCGCGGCATGTGGGATCCTCCCGGACCGGGGCACGAACCCGTGTCCCCTGCATCGGCAGGCGGACTCTCAACCACTGCGCCACCAGGGAGGCCCTCAATGCATATTATTAAATGAATAAATCAAGGTACAAATGGATTAAATGCATTTTAAAATAATATCAATGAACTATAATAGTATTAATTAACAAAAATGTCAGCTAGGAATTCAAGAGGTACACAAAATTGGCCAGACCACCTAGAGCCCTCTCTAAGACTTCTGCAAATTTCTGAGCAGCTTACATTCTCTAGTCCTCTTCTGCATCCTTACTGTCTAAGACGTTTAAGGCTTCAATCCAGCATGAAACATCTCTTTCTTTAGTGTTCACAACCAAAGTTCCCTCACATCATGCATTTCTGAGTTTATTAAACTGTTGAAATTTATGGATGAGTGGGTGAAGGTCAAAGGCAGAGAGTCATCATTCCAGGGAACAAATCCTTCTCCCCATTTGCTAGCCTGTCTCTCTCCCCTCTCCTTCCCGCCCCACCTCCTTTCCCATTCCCCTCCTTCTTTTCATCCTCTTGTACTGCCTTCCAAAACTCCAAACTTCTCACACCAGCCTATTCTCCTGTCCTCCACATTCCACCATTGCCCGTACATAATCATCAGGTTCTTTTACCAAAGAGAATTCTCTCCCTAGAAAAATCCTGGTACTAACTCTATTTTTCCTAGCCTAACTCTTAAGATAAAAATGTCTCAGTCTTGCTACATTTACTTAGATAATAACATGATTAATATAATACAAATTAATTTTAAAGTGTTACTCAAATGCATAGCGACTTTTTATCATTATATATTTGCACAAGCAACAGATATTAAAAATTGATAACCTTGTTGTACAGGCACATCTGTCGTAGTTATTAGTGCCATTTACCCAAAATATCCAAGTTCTCTCATCCTCTGAGCCCACACTAGGGTTGCAAATCTTGTGGTGCCATATGACTAGTTCTAGTGAATGAAAGGAAGTGGTGATTGTCACTTCTGAGCCAGGCTTTAATGGCCAGTGGGAGACCCTCCAAAGCTCTGCTCTTCCCTCTGCTTCTGTAATCAGAGATGATGGCGCCTCTGTCAGCCTGTCTGCCAGAGTGACTACGATGATCAGAGGCCTTCATTGATTCAGGATGCTCTCTCTGGATGAGCTGATCCAGAAAGAAATTTGGGGGCTTAAAGCTTCCAACATCCCGAAATTGTTTGTTATTACCACTTTCCCTAGCCTATCCTGACTGGTAGAGTCTACGGCATCTTTTGACATGAAAAGTAACTTCTCATATTTGAAAAGGTTTAAACTACTCATTTTCAGAGTAGCTGACAGCTATCATGGCCTCTGGAATCCTAGGATAGGGAATGATCCAGAGCATATCCATGTTCCTGGGGTCCACATTTGTCCCATTCAACAAATATTACTGTAAACTCTTCAAGAGCATCAAAGGTCTTATATTTCACTTGGATTCTCCTTCTCTCCCCTTATGACTATTATAGCAACCAGCCCATACATGTACTCTAAAATTTTACTTGGCTTATTTATA
>NW_006792921.1:6513745-6547150 GCF_000442215.2 Lipotes vexillifer | reverse complement strand
TCCCTAAAAGCTTTGAATTAGTATATAACCAAAATCACTGGAAAAAAGTAAATAAAAAAGGAATATAAAATTAATATTATAGAGAAAAAGGAAATTGCAAATATATTGATATGCATAAACTCACTAACTCTAAACTCAACATGGGAATTCTAATTTGGCAGCCATGACAAAAAGAGAAATGGGACATTGCTACATAACTTTTCTTACTGAAAAGTAGGCAGTATTCCAGGGTTTTGGAGGGAAATGCAGGGGATTATGGAGGAGGAGAAAAGGAAATAAGGTTAAGGTAAAGGGAGCTCCACTTCTAATCTTTGGCCTGTAGAGGGAACAATGTGCACGACGGGCAGATTGTAGTAAGCTACCAAAGCCCGAATGCTGGGATCTCTGGTAAAGCCACAACTAGCCACTGACTAAAAGAAAAAAAAAAATTCAATTTGATTTAAATGTCTAATTTTTATATAAGTCAAAATTGGATCCCATTCTTCTTTTTCCTTATCTAATACTAAACTGACAAAGCAAATCAGGAAACCCTTATGTTAATGACAGTTGAGCATTAAAAAAAAGTAAAGCTCTGATCACAGGGGATTGTTATTTTCCTGGCACAAACTACGATGCGAATTGTTACAAAACTGCAGTGCATTGCTTGTTGCGGTGGTGTGTGTGTGTGTGTGTTTTAATGAAGCTGGTTTAGCTACAAACAATATCAGACACTAAACATATTTTTAGATAATAGCTCTTTTCTTTTGAACAACAGAGAAGCTAAAAACACTATAAGAAATGAGTATGAAAGTGAAAACATTAAAATCTTGTGAGGAAATGAGCAAAATATACCAGATGGAATAATATTAAGTTATTGAATATAGAGAAGTATTAAATAAAAAGCACAGAGGTTCAACTCATCCCCATTCATTTATTCAGTAAATATTTACCAAGTGTTTACTCTATGCCAGGCACAGTTCTAGACTCTAGGGATACAACAGTGGACAAAAGGGACAAAAATCTCTGCCCTAATGGAATTTACATTCTGGGAAGTGAGGAGGGATGCAGACAATAAATAAATCATAAAATATATTAGAAAGTGAGAAGTGCTTTGGAGAAAACCAAAGCAGAGAAGGGGGACAGGGAGTGAGGGGTGCAGTTTGTTCCCAGCATCCTAAGTAGTTCCTGGCACACAGAAGGGCTCCACGTGTGTTTGAGAGGCAGTAGTCAAGAGTTCAGTGCCGTCCTTACAGGCGTGTATCCAGCATTTGAAATTTTAGAGGCTCACTACGTCCTGATCGTTTCAATTAGCACCTTAGGGGTGCTAACAAAGCATAAAGACAAGACTCCCAACTTGGAGTAAAGTTTTGATATACTTGTACCAGTTTCCTGTCAGAGAGGACTTCTGAAAGTTAAGAGGTGATTGAGCAGCAAGGATTTGGTTTTGTTTTTCTTTCTTTATTCAATCATAGGGAACACAGTGTACTAGGTTGATTTTGACTTCCTGTAATCCTTTTACCCATCTTCTAGTACCAGCACCCTGATTTTTCTTTTAAGAACTGTCCTGGGCTTCCCTGGTGGCGCAGTGGTTGAGAGTCCACCTGCCGATGCAGGGGACACGGGTTCTTGCCCCGGTCCGGGAAGATCCCACGTGCCGTGGAGCGGCTGGGCCCGTGAGCCATGGCTGCTGAGCCTGCGTGTCCGGAGACTGTGCTCCGCAACGGGAGAGGCCGCAACAGTGAGAGCCCCGCGTACCGAAAAAAAAAAAAACAAAAAAAAAACTGTCCTTCCTCATTCTTGGTCCATGTGGCTTGAGTGGGCATATACCACCCAAACTCCAGGATGGGACAAGTGCCCAAAGTCTGGCCAATTACCAGTGTTACAGTACCAACTTTACTGTAGTATTACCAATATTATGGTAATATTTCAATTCCTTGGCCAAAATATTTGGTTCAGGGGTATTGCTCAGGAGAGCTCAGGAGAGCCCTGAAATCCTGCTGACACTACTGGGAAAGAGGCATGTCCTCATCTCTGGATATTTTAGCCTGGTTTTCTGTAAGCCTTGGGTTGCCGGGGTTCATGATGAGGAAAGAGTCTGCTAGAGAATGAAGCCAACAGGGAGGAAAGCCAAGCTGAGGGGCAGAGAGAGAGTCCCAATGACCTTGTGTGAGGGTATCATCTACCACCTATATAAGACAAGATTTCTTTTATTTCAATGAGCCAATGAATTATCTTTTGTTTCTTAAATAACTTTTCTATCAGTTTATTAGTTCATTTATTCAGAAAATACTTTCTAAGTACCTAACCAATGGGCAAGGCATTGTTTTAAGTGTTGGCGGTATAGCAGTGAACAAGACAAAGTTGTGCCCTCATAGGAGTGATATTGGTGAACAGCTAAATATATCAATAGACATTTAACATAATGCCAAGAATCAAGAACCATAAAGAAGACTAGGCAGGATAGTGGGATAGTAAATTTTGGGAGATAGTTATAAAGGGGCATTAGGGAAAACCTCTCTAAAGAGAGACTTAAATAAATCAGGGGTAAACATCCTGTAAGTATTTGGGGAAGGTTGTTTTAGGCAGAGAGACAAAAAGCTCAAACTAAGATGAGAAAGTGCTTTGTATATCTGAGGAAGAACAAGGAGGCCAGTGCGGAGTGGCTGACACAGAAATGACAATCTTTCTCTCAGTGACTCTCTGACCCACCATTTATTTAACTCCCATCATATGCAAAGCCAGTTAGTGCTATTCAAAATGGAGATAGGACTGATGCAAAGACATGACAAAACCAAGCCATCCATGAAACACATAACACTTTCTTTGACTTTAGTCTTATGACTAAATCCTGCAAGAAGTGTCCTTCATCTGGTTTTGTCCACAAGGCCATAAAGTTCTAAGGAAACCAGTTTAAGCCCAGCCCTTTTGACCCTACTGTTTGATTACTTAACCACTACCAGTTTTTTGCTGCTTGCTTATCTTACTGCTGCCAATTTTACAACAACCCTGATTTTTCAGCCAATTTGTTTATTCGTCATTTCATTTCCTAGCCTTTGTCAGTTACCTGTAAGCTGTAAGAAGGGTAATGTATTCAGATGAGGCAAGTTTGGCAGAGTCTTGGTCGGGATTTTTTGAGAGAAAGCGTGCATGTGGAGATGGAGTGCTTGGTGAAAATTAATGAGTAGTGATCGGAGTGAAGAAAATACAATCAAGAAACTTTTGTCAAGAGGAGAAAATACCCAGTGTTTTCATTTCACCCTCACACCTTTCTCCCTAAAAGGCAAATTATAAAACTTTCGGCTGTTAACTGTTTCTGCTGAATTCTCTCAACCACCAACAATACAGTACTACAGAGCACAAAGCCATGTGTGTGAGGGTCCTCCCTGTATTAACAATGCCACATACAACTCACTCTTTGCATTTTAATTAGTAGCCACATCTTGCTTCATTGCTTGAGAAAAGTACATTTTTTGTTTGCTTTGTGAATTGATCTGAAGTATACAGAGAAACTGATTAAGCAGATAAAATGGCTTCCTCAAAATGGCGGAGTCAAATGTTGGAATCAAAAGTGGAAACCTAAATGCCATGTGTTTCTCTGGGCATCAGAATTTTTGTTCTAGTTGTCAGATATTGTAGACTCATTCCAGGTATTATCTGTTGGTAAAAGTGTTTCCCAATATGAATAGTTTATTCCTCAGTCAAATAAATTTGGAGTACCTCGGGTCAAAACAAAGTTAAATAGACCATGTTCAGTTGTGAAAGGTTGAAAGCTCTTCCCCTAAGATCTGGGACTAGACAAGAATGTCTTCTTTATGGAGACAAATTATTAGAATTCATAAGTGAACTCAGATAGGTCACTGGTTATGAGTCAATAACAAAATCAATCATTCATATATATAAAATCTAATGAACAACAAATCTAATGAAAATGACATAAATTTACTAAGAATCAGTTTTTAAAACCTGAATAAATGAAATAACAGAACATAATTATGAATCTGAAGACTTAATATTGTTAAAGTGTCAGTTCTTCCCAAATGATCAAAAGAGTCAACACAATCCTGGCCAACACCCAAACAGGATTTTTACTTGTGTGTAAGTAAAGCTCATATGGAAATGCAATGGCCAAGAATAGCAGAGACAGCTTTGAATATATGAAGAAGAAAACTGGAGTACTTAATCTCCTGGGTATCTTGATGTTTTAGAAAGTTGTAGTAATTAAGGTAGCATGGAATTTGGTACAAGGATTAACAGAATAATGGAACTGAAGAGAGGATCCAGAAACATACGAACCGTACACACACTCAATTTATGACAAAGGTAAAACTGTAGTGTGACACTGAAAAGATGGTCTTTGTAATAAACAGTGCTGAGTGAACTGGATATCCATATAGAAAAAGAAAACTTTTATTCCTACCTCAGCCCATACCAAAAAAAAAAATCAGTTGAAGGATGATTGTTGATCTAAATATGAAAAGCAAAACAATAAAACTTCTAGAAAATAACACATAAAAATATCTTCCTGACATTACAGTAGGCAAAAATTTCTTAAAGTGGACCCAGGAAGCACTATCCATCCTGCAGAAGACTGGTAAATTGGATTACTTAAAATATTACAAGTTCTGACTATAAAGAGACACTTCTAAGAGAGTGAAAAGGCAAGATTGGGAGAAGATATATAGCTGTCAAAGGACTCATCAAATATCTAAAAAATTAATTTTTTAAAACACAGATAACTGAGTAGAAAAATAAGCAAAGGTGTTGAATAGACACTTCACAAAACAGGATATCCAACTAGCCAATAAACATATGAAAAGAAACTCTACGTCATTATTCACCAAGGAAATGCAAATTCAGCAATGAGCTATCAGTACACACCTTTGAGAATGGTTCAAATTAAAATCACTGGTAACAAGTGATAACCAAGTTTAGGCAAGAATATGTATCAATTGGAATTCTCATAAACTGCTGGTGGGAGGGTAAATTGTTACAACAACATCGGAAGAACTATTTGGCGGTATTTGTTAAAGCTGAATATATACATGCACTGTTACCTAGAAATTTCATTTCTAGATTTTCATACCAAAGAGATATGTGTATATGTGTTCACCAAAAGACATGGACAAAAATGTTATATTGGTACTATTCATAATAGCTAAAATAGGTAAATACATCAAATGTCCACCAATAGGAGAATAGATAAACTATAGTATATTCTTAAAAAATACTACACAGGAATAAATTGTTGTGTCTGTTATTCACAACAATAGACATAATGTTTAGTGAAAAAAAACCTAAAAAGTAGTACATAATGTATGATTTCATTTATATAAACATCAAAGACAGGCGAAACCTATTAATGGTGATTTTGGTTGATTATAAAAACGGCCAAAATACTTTGAAGACCCTTGCATTAAGAAGTAGAGTCTCAGGGCTTCCCTGGTGGCGCAGTGGTTGAGAGTCCACCTGCCGATGCAGGGGACACGGGTTCATGCCCCGGTCCGGGAAGATCCCACACGCCTCTGAGCGGCTGAGCCTGCGCGTCTGGAGCCTGTGCTCCGCAATGGGAGAGGCCACAACAGTGAGAGGCCCGCGTACCCAAAAAAAAAAAAAAAAAGTAGAGTCTCACCCCTTGAAACTAGGTTGGCCTTGTGATTTTCTTTGACAAAGAAAATGTGACAAAGTGATATACCAGTTCCGAGCCTAGGCCATAAGAAGCCTTGTAACTTTTATTCCTGCTACTGTTGCAGTTCTGCCACTAGCAGAACAAGCCTTAGTTGGCTTGTTGGAGGGATCATATGGAGGAGAAGCTTGACACTTCAGCCAGAAGTCAACCAGCCCCCAGGCAGGCAATCTAGCGGCCGCAAGCTGATGCAGGAGCAAACACCCACCCTGAGATTAGCTGAGCCTCATCCAGATCAACAGAACTTCCCAGCTAAGCTGAGCCCAAATTGACAACCCACAGAATTGTATCAATAAATGACTGTTGTCTTAAGCCACTCAGTTTTGGAGTGTATCTAACGGATACTGTGGTGGAAGAGGTGGTAGTAATTCAGAGACCTGTTAATAGGGCCTTACAGGGTTTTTATAATAACCTATTTCCTGATCCAAATTTTGATAACACATATGCATTCACACTAGGATTCATTGAACTGTATAATTATGTGTGTGTGTGTGTGTGTGTGTGTATATATATATATATATATATATATATATATATATATATATAGTGTGTTCTTTATATGGTTACTTTTAGATAACCAAAACACATCTGTATTATCTTTTCTGATTCAAGAACCCTATAAGGCAGGGCAAAGATTATCTGCCACTTCCCGTTTTGGAGCCATGGCTGCTGAGCCTGTGCGTCCGGAGCCTGTGCGTCCGGAGCCTGTGCTCCGCAACGGGAGAGGCTGCAAAAGTGAGAGGCCCGTGTACCGCAAAAATAAATAAATAAATAAATAAATAATAAATAAATAAATAAATATATAAAAAGTAGAAACAAAATAAAATCTTTATGTACTGATATGGGATAATTTCCTAGATATATTGTTAAAGGAGAAAATAAGAGCTCAGAAGTAGGCATATGGTATCGACCATTTGTGTAAAAAAAGGACAAAGAATATGTGTGTATGCATATGTGTTCATGTGTGTGTATGACTTCTTT
Organism: Lipotes vexillifer; assembly: GCF_000442215.2. Lineage (NCBI taxonomy): Eukaryota > Metazoa > Chordata > Mammalia > Artiodactyla > Lipotidae > Lipotes > Lipotes vexillifer. Next base: position 6,540,507 of record NW_006792921.1, on the reverse strand, counting down.
ACTTGTATATGAACCCTTTATATCTTTAAATATACATAAGAAACTCAGTAATACTGTCTCATGCTGCTTCCAGGAGGGAAATGGGTAACTAGGGGATGGAATAAGAATAGAGAGACAATTTTCACTGCTGATTATTTTATACTTTTTGAATTTTGAACCACACAAGCTTATTACCTATGTTTTAAAATTTAATAATAAAATTATAACTCTAAAAGACCATTCTCTTAGGTACTCTACTGTAAAGGCCACATAAAAATTCAGAAGAAGCAGATATCAAGAGAAATGCTAGAGAAACACTCAGCTACATGAGCTTAAGAGTTAGGATTTGGTATGGGAAAGAAAATACTGTATCACTTTCTCAGCTGTAATTTGTCACTCAAGTCTGCAATCAAGAAAAGCCAGTCCTTGGATCTGAATTGTTTTACATGACAGTTTTATGGGCTTGCCCTCAACTTAGTAGAATAAAAATGCAAGAATTCTGAGTCCAGAGAATTGATTAGACTATTGGAAAAGATGGTAAAGAAGAGACGAATTCCAGACTCCATATTACTTGAGGACACGAAGACGGGAAAGGGTAAGCTGGGATGAAGTGAGAGAGTAGCACTGATTATATATATACATTACCAAATGTAAAATAGGTAGCTAGTGGGAAGCAGCTGCATAGCACAGGGAGATCAGCTGGGTGTTTGTGACACCTAGAGGGGTGGGATAGGGAGGGTGGGAGGGAGACGCAGGAGGGAGGGGAAATGGGGATACATGTATAAATATAGCTGATTCACTTTGTTATAAAGCAGAAACTAACACAACATTGTAAAGCAATTATACTCCAATAAAGATGTTTAAAAAAAAAAAAAACAATTCTTGGAAGTCTATCAGAAGGAAAGACCATTTCCTGAATTGGCTTTCTCTCCTAATTACCTCTGTAATTGCCCTTTCCTATTATTTTATACCCTTGTAATACAATACCCTCTTAACTGGTGTCTCTAACTTTTGTGTCTCCCTTCCCCAGTCTTTATTCCACATAACAAATACAAAATTATGTTTGTGAAACACACACACACACACACACACACACACAAGACTCCAAATTAGGAGAAGTGGAGTATATTCAAAGGGATATTCTAATTGGTGCTGATTCATAAAATTATGAATCAAGTGTAATTGAAATCCTTAAGAATTAGTGGAAAAGTCATCAATTTTTTTCAAGATAATTAAGAAAATGGAGTCTTTCTTAAGAAAAACAAAACCATTTACTTCAGTTTGGGAACAGTTGACTGAAACCACCAACCTTGGCCAGGCCTGCTTGCCTGAATTGTCTCACAACAGGAGGTCCTGATAAGGAACATGGTGCTGCCTCCATAAACTAACCAGAAGAATCCAAAAGAGGGAGGAGGCAACCAACCTCCCAGTGTCCTTCTCGCTGGAATCCATCTTGGCTGAGAGATGCGCACGTCACCAGGAAGGACCCTGAGTCAGACTATAGGCCAAACAAGATGACTGTCCAGAGACAACCCGGAAACTTACCCCATGACCGTAAAACCTGAGACTGTGAGCCACGTGGCAGAGCAGTTCTCCTGGGTTCACTTACCCTGCTGCTCTCCACCTGGGCACCCCTTCCCAATAAAGTCTCTCGCTTTGTCAGCACGTGTCTCTCCTCGGATAATTTATTTCCTAGTTTTAGACAAGAACCCACTCTTGGGCCCTGGAAGGGAGTCCCCTTCCTGTAACACTTCCATGATTAATTCTGGAGGGGAGTTTTGTTGGCTGGGGAGACCAAGAGAGCATTCTTGTTGCCTTGAGTTTACCTTCTCTTAGGGCCTGAATGTTTGTGCCCCATCCACAAATTCACATGTTGAGATCCTAAATCCCAATGTGATAGTATTAGGAGGTGGGGGCCTTTGAGAGGTGATTTGGTCATGAAGGTGAAGCCCTCATGAATGGGATTACAGTTGACCCTTGAACAACTTGGGGTTAGGGACATCGACCCTCCATGCAACTGAAAATCTTCATATAACTTTACAGTTATCTCTCAGTATCAACAGCTCCACATCTAAGGATTAAATCAATTGCAGATCCTATAGTACTATAGTATGTATTTATTAAAGAAAAATCTGTGTATAAGTGATTTGAACCCACACAATTCAAACCCATATTGTTCAAGGGTCAACTACAGTTTGCTTCTAGAAGATACTCCAGAGAGCTTCCTCGACCCTTCCACCATGTGAGGACACAGTGAGAAGGCACTGGCTATGGACCAGAAAACGGACTCTCACCAGACCCCGAATCTGCCAGCACATTGATCTTGGACCTCCCAGTCTTCAGAACTGTGAGAAATAAATTTCTGTTGTTTATATGCCACCCAGTCTATGGTGTTCTGTAATAGCAGCCTGCCTGAATGAACTAAGACATCTTTCCTTTTATTATTACAGCTGTCCTGTGTGTCTCTCTTTTATGACTCAGGGACCCAGGTTTTAACCATGTCAAAGCTATAACCCAGGAACATGTGGTCTGTGAAGTAACCATGGTGGGGGAAAGGAGGGACAGAGAAAGCACACTGATCCCTAATTACCTTGGCCTGGAAGTGACGCAGATTACTGATGTTCAGCGTGATTGGTCAGAACTAGCCACACAGCCCCAGTCTAATGGCAAAGGAAGCTGGGATATATAGGGGTACATGGATATTTGGTGAACACTAACTCACTAACTATCTCTGCCATGTGACTTTAGCCCGGTAATTTGGGAAAGCAAGCAATGCATCTATTGACTCATTTAATCCTGTAGGGCACCCCATGAGGCAGGAACTATTAATATTCCCATTTTGCTGATGTGGAAAGTGAGGTATATGGAGTTTAAGTAGGTTTCCCAAAGTCACACAGCCACCAAGGGGAAGAAATAAGATTCAGATCCATGCAGTATGGCTCCAGTGCCCGCACATTTAATTCCTATAATGCTTGCTTTCCACATTGAAAGAAAAGTAGGGGGGCTGAGAAATTGTCAACACATTGGTCAATCCTCTTCTTTAAAGGGGTTAGAGAAAGGCTTAGTAGATATAGGATTCTTTCAGTCATAGAAGAGGGTCAATGTGTATGTTTTGTTTATAATATTCACCTAGACTTCCTAAACTACCAGAAAAAAAAACAAACAAACATGTAATTGTTGAACCTTGCTCTTTGCTTCAGCTACATAATCTTGGCCTTGAGGTTCCCTGAGGATTTTGGAGCTGAAATCCAGCGTATTTTCTCACCATCATACTCTACACAGATTGCTACTATGTAGAGCATTTGCAAAGTGCTGAATCAAAGAGATAATTGCTCTGAATTAATGAGAGAAAGAAATTCACATTTTTAAAATTTCAAATATTATTCATTTCTGTACCCTCTAGGTATCTGTAAAAAAATTGATAAAAATCACAATTAAAAATAACATCTGACAAAAATTTAAAACCAAAGGGACAATAGCACTGAACAACAAGTGGCCTCATATTCCATTCCAAGGACTCTATTTTATATAGATCCAAACCAGATAAAAAGACACTATGCTTTTTTATTGTTACCAGATAGAGTTGACTAGTGCTCTCAGAGTTTAAAACAAAAACTGTTAAAATTTTAGTTCCATGCAAGAAACTAGAATCCATCAGGTCAAATCTAAATTTCCTTATTTTATTCAATCAACTGTAATATTTGAAGAAATGGTACTTCTGCAATAGTTTGTGAGTCAGTGCTCACTGTGAGATTTTTCTGCAACTACAAAATTTCATGGCTTTTTCAACCTAAACGTTTTTGAAACTTTTGGAGAGGGGGAATTGAAGCTAGGAATATCATTTATTAATTAATTTTTTAAATGAAGTTACTTTTGATGTACTCAGCCTAGTGAATCAACAACAACAAAACTATTGCCATATCTAGAACAGGTGTTTCTGTAATTGTGATACATTAGCTGGAATTTTTGCAATGCATACCGGTTCTCAAATCCATGGTTCTTTTTGAAGCAAACAAAAACTTTTTGCAAATCTGCTGCAATCAATGGTCTGTAAGGATTCCTCAACCAAAGTTCCTCGAAGACCTAAGAGATTTGCAAAGGCTGTGCTGAGAACCAGGGACGGGAACTCCATCTCAGCATCCTCATTCCTGCTTTGCTCTGTCCCCAAAATAGAGTCATTCTGTCTGTCAAGTACCCTTTCACAGCCCTTCTTCACTCCCTCTGTCTCTTGTTGAACTGTCTTTCAAGCCTTGGCTAAAGGTTCTCCTCTGTAAAGCTTTCTTTAATTTGGCAAGGAACATTTTTTCTTATGCTACTATACACTTACAGTAATTGCTTTAATGTATTATAATGGTCTCCCTGGTAGACTGTGAAGTTCACGGAGGTAGGAATCATGACTTTTTACCTTTTTAAACCAGGACTCTTTAAACATTAGGTCCTGACACATGATAGATGTTTAATAAGCATTGTTTAATGAATGAAACAATTCTAGGTTGAATAAGAAAATATATTCTAGTTTGAAATAAGAAAATATACTACATTTGGAAAACTGAATTCCATACGAAAATAGTTAAACTGTGCTTTCTTTACTGTTTGAGGATGAAAACCAATTTAAAATATAATATATGGTAAAAACAATTTCTATTATATAAGCCACACAGCATTTGAATGCAAGCAATTTGATCTCCCAGTGGTGGGCAGAAGACAAATAGTTTCCATCTCTAACTAGATTTCACATGCGGTATCAGGAGAGGTTGGTAGGATTAAGTGCAAGCATGAGTTGGCAAGAAAGCTAATACCATGCTGGACTGCTGAAAAGTCAGCAAAACAACTCCCCAATTAGAATCTAAAATATAGGAAGAGGGTTTCTCCTTTAGCTAATCATCACACCATCAGTGAGTTGTAGAGAAGATGAAAGATGTGGGACACGGATCAAGACCCAAGTCTCATTGGCAAGAGAGGTCTGATGGTCTGCCCCAGAGGAAAGACTGCTGCCTAGTACTAGTCCCCCATGGACCGGAGCCAGATGGTAGCCCGGGGCCTGCCATGGTACCTATAGCCCAGTGCAAAACCCCATTACTGGGGAGCTGCAAACTTACTTTAAGAGGATGGCCGGGAGAAACCTAAGGCTTTCATCTGTTGCAGGCATCTAGGGTCTGATGTGGCACAATATCAGTGGCTCTTCAATGCCGTTCCTTCCCCATTTCCACTCTTAATTCCTGTCCTTTCCTTGCCAACCACTCTAGTATTATTATTATTGAGCCTTTGTGTCTACGTTCAATATGTCTGTGTAGACATCATGTAGCATAAAAAAATGCAGAGTAGTTGTTTTATGTGTGTGTGTTTAATTATTGTCATGGTGTTAGGCTATTAATCATTTTCCATTTTTATGTCACCCCATATTGTAAAATCTATCCTTGTTGCTACATGTACACTTAGTCCATTACTGTTGATGGTATAACCACATTTCATTTACACATTCCCTGGTGATCTTCAACTCCTTCAAAGCCATCCTGCTATGAACATGACCTTTGGTAACCTGCATGAACTGAGATGGCTCCCTAACTTTGAAGTCAGACTTGGCACAGAATTGTATTCAGAGAAGCACTATTTTGATAAATTAAAATAATTAAAAAGCTATTTAAATACTTTAAATATATTATTTTTCCTGTTTAACTCTCATTCAAACCAGCCTTTAGAAATGTTGGACTTTTTTACTGCCACCCTCCCCCATTTCTGGGTCATTCTTTCTATTAGTTCTCTTCCATTTCCAACAGAAAACGGCCTTTCGTTTCAGTCTCTTTCATTGTAAACTCGTATCCCTCCTAATACCATCTTTCCCAGGAGCCAGGTAGATGGAGGAACCAAAGAGGAAAACTTGACATTAACTTTTTCCCCAGCCTTTTTTTTTTTTTTTCCTTTGAGTCTCTCTTAGGTTTCTCTGTACGAATTGACAGTTCTGACTGGGGAATTTTCCTGTTTACTATGACTGTGCTCTCTTTCGACCAATTGAAAAGGTATTTAAGAATGATGTATGACCACTGGCCATATGCATTAATTTATTTATAGTGATTTTAAACGAACTGGATGCATGCCCACTTGACATATCACATAAGTTGATGCAGCCTTCCACAAGGAGCCCTGAGCACTCCAATCAATACTTACCTCGCTAATGAAGGCCTGCACCCCAGCTCCCCTGGCACCCCCAAGGCCCAGCCTCTGCTCTAAGGAAACAGCATAGCAAGAGTTACTTTCTAACATACTCTATAGTTCATGTATTAATCACATTTAGTTCACTGTCTGCCAGCCCTTTGCTACTCAAGAGCAAGTATCTGTGTCTACTGTGTCGTCTGATGTATCCAAAGCATGGAGAACCCTGCATACCCAGCATGTAGTACAAATCTTTGATAAGGAATGAATGAATGAGTGAATGAATGAATGACCTCCACTGGTGCTCCCTGGCCTTTAGATGATTGCTGCTCTGGGACGTTTTCATAAATCCCGCAGAAAGTTCTTCCTTGGGGACATTAGCCTTGACCTCCCTTAATTCTCCTCCAGGTGGCACCTTATAGCAGCCTCCTCAGTGCCTGCAATTGGAAGATCTCTTTCTGCCAAAGTCTCTTCACCTGGCAGGAAGCCCTCCTGAGTGGATCTCATTTTCAAATAACCTGCAGTTCCAGTCCCTGCCAGGGGACCCGTGTCCGATCCATGAGAAATAGGCCTCTCTGTCCTGTCCTCCAGGGAGGCGCAGCTTGCTTTTAACACACCCTCTCCCCCTTGCTCACCGCCAAGCAGATGACCCCTTTAATTTGAGTCTACCAGGCACATAACCCCATCAGCTCCCCCTCTCTCCAGGCTGCAGGTTCTTCAGGCCTTTCTCAGGAGGGGTTTAGAGAAGGAAGCACACCCTCCTCTCTCCCATGAGGGTGGGGACAATGGGAATGACACCAAACTCTATCACCTGGACTCCTCAGCCTCTACACTTTGATAACAGTATATTCAATGTGTCACTAAAAATGCTCAGACACCACCTTTTGCAAGTCCTGTAAATGTGGGGCATACTCATGCTAAAAAAAATTATCCCTTGTTTATCTGAAATTCAAATTTAACTGAGCAAATTCTATTTTATTTGGCAAACTTATATACAGCTGGTGTATTTCTCATGTTGAAATAAGGGCTATTAACACCTATTGTTTTTCCTTGGCTTTCAGCCTCCAAACGCAAAGCAATGATACCAAATAAGTCCACCCACAGAACAACATGTTAAACCATATAGCACTCCCCATGTGTTATGTATCTCATTTATATTATTCTTTGCTTCCTTCTGTCACTCAGTATCCATACAACCAGACTTTATTCATTTTTGTATTTTCATCTACTAGAATGGATTCATCAAGATGCAATTTCTCTAAAGTTCATACCTTTAGGAGAAACCATATTAAAACTTTTTATATGGTGGAAGTGGGCATTAATAATATCAAATTTCAGAAATTCTCAGACAGATTTTTCTCTTTCATAGAGAATTGCTTGTGCAAATATCTGGAGCAGTTTCAAGCCTGTTATTCTTTGAGAAGTAGCCTGGCCTGGCCTGCGGCATCCCTTGAAGCACTTTCCGCACAGAGATCACTGCTCCTCCAGGGTGAGAAATGAAACTGTGGCTTCTTAAATAAATGGATCAGCTTTAAGTGATTCCTGGTCTTTCTCAATTCCTCATTAAAATATCTCTGAAGACACACAAAGATGAAAATTTGTAACACCAGTGAAAACTAGAACAATGAGCTTGTTCCTAAATACTAGGAGAATCTGGCTTTAATGCCACTATAACCAGACTCATAAACACCATGCCACAACAAAGGACACTGTGAGCTTTGTTTCTAAAGGAAAAAAACAAAACAAAACAAAACAAAAATGTGTATACCTGAACGAAGGAAGAAAAATCTTTTTTTTCTCCTCCAGTGTACAATGCTTAGTTGAGAAACACATGAACTGTACCCACCAGAAAACTAGCCATCTAGCCCTTCACTGAGCTCATGTTATTTTTTAGGACAGCCAGATGGTAATTTCTCATTTCACTCACCCCTACCTCACCCCTATCTATATCCAGAGACTTCAACTCTTCAGAAAACACCTGGGCAAGACTTAGGTTGTGGGCTACCAGCATAGTAGTCTCCATAAATAAAACAAAATAGGCCTGGGAGAAGATAGAAATAGAAGCAGTAAAACCAGGGCTATAGTTTTCCATGCAGTCCATCTGTTTCATGCGCCTGAGAGCTGGCGATGGACGTAGGAGGGGATCCCATTTCTGTCTTAGGGAGCAGAACTAGACAGGAAACATGTGAGGCACTGGACTCACCAACCTACCTTCCATCTGTGACTCCAGGAAGGAGATTCAGCCACTACAGAAGTGGTCGGAGCACAGGGGTACCCTCCCACCAGCTCCCCAGGTAAGGATAGAGCAACCTAAAAAGTAGGGGGGATTAAGAGAAAGGTAACACCTTCTGAAAGACTCAGAAAAAGGATACCTCTAGACATTTTTGCTCAAAGAAGCAAAAAAAAAGAAGTTTATATCTCAATAAATGATGAGATGAAATGGAAAAAGAAGGTTAATGATAAAATAGACCTATAAGCAATAAGATGAGAGGAAAGTAGGGTTTACTGAAGTAAGACATGGCTATCAGGAAAAGAAAATTTCAAAAGGCAGAATTAAGCCCTTACTTAAGGCAGAAATAGCAGAATTGGCATTGACATATGAATAAGTAATATAGAGGACAAACTTGAGAATTCATTATAGAATAAAGAGGGAAAAGACAAAAATGGAAATGGGGAGAGAAAAAATGATGGATACAGAAATTCAAAGATCTAACTGATGATCTAAGTGATGTTCTACATGGAAATATTGGTGAGTCAATTAAAGATTGATGGATCAAAATTGAAGAATTTCTTCTAAAGAGGACAGCATAGCAAAGTGCGCAGGAAGGGCATAAGTTGAGAGAAAATATTTGAATTGCTTAAACTTACAAGAGATTGCCATCCAGACCATCAAGGAATGCCTCCAAGTCAGCAAGGACGAAGGAAGGAAGGAAAGAAGGGAGGGAGGAGGGAGGGAGGGAGGGGCAAACGAATGAACAACCCCCACACACCCCCACCCCCAGAAAGTGGGCAAAGGACCTATAAACTGAATTCACAGGAAGGGAAAGCCAAAACACTAGTAAGAACATGAAAAGGAGTTCAGTCTCACTGGAAATCACAGAAATGCAACTCAAAACAAGACATGACTCTTCATCTGTCCAAATAGCAAAAACAGGAAAGTTAAATTATATACATAAAGTGCTGGTGAGGATGAGGAGAAAGGGTGAAATTATAGATGCCTTTCAGGAGTGTAATCTGGCAGTGAATAAAATATGTGAAACCCCTTTGCCTCGTGAACATCAGAAGAAGCAGCAGAAAGTGGAGGAGGAGGTAGAAGCAGAAAGAGAGGGACAAAGGAAGGAGCAAAGAAAAAACACAAGTGATAATTGATCCAGAAGAAGAAAGTAAAACAACAAATAGAATTAGGAGAAATAAGCCAAAACTATTTTAATTTTCTTTTTACTTTTCTGAAATTTTCATTTTTAATCATGTATTTTATATCATATATGTATTATGCATGAATTTTGTAACGTATTATACGTAAATATCAAAAAGAAGTTATTTTTAAGCATCCACAATCCCACCACCCAAGGTTTATAACTACTGCTAACATTTGGTATATTTCTTTTGGAACGTTTTCTATGCATAAGCACTTTCCCAAATCATTAAATATTCTTCAAAAATGATTTCATCATTTTTAAAGATGGCATAGCATTATATTAATTGAATGTACCGTAATGATTTCTAATTTTATCCTCATTATAGAAATTGTAGCTATTTCCAAATTTTTAAATTATAATTGAATAATTTTTACACCAGTTTTGTTAGCATCCCTGATTACATTTTAACCATTCATTTATAGATGTAGAACGACTGTGTTTAAACATTGTTAAGACTCCATATTCCATATTACAACATTTCCTTCAATAATGATTATAGAAGTTACTATTTTTTCCTACTGTGTGAAATCCCCACATAACATAATTGACCCTGTATTTTTAAAAGCTTTTGCCAATTTAATAAGTGAAATATTATAACATTGTTTGAATTTGCCTTTTATATTAGTAGTAAGTTTAAAATTTTTACATTTACAGGCCATCTGTTTGTACTGATCTCCACCAACTCTGGGTGTAAGTATCATCTTCTTGTGGGTCTCTGAGACCTTATTCACAACTGCCACCTGCTGCCTTATCTCACCAGCCCCCACACTCCCAATTCCCTTACTTTGCTCTCTTTTATGCTTTGACATAGCAATTACCACTTTCAGTATACATTAAAAGTTATCTATTTATTGTTTCTCTTCTTTATTTTCTGTGTGTCTATCTCCTCCCACGTTCATATAGCTTCCCAAGAGCAAAGATCATTGCATATTTTGCTCACTGATACATCCCAAGACTCGAGGAGAGGGCTTGGCCCATGGTACGCTCTCAATAAATGTTTTGTTTTTCCTTGGTGTGAGCCCTCCCAGAATCTGCAATTAGCCCCACCAAAGAGCCGGGTAGGCTCCAGTGCTGGGTCACCACAGGCGAAACAACCACCAGGGAGGGAACCCAGCCCCACCAATCAGCAGACAAATGGATTAAAGTTTCACTGAGCTATGCCCACCAGAACAACACCCAGCTCTAACCACAACCACTCCCTCCCATCAGGAAGCTTGCACGAGCCTCTTAGATAGCCTCATCCACCAGAGGGCAGACAGCAGAAGTAAGAAGAACTACAATTCTGCAGCCTGTGGAAGGAAAACCACATGCACAGAAAGACAGACAAAATGAAAAGGCAGAGGACTATGTACCAGATGAAGGAACAAGATAAAACCCCATAAAAACAACTAAGTGAAGTGGAGATAGGCAACCTTCCAGAAAAAGAATTCAGAATAATGAAAGTGAAGATGATCCAGGACCTTGGAAAAAGAATGGAGGCAAAGATTGAGAAGATGAAAGAAATGTTTAACAAAGACCTAGAAGAATTAAAGAACAAACACCTAGAAGAATTAAAGAACAAACAAAGAGGAACAATACAATAGCTGAAATGAAAAATACACTAGAAGGAATCAATAGCAGAATAACTGAGGCAGAAGAATGGATAAGTGACCTGGAAGACAGGATGGTGGAAGTCACTGCCTAGGAACAGAATAAAGAAAAAAGAATGAAAGGAAATGAAGACAGCCTAAGACACCTCTGGGAGAACATTAAACGCACCAGCATTCACATTATAGGGGTCCCAGAAGGAGAAGAGAGAAAGAAAGGACCCGAGAAAATATTTGAAGAGATTATAGTCGAAAACTTCCCTAACATGGGAAAGGAAATAGCCACACAAATCCAGGAAGCACAGAGAGTCCCAGACAGGATAAATCCAGGGAAAAACACGCAAAGACACATAGTAATCAAATTGACAAAAATTAAGGCAAAGAAAAATTTTTTAAAGCAACAAGGGAAAAATGACAAATAACGTACAAGTGAACTCCCATAAGGTTAACAGCTGATTTCTCAGCAGAAACTCTACAAGCCAGAAGGGAGTGGCACGAAATATTTATGAATATATATGATGAAAGGCAAGAATCTACAACCAAGATTACTCTACCCAGCAAGGATCTCATTCAGATTTGATGAAGAAATCTAAAGCTTTACACACAAGAAAAAACTAAGAGAATTCAGCACCACCAAACCAGCTCTACAACAATGCAAAAGGAACTTCTCTAAGTGGGACACACAAGAGAAGAAAAGGACCTACAAAAACAAACCCATAACAATTGAGAAAATGGTAATAGGAGCGTACATATCAATAATTACCTTAAATGTAAATGGATTAAATGCTCCAACCAAAAGACACAGGCTCACTGAATGGATACAAATACAAGACCCATATATATGCTGTCTACAAGAGACCCACTTCAGACCTAGGGACACATACAAACTGAAAGAGAGGGGATGGAAAAAGATATTCCATACAAATGGAAATCAAAAGAAAGCTGGAGTAGCAATATTCATATCAGATAAAACAGACTTTAAAATAAAGGCTGTTACAAGAGACAAGGAAGAACACTACATAATGATCAAGGGATCGATCCAAGAAGAAGATATAAAAATTATAAATATATATGCACTCAACACAGGAGCACCTCAATACATAAGGTAACTGCTAACAGCTATAAAAGAGGAAATCGACAGTAACACAGTAATAGTGGGGGACTTTAACACCTCACTTACACCAATAGAAGATCATCCAGACAGAAAATTAAAAAGGAAACACAGTTTTAAATGACAGAATAGATCAGATAGATTTAATTGATATTTATAGGACATTCCATCCAAAAAACAGCAGACTACACTTTCTTCTCAAGTGCACACAGAACATTCTCCATCTTGTGACATCTTGGGTCACAAATCAAACTTCGGTAAATTTAAGAAAATTGAAATCATATCAAGCATCTTTTCCGATGACAATGTTATGAGATTAGAAATCAATTACAGGGGGGAAAAAACGTAAAAAACACAAACACTTGGAGGCTAAACAATACATTACTAAATAACCAAGAGATCACTGAAGAAATCAAAGAGGAAATCAAAAAATACCTAGAGACAAATGACAATGAAAACACGACGATCCAAAACCTATGGGATGCAGCAAAAGCAGTTCTAAGAGGCAAGTTTATAGCAATACAAGCCTACCTCAAGAAACAAGAAAAATCTCAAATAAACAATCTAACCTTACATCTAAAGGAACTAGAGAAAGAAGAACAAACAAAACTCAAAGTTCGTAGAAGGAAAGAAATCATAAAGATCAGAGCAGAAATAAATGAAATAGAAACAAAGAAAACAACAGCAAAGATCAATAAAACTAAAAGCTGGTTCTTTGAGAAGATAAACAAAATGGATAAACCATTGGCCAGACTGATCAAGAAAAAGAGGGAGAGGACTCCAATTATTAACATTAGAAATGAAAACGGAGAAGTTACAACAGACACCGCAGAAATACAAAGCATCCTAAGAGACTACTACAAGCACCTCTATGCCATTAAAATGGATAACCTGGAAGAAATGGACAAATTCTTAGAAAGGTGTAACCTTCCAAGACTGAACCAGGAAGAAATAGAAAATATGAACAAACGAATCACAAGTAATGAAATTGAAACTGTGATTAAAAATCTTCCAACAAACAAAAGTCCAGGACCAGATGGCTCCACAGGTGAATTCTATCAAATATTTAGAGAAGAGCTAACACCCATCCTTCTCAAACTCTTCCCAAAAATTTCAGAGGAAGGAACACTCCCAAACTCATTCTATGAGGCCACCATCACCCTGATACCAAAACCAGACAAAGATACTACAAGAAAGGAAAATTACAGACCAATATCACTGATGAATATAGATGCAAAAATCCTCAACAAAATACTAGCAAACAGAATCTAACAACACATTAAAAGGATCATACACCATGATCAAGTGGAATTTATCCCAGGGATGCAAGGATTCTGCAATATACACAAATCAATAAATGTGATACACCATATTAACAAATTGAAGAATAAAAACCATATGATCATCTCAATAGATGCAGAAAAAGCTGTTGACAAAATTCAACACCCATTTATGATAAAAACCCTCCAGAAAGTGGGCATAGAGGAAACCTACCTCAAGGTAATAAAAGCCATGTACAACAAACCCACAGCAAACATCATTCTCAATGGTGAAAAACTGAAAGCACTTTCTCTAAGATAAGGAACAAGACAAGGATGTCCACTCTCACCACTATTATTCAACATAGTTTTGGAAATCCTAGCCATGGCAATCAGAGAAGGAAAAGAAATAAAAGGAATACATATTGGAAAAGAAGAATTAAAACTGTCACTGTTTGCAGATGACATGGTACTCTACATAGAGAATCCTAAAGATGCCACCAGAAAACTCCTAGAACTAATCAATGAATTTGGTAAAGTTGCAGGATACAAAATTAACACACAGAAATCTCTTGCATTCCTATACACTAACAACAAAAGATCAGAAAGAGAAATTAAGTAAAGAATCCCATTCACCATTGCAACAAAAAGAATAAAATACCTCGGAATAAACCTACCTAAGGAGGTAAAAGACCTGTACTCAGAAAACTAAGACACTGATGAAAGAAATCAAAGATGACACAAGCAGATGGAGAGATATACCATGTTCTTGGATTGGAAGAATCAACATTGTGAAAATGACTATACTACACAAAGCAACCTACAGATTCTATTCAATCCCTATCAAATTAGCAGTGGTATTTTTTTTCTTTCTTTTTTTTTTTTGGTACGCAGGCCTCTCACTGTTGTGGCCTCTCCCGTTGTGGAGCACAGGCTCTGGACACGCAGTCTCCGGATGCGCAGGCTCAGTGGCCATGGCTCACGGGCCTAGCCACTCCGCGGCATGTGGGATCTTCCCGGACCAGGGCACGAAGCTGTGTCCTCTACATCAGCAGGCGGACTCTCAACCACTGCGCCACCAGGGAAGCCCGACCAGTGGTATTTTTTACCAAACTAGAACAAAAAAATCTTAAAATTTGTATGGAGACACAAAAGACCCCGAATAGAAAAAAGCAATCTTGAGGGAAAAAAACGGAGCTGGAGAATCAGACTCCCTGACGTCAGACTATACTACAAAGCTACAGTAATCAAGACAATATGGTACTGGCACAAAAACAGAAATACAGATCAATGGAACAGGATAGAAAGCCCAGAGATAAACCCATGCACCTATGGTCAACTAATCAATGACAAAGGAGGCAAGGATATACAATGGAGAAAAGACAGTCTCTTCAATAAGTGGTGCTGGGAAAACTGGACAGCTACATGCAAAAGAATGAAATTAGAACACTCCCTAACACCATACAGGAAAATAAACTCAAAAGACCTAAATGTAAGACCACACACTATAAAACTCTTAGAGGAAAACATAGGAAGAACACTCTTTGACATAAACCACAGCAAGATCTTTTTTGATCCACCTCCTAGAGTAATGGAAATAAAAACAAAGATAAACAAATGGAACCCAATGAAACGTAAAAACTTTTGCAAAACAAAGGAAACTACAAACAAGACGAAAAAACAACCCTCAGAATGGGAGAAAATATTTGCAAACGAATCAAGAGACAAAGGATTAATCTCCAAAATATATAAACAGCTCATGCAGCTCAATATTAAAAAAAACAAACAACCCAATCAAAAAGCTGGGTAGAAGACCTAAATAGACGTTTCTCCAAAGAAGACATACAGATGGTCAAGAAGCACATGAAAAGTTGCTCAACATCACTAATTGTTAGAGAAATGCAAATCAAAACTACAATGAGGTATCACCTCACACCAGTTAGAGTGGGCATCATCAGAAAATCTACAAACAACAAATGCTGGAGAGGGTGTGGAGAAAAGGGAACCCTCCTGCACTGTTGGTGGGAATGTAAATTGATACAGCCACTATGGAGAACGGTATGGAGTTTCCTTATAAAACTAAAAATAGAATTACCATATGATCCAGCAATCCCACTACTGGGCATATACCCAGAGAAAACCATAATTCAAAAAGACACATGCACCCCAATGTTTATTGCAGCACTATTTACAATAGCCAGGTCATGGAAGCAACCTAAATGCCCATCGACAGACAAATGGATAAAGAAGATGTGGTACATATATACAATGGAATATTACTCAGCCATAAAAAAGAATGAAACTGGGTCATTTGTAGAGATGTGGATGGATCTAGAGACTTGTCATACAGAGTGAAGTAAGTAAAAAAGAGAAAAACAAATATCATATATTAACGCATATATGTGGAACCTAGAAAAATGGTACACATGAACTGGTTTTCAGGGCAGAAATAGAGACAGATGTAGAGAACAAACGTATGGGCACCAAGGGGAGAAAGTGGAGGGGTGGGTGGTGCTGGTGGGATGAACTGGGAGATTGGGATTGACATATATACACTAATATGTATAAAATGGATAACTAATAAGAATCTGCAGTATAAAAAATGAGTAAAATAAAATTCAAAAATTCAAAAAAAGTAAAATAAATGTTTTGTTTTATTTTGTTTTAATGAATATTACAAAATTTTCTTTAAAAATATCCAGTGCATCTATATTTAAATGGAGAAATAAACTATGGTACATCCATGCAATGGAATATTATTCAGTGTTAAGAAGAAATAAGTTATTAAATCATGAAAAAACATGGAGAAGCCTTAAATTCGTATTGTTAAATGAAAGAAGTCGGTCTAAAAGACCTACATACTGTGTGATTCCAACTAAGTGACACTCTGGAAAAATGCAATACTATATAGGTAGTAAAAAAATATGTATTCAGTGGTTTCCAGGGGCTCAACAGGGATGAATAGGTGGAGTTTAGGAGATTTTTTTGTGAGACTACCTGTGTAATACTGTAATAGTGGATACATGACACAATGCATTTTTCAAAATCCTAACAGCTGTATAACACAAAGTGAGCCCTAATGTAAACTACGACTTAGTTAATAATAATGTATCAATATGGGTTCATCAATGATGACAAATGTACCAATGCAAGATGTTACTAATTGGAGCAACTGTGAGGGGAAGGGGGGAAGGGGCATATGGGAACCCTGTACTTTCTGTGCAATTTTTCTGTAAACCTAAAATTCTAAAAACTTTAAAAAATAACTATTAATTTAAAAGCAAACAATGTATCTTTATTTTCTCCTAGTTCTCCTGTGTTTTGTTTCTTTATATTTAAATCCCTACTCCAGGGTTTCCCTGGTGGCGCAGTGGTTGAGAGTCCGCCTGCCGATGCAGGGGACGCAGGTTCGTGCCCCGGTCCGGGAAGATCCCACATGCCGCGGAGCAGCGAGGCCCGTGAGCCATGGCCGCTGAGCCTGCGCGTCCGGAGCCTGTGCTCCGCAACGGGAGAGGCCACAATAGTGAGAGGCCCGCGTACCGCAAAAAAAAGATGCTTACAGCAGCTTTATTCATAATTGCCAAAAGTTGGAAGCAACCAAGACGTCCTTCAGTAGGTGAACAGACAAATAAATGAGGTATATCCAGACAATGGAATATTATTCGGCACTCAAAAGAAATGGGCTATCAAACCATGAAAAGACATGGAAGAAACTTAAATGCATATTACTAAGTGAAAGAAGGCAATCTGAAAAGACCATACAGTGTATGAAGTTCTGGAAAAGGCAAACCTATGGAGACAGTAAAGAGATCAGTGGTTATCAAGAGTTGGGGGGAAGGAATGAATAAGTGGACCACAGAGGATTTTGAGGATTTGAGGATTTTGAGTGTCTGTGTCTGTGTGATACCATAATGATGGATACATGTCATTATACATTTGTCCAAACCCACAGAATGTACAATACCAAGATCAAAATGTCATGTTAACTATGGACTTTGGGTATAACAAATGTACCACGCTGGTGGGAGATGTTGATAATGGGGGAGGCTATTCATGTGTGGGGTCAAAGGGTATATGGGAACTTTCTGTATCTTCTCAATTTTGCTGTGAACCTAAAACTGCTCTAAAAAAATAAAAAAAAAAAAAAAAAAAAAAAAGATAAAGAAAGAAAAAATACTACACAGGCTGCAATATAAAGAAAGAGTGTCAAGGTGGGAAATATTGGAGCCAAGGAGACCAGTTAGGAAGCTCATGTAACATCGAAGTAAACCATGACAACTCACATTGGAAAATGATTACAGAAAGGACATAAACCAAATGATTTCTCTAGTTTCTTTAGGTTGTATTGCTGCATTTATGCATTTTATTAGAAAACAGATGTCTGGGCTATCTTCTCTCAGTTCTCTGTAGAATACCTTTAGGAACCTTCAACACAACCCTACATTCATAGCTTTTAATCTGCAGTCAATAGAAGAAATAGGACACAGAGGCCCTTCTCTGTCTACTGTAAAATTTCTACTGTGTATTTCACTGTCTCTGATAGACAGAATCATGTAATAATTCATATTATAATTAAAACAAAATAATATTTCTTACCTTATAAGATTTCATTTTATATTTTATTTTACTGGAATAGGATATGACTATGGTGTTTCGCTTTTGTTTCCAAGAAGCTCACTACTAAGGTTTTAGCTCAATTATAATAGGCTTTCTTAGCTTACCTCTTGTCCCATTAGCATGTTTTTGGTTCTTATTCTGTTCTTTGTATTATTAGAGTTTTTTTTTTAATATGACAAAACATTCTTTCATAGACTGTATTTGGGGACAGGGATAGGTGGGGAGAAAGAATTTCACACATCTTATTTCTTGTGGGGTAATATAATAATAATGATAAAATTACTGTTCATAGTAAATATTAGCCTCACTCAAGATTCAGAGACATTGAGTAACTTACCCATGAGCACATCTATAGTAAATTTCAGGGCCAAGATTTATATCTGTATCTTTCTTCCCCCAAATCTTAGACAATTCTCCCCCTTTACCCAATGCCTATTAGGCAGGAGGACTTGAAAAGAATGAATTAAATCTATTAGTCTTTAAAAAGTTTTGAATAAAACTATTATTAAAATTGAAAAAATGCACAATGTATACTTATATAAAATTATCATACACTTTAAATACCTTACAATTTTATTTGGCAATTATACATCAACAAGGGTGAAGAAATTAAATAAACCAATTCTAAGGGGAAAATGACAGAATGAGAAAGAAATGAAACCTATCCCAAAAAATTTTTGTAAGAATAAAAACTATGAATGGAATTTAAATTATTTAGTCTAAATCAGAAAGGTGAGAAGCAATTTCAAATATATAAAATATAATTAGTCAGGTAGATGGGGACACCCAGATTTCTTCAGTTAACTGGGTTGCTTATAAGGCTGCATGTGGGAACTGAAGAAGACAGAAAACTCTCCCAGCAGCCTCCTAGCCACACTCACAGACACTCGATTGACTTTTAAGACACAAGCCAAGTTGAGCCACCTATTTCCTTTTCCTCTGCATGGCAGGCCAATGTTGCTTCTCCTTCCAGTGATCCACCACTGTGGCCATGCAGCTCCACACAGATGCTCTGTATTTGCTACTACTACTCCACTACTGACAGACTCTTAGGGGAATCCAAACCAAGGCACCCAACATTATCTATGCCCCTTGTATTTTACTCAGTGATGGAGATGTTCTTTGTTTGTTGCTTTTCAATTATACAGATAGTTCCCTGCACTTGGGGTAACCAATCCTTGTCCTGTTTGCCTAGGACTGAGGTGGTTACCATGATTTGGGACTTTTAGCACTAAAACCAAGGAAGTCATGGGCAAGATGGGATGAGGTGGTCATCCCACTAGCCCATTGCCTGCCTGCACTGGTGAATGTCTGCAGCTACTTGCTTCTTATAGACAGGAGGCAGACAGCTGGAGGTTGCTCTGAATTAACCAAGGATGGAACAGTATCATTAGCATGTGGGTTAATTAACTGGAAAAGAAGCAGAATTCTTCACCCACTGTGCACAATAGGTATGCTGAGGAAGGATAATAAAGGGCCTGAGAGCCTGAGTGGACCATATGACTAGCAATCATCGCCTTGAGACACAGACAAGTGGTTATCACTTAACAATTATTAATATTTCCTAGCAGTGCCTCACGCAAGGATCTCACTATTTGCCAAAAGTCCTGCCATATTTCATGGGATGTGAAGAAAATTAAGATGTTCATTAAACCAAGTGTCACTCAGTATAACTTTCGAGTCTCAGACGTATGAAAGTATGTTAAGGTCTCTTGTGGAATTAACTAGCAGATTTTCTTACTAAGTTCTGAAATAGGCTCTCAAGCATATCCTTTCTAATGGAAAACTATATGCACAAACAATACTTCCATAATATAACCAGGAACATCTGTCTAAATCTGAATGTTGTTACACCTGGAATGTACCCAATAAGGATACTTGGGTTGTAATGATGTATGAAAACATTTTGTAAACCATAAAGCATCAGGTAAGTTGAGTAACCCATAATTCATCCATCACACATCATTGGAACAATTAAAACTATAAAATCTTATATTAATGTTCTAGAATCTTTTTCATTTGGACTGCGAGCAGGGAATTTTCTTTTCTTTTTATCACTCAATTCCAGCCCTATGAGCATGAATGGCACAAATCAGGTAATCAACAAATGTTTGCTTCATGAATACATAACCAAATAGACTAATAAGTGCTGCATTCTGAACCCAGATCTGTGCATCAGGGCATAGTGGTTCTCTGACTTTCCACTAATAGCGCCTTGGTTGGAATGCTTCCTCCACTCTAGGTTTAAGGGAAAGGGTGTATTTCATTACAGTTCTTGAATTGTACTGCGAGCCACTCCATTACAAACACCTTAAATTGTACCTTCCTTCTTTCAAAGGTGAAGTCTATGTTACTTTCAGAATTTGTGTCTTAGCAAATACTTTTTCTCCCTGGGAATGTATTTCCTTCTTTTTGATAATAAAAAATTATGCAGTTTTCCATGTTTCCCTTTTTGCTTTGGCTTCTAGGAAGCTCAGACTATTCCTATTCAAATGAACTTCCTCTTTATATTCTTTTGAATCTTAACTTTTAAAAATTACTTTTCCTTTAAGATATTCCATATGCTCCTGGGAGACAGTATATCAACATATATGTATTTGGAGCCACACCTTTTATAAATTTAAAAGCGGGTGTCTAATTTATCAAGGCATTGTTCTAAACCTTTGGTAGTAAGTGTCATCCTTACTTTACTCTGCAAGCTTTTAAAAGCGCCACATGGTGCTTTTTTAACAGGCAAGGAAGACTTTATTCAAGGCATAAATGTGCATGTTTCAACCAAATTGAAAACCAGTGATGTGGACTTACTTAAACAATAGGAAAGGGCTTCCCTGGTGGCGCAGTGGTTGAGAGTCCGCCTGCCGATGCAGGGGACACGGGTTCGTGCCCCGGGCCGGGAAGATCCCACATGCCGCGGAGCGGCTGGGCCCATGAGCCATGGCCGCTGGGCCTGCGCGTCCAGAGCCAGTGCTCCACAGCGGCAGAGGGCACAACAGTGAGGGGCCCACGTACTGCAAAAAAAAAAAAAAAGAAAAAAAGAAACAATAGGAAAGTTGTTTGGAATATGTTATTCAGGGTATAAAGAACATCTGTATAAACAACATCTGTATTATGCAGGTAAGAGACCTAGCTCCCTCTACTACCCAATAGTTTGGACTGGGTTTTTTCTACTGGTTGAGAAGCTGAAGCTCCAAACTCCACATGGCCAATTGAGCAGCCAAGTCTACCATCTGGTCCCCAATGTGTTTGTGACCAGCATTTGGGCCTCTTAAATAATAATTTCAATATTGACAATGGAGCAAAGTGATGAAGAACATAGAGTCTGGTTTTGCAAAATTCAGATTTTTCCTCCTTTAGAATGTCCTTGGGCAAGTCACTTAAGTGTTGATCAGAGGGTAAGCCCTCAATGGATGGTTGTTGTTGGTCTCCTCGCCGTCTTTTCTGGGCTAAAACCTTTAATGTTAGGCTCGTTTTCTTCAGAAAATTTCCTGGTCCCCCTATACTGGGTTAGCTGTTCCTACCAGGTGCTCCCCTGATCTTTTATACTCACATGGAGTTAGTCATCTCTGCTTGCTTAATCACCTCTCTCCACAGCCAGACTAGAAGCCTTGGAAAGGCAGGGACTGTGTCTGTCTACCTCGTTCACCATCGTATCGCCAACAGGTGGCACAATACCAGGTGCATAGTAGGTGTTGGATAAATCTGATGAATAAATGAATGAAAGGATGGATAAATGAGTGAGTGAATGAAAGACCTTAGAATTCTTCTGATGCAGTCTCTTTGTTTTCCAGAAGTACCTTAAATTTGGGCTATAGGAAGGTAATTTCCAGCAAGCTCCTAATCCATGACAATTTCAAAATTTTTAATTCCTACCCAAGCACACCTGAGTCACTAATTACTGAGTCAACACGACTCATGTGCTCAAATGGGGTCCATTTGAGCGTTGCAATAACCTTGGCCTCTTTCTTAGGTGTTGGCCTCTCCAGGGTCAAGACCCAAATAAATCAAACTTGTTCCAGTAAAGGTGGGACTAGCTTCTGGTGGTTATCACAATTAAACCATCCCTAGGGTTGGAACCCTCTCTATATCCATCCTTCCAATTGACATATATATACTATTGATACTATGCATAAAATACATAACTTATGAGAACCTACTGTATAGCACAGGGAGCTCTACTCAATGCTCTGTGGTGACCTAAATGGGAAGGAAATCCAAAAAAGAGGGGATATATGTATACATATAGCTTATTCACTTTGCTGTACAGCAGAAACTAACACAACACTGTAAAGCAACTATACTCCAATAAAAATTTAAAAACAAAACCCCTTCAGAGGCCAGCAAGAAAAAGGAAGAGAACTGCCCACATGATTTTCAGAAATGTCAGCCTGAGAGGCATACCTGCCAGATATCATTAATCAGGGCTGGGAAACTCATGGCCTGGCCACTAATTTGGTGGCTCAGGTCTACCTGCCTTGGTCCTTGGGATTCCTCTTCCTAACTAGAGTCCATGGCTACTAACTTGATCATACAGCCAAGTCACCCAAGCCTACCGCAATGCTGGGGCTGCTGCCTCTCCTACTGCTGAAGGTCCCCCTCCCCAGCACTCCTCAGAGGGCACAGAGGAAACAGAATCAACAGGATCAGCGGGTCCCATGAGACCTCTTACCTACTCTCTTGCTCAGACCAAAAGCACCTTTTCATTAACTCTTCCAGGGGTTAATGAACTCTTCCCTGGCCTTCCTGGGTGACTGACTCCCAGGCTGAAGTAAGAGTCAATTCTCTCTGGTCCCTGGATCAATATACCTACCTAATAACACACACATATTTTAGTATGTGTACTATAATTATACTATGTTTAAATTTTATTTATTTTTGGCTGCATTTTGGGTCTTCGTTGCTGCACATTGGCTTTTCTCTGGTTGTGGCGAGCGGGGGCTACTCTTTGTTGCGGTGCACAGGCTTCTCATTGTGGTGGCTTCTCTTGTTGCGAAGCAGGGGCTCTAGGTGCGGGGGCTTCAGTAGTTGTGGCACGTGGGCTCAGTAGTTGTGGCTCACGGGCTCTAGAGCGCAGGCTCAGTAGTTGTGGCACACGGGCTTAGTTGCTCCGCGGCATGTGGGATCTTCCCAGACCAAGGATCGAACCGGTGTCCCCTGCATTGGCAGGCGGATTCTTAACCACTGTGCCACCAGGGAAGTCCCTATACTTATACTTTTAATTTTTGTTATAATTTTAATATCTTTAATAATTTAATAGTGTAATTATACATATGTGTACTTGTCTTCCATCTTAGACTATGAGCTTCTTGAGTGCAGGGAGTAGATCTGGTTCATCCCACTGGCTAGCACAGTGCCTGCTTCCTAGCAGACAGTAAATGGGGGCTGAACTGTTCTGATTTCATAAGAAAGAACAAAACTATAAATTTTCAAAGGTGGTTTGTTCATTGTTAAGGCCCAAACGAATGTGTAACATCAGAAGTATAGTTTTAACAGAACAGTAAGATTGTCTAATTGTATTTCAGGTAGGTCACCCCCACCAGGCCCCCCAAAATACCTTCATACAATTATTTTATAATTAAAATAATTAAAAGAAAACTTTTATATTTTCTTATGTAATGTTACACTATTCAGGAAGGCATGTCAAAACCCACATCACCTTTGGTAGGATTCCAGCAGATAACCCTTTGCAATTCTAATCAACATCCCTTTCATCTTCATCTAAAAAACAAAACAAAACAAACAACAAAAAACGAGGTGAAAAGTTAAAGTAGAATAATATTGCTGTGTACACAGTTTTTTTCTCCCTTCCCACTGTTTTTCTCCTCAATGTACGCAATTGGTAATTAAATATATTTCTGCTGGTCTTGTGGCCATATGCCTACAATATGTAAAAATACATTTGCTCTTTTTTTCCCCTCCATTCCTTTTGTTCCCAGTGCTGACTGCTGTCAGAGTGAACGGTCCAGATTCCCGTGTGCTGGTATCCATGGGCTCCGTCTTGCCAAGCTGCCAGTCTGGAGCGTCACACCTTACTGCCTTTAAAGATTGCCCTGCAGAGATAGAGGGAAATGGCAATTTTTACGTGATGCAGTCTGGCGACCCAGGAGATTTGAAGTCAGAACTGGTGCCAAGATTTACCCAGGAGAGCAAGCAGAGGCAAAAACAGAGAACCTGGGCCAAAAGGAAAAAAAAAAAAAAAAAAAAAAAAAAAAAAAAAGAAGAAAAAAGAAGAGGAAGACTGGGGGCTGGGGAAACCATAGTCAGCTGTCCTGGGGGGGGTTTCACTCAAAAGCCCAGAACTTAAGGCCACTGACTGGGTGATGGCCCTGTTATTAGGAGTGTGTGGGTTCTAAAGAAAGTCAAAGGGAAGAGGTCGGCTTTTTTTGCATGCCCTAAATTGTAGTAGATTGCAGAATGTAAATGAGACAATTATTACACCAACGCTCATCAAGCTGGGCTGGAAAGACTTCAATAGCCTGATGAATATGCATGCAAATTTGTTAATTAAGTTAATTATTCTGCTGAAAATTCATTTGTCTTCCAAGGACATTTTCCCAATGATTTTAACATGCTAGCGCCATTAGTCATGCTCCATGCTATTTGACATTACTTTTTGTCCACTTTCTTTACCCCACCTTTTTTAAAAAAATATTTTAAAGTTTTAAAAACAGTTGATTCGTTCTTTTAATTGACCCCTGCAACGCTGCAAAATGCCTAGAGCCAGCTCGGTAGGCATCCTCAGAACCACGTTTCCATTAAATATTTCCTTGATGTACAAAATGTCTGCAAAACGTCACACTGGTGGGGAGGAGAAGGGCTCTATCTGGGATCATTAAAGCTAGAATTTGAATCGTTCTCCATAGTGACTCTAAGAGGTAATCTGTCCCTGCTGTGGGCGATTTTCCCAGCTCTGAGTGTGATTTGATACATGGGTTTACCTTGCTGTGGAAAGTGCGGTGATTCCAACCTCCTGTCCTCGCACTGCAAGGCAAGACCCAGTGAACATGGGTGTTCAAACAGGAACCAGTCCTGTGATACTATCCTGTCACCCATGAGGGCCCAAACCTGTTACCATGGCAACAAAGGGGACTAGTGTGTTTAAAATCACATCGAAATGGCAACTTGAGATATTTGAAAGAAACAGTCAAGTTTAATTTTGTTAAAAATTAGCCCAAAAAAGGTAGTACAGTGTATTTTTTTTTAAAACAGCATGTTATTTTGCTGGGTAAACCAGGTTTATTTAATCAAGGCCTTCACTGTGGGCCTTAAAATTAGAATCTTTGAGGGTTGGGGTGAGCTTTATTCAACCAGATTCTTGATCTTCAGGCACACAGACACACATGAAGCAGCCTATACAAATCTTCTAAAAATCTATGTACAGAGATTATAGCTCCCCATCTCAACTCAAACATCTGAACATGAGATCTGATAGATGCAAGTGTTCTTAGTGGGATGGTAAAACAGAATATTTGAAATCAAGGGTATTCCAGAAAATCAGAGGAATATGGTTGCTCACATACATTTGGCAATCATATTTTAAAAGGAAAGATTAATCTACGCAACACGCCAGGGGGCTGCCACACGCAGGCTTAAAGGCTTAAAGTCATTTATTTTCTTTAGAAAGAAGGTAAATTCAGATTCTCTCCACCCTTCAGTCATCTTAAAAGAAACTCTCCATGGGGCTTCCCTGGTGGCGCAGTGGTTGAGAGTCCGCCTGCCGATGCAGGGGGCACGGGATCGTGCCCCGGTCCGGGAGGATCCCACATGCCGCGGAGCGGCTGGGCCCGTGAGCCATGGCCGCTGGGCCTGCGCGTCCGGAGCCTGTGCTCCGCAACGGGAGAGGCCACAGCAGTGAGAGGCCCGCGTACAGCAAAAAAAAAAAAAAAAAAAAAAGAAACTCTCCAATATGGTTCAAGTTACAACCTGTATCTTCACAGTTAGGGTTGACCAGACTTGCTTGGAGCCAGGCTAAAGGAAAGGGGATTAAATAACAAAGACAACAAGATTTAATTGAAAGAGTTAAAGAAAAATTAATTGGCGTGCTATCTCTATCAAGCCATTCGTATATATTTTATACAGTATGAATGGCACTGTGTGTCACATAGATCGTAAACCAATTAAAATGATACCTCTAATTTCTATAATTCCATCTGTTTTAGAAGGTTTAATTAGCGAAGTTACAAAAGCCAAATATATTTGAATATTTTGAAAGCAGGCTGAACAGCAAAAACTGAAAACTTTCCATAAACATTTAACCGGACAGCCACATACATTTCACGAGAGAATATACTTCAGATTAAAATATGAATTTTTCTTAATTTTACCAACAATAAACACATGCGAAGAAAATTATGATCATATGTTAGGCTGTGTAAATTAATTCAGTTTTTTTTTTTCTGTTTTTCCTCTAACTTCCAGAATGATTTCTTCTGATGAAAATCCCATTCCTGTCATTTAATCTCAATTGTGGGCCCAAAGAAGCAACAGTTAGATAAAACTAACATTACTGAACACTCTCCCTTAAATATTGTTTCCATAGGCTTATAAGAGAGGTTTGCCATTTTACAAGTGGAAGGGAATCTTTTTCAGAGATATTCAAAAACATTTTTCAGCCTGCCAGTTTTCAACCTATTTTTGAGAAATA
>NW_006792921.1:6513054-6513735 GCF_000442215.2 Lipotes vexillifer | reverse complement strand
TTGTAGGGAAGTTACATCATCTTTAAATATTGAACACAAAATCCAAAGCTACAGTAAAGTACTCAACCCATTTTTCCACTATTAACGGAAAATATAATTTTGAATTTTTTAAATAATGGGTCAACATATAAGACCTTGCTGTATTCTTTGGTTTGGATGCTGAGCAGCTGTGCGCTGTTTCGGGCCTCATATGGCCGCGTCACCAATGACTGACAGAGTGACGGGGACAATGTGACGTACAATATTCTCTCTTATCAAAATGTTCGCCTTATCATGATTGTGACTCAGTGGGTGTCCAGCTCTGTCTTTCCTTTCTACTGGATTTCTGACTTATAACAAGGTGTAATTAATTTTTTTATATGCTTGTCTTTTTCATTAGCAGAAATATGGTGAGCGTAGTTTATTATTTATTTTGTTCCTAGTCCATATACCACCTGAACAAACTACTTTTGCTTCCATTTGTATTGTATACTGTCACCTGGGAAAAATGGCTAATAAAGGGAAAGGGAAATCAAACTTGACTGTGTTAAGAGTATTAAAACTACCCTCTTTTGGGAGTCCGCCTGCCGATGCAGGGGAGGCGGGTTCGTGCCCCGGTCTGGGAGGATCCCACATGCCGCGGGGCGGCTGCGCCCGTGAGCCATGGCCGCTGAGCCTGCGCGTCCGGAGCCTGTGCTCCGC
>NW_006792921.1:6507616-6512977 GCF_000442215.2 Lipotes vexillifer | reverse complement strand
GTCCGGAGCCTGTGCTCCTCAACGGGAGAGGCCCCAACAGTGAGAGGCCCGTGTAAAAAAAAAAAAAAAAAAAAACTACCCTTCATTGAGGATCTACTACACGACACGTGTTTTATGTGCATCATCTCTTTAACCCTTGCATCAACCATCCAAGAAAAGTATAGCCTCATCTGACAAGTGAATGAAGCAAAATCCAAAGAAATTCAGTCCCTTGCTCAAGTAATAAAAAAAGAAAGAAATGAAAAATTCCAATAAGCGAGCAGCAGGAGCAAGATTTGGAACCAGAAAACATATTCAGATGGTTTGTTTTACCCCAAAGCTTTTAAGTATTCTAATGTACCTAGCTACCATTACCACTCTTTAAAAGCTCACCTTGGAAGGCCAGAATACATCCAACACCTAACATTTTTATTATGCAGTAGCATTTACTTTAATCACAAAATACTATCTGGACTTCCTATCTTTATTTCATTTAACTGTATTGCATTAAGTTTTACTCTCTTATGGATTTCCTATCTTTAAAAGGATTATCTTTGCCACTCTGATGTACTTTGAGTTAAAAAAAAGATGGGAATTTTCCCAAGAAAGAGGTTAAACAGATTTTGTTTGTAAATAGTTCAGCAGTTGTGGGAGGCTTCTGTTATTTTTTGCCTCACCTGCACTTCTCTTTCTTTGGATCTGTACTTCCTCCCCACCTGCCACTGTCTTCAGGAGACCCAGCTCCCCACCCTGCCCTTTTCAGAGTCCTGAAGAGGGGGCTGATATGTATGTCAAAGGAAAGAGGTTCTTTCTCCTTCTAAAATGATGATTAATAAGGGTCTATGGAGCTACAGGGGCCATCTTTGTTTCTGTGATGAGTGTGCTCTTTCCTGATAAAAGCCTACATACTGAGAAGTAGGGCAGAAAGACAGAGATGGGGAGAGAGAGGGCGAGAGTCAGAAAGTTAATGTTAAAATTAATGCTCAGCTTGTCTGAAACTTCTCAGTGACAGGAGCCTAAAAGTTCTCTCTCTCTCTCTCTCTCTCTCTCTCTCTCTCTCAAGCTACTTTGAGTTGGCTAATTATCCTAATATAGGCATTTGTAAAAGTCGGAAGCAATATTACGTACCAATTATTTATATTTCTTAATTCTGCAGGCTTTTTTATGCAAATTTTCCAAGGGCAAACATGGATCAACATCTCAAAAGATCCATATATGCTGATTTTAAAAGGAAGGGTACTCCACTAGCCCATCTTTAATTACCTGTGTCATTTTTAGTCATTGATCTGTATCTACCAAATATTTCAGTAGTCCTGAGGAATCTTCCATCCACCACAGCAATGTATCAATTTGTAATTACATGCCAGAATTGAGTTTCTATATTAGACAGATTGGCCATGAGACAAAACTAAGTTTTTTTATAGTCCATGCCCGTTCTGTAACGCTTTGAATATGACATTTGGCAATACTCATTGTGAAATGCTAGTCAGAGAATTCAGACCAAAGAATACACTTTGTGGCAGAATACACATCAGCTAGTTAGTTAGTTGGTTAGTGTAACTAACACTAACGATGTGCAAAATCCTGGCTAAAAGCCTTCATGTTTCTCAGTAGCTGTATTTGCAAGAATCATCCAAATAATTGACACCTGCCCAAACTGATTTGTCTCAACATAGTCTTTATTATTTACATATCAGATGTACCTTAAAGAAAGTTCAATTTATTTTCTTTTCATCTTAAAGAAAGTATTACATATCTCTTAAGTGCAAGGTACTGTGCTGAGTGTTTATGGGGTGTGCATAGTCACGTCATGGAGGAAATGTGGACCCTGCCCTCTCATATTAAGAGTAAATTTGGAAAGTTATGATATGTATACAAAAAAGTGAGACATGCTGCCAAGATAGGTGTTAGGGACTGAATTGTGTCTGTTGAAGCCCCAACCCCTAGTACCTCAGAATTTAACTGTATCTGGAGACAGTTTCTTTAAAGGGGTAATTAAGTTAAAATGAGGTGATTTGGGTGGATCCTAATCCAATATGACTGCTGTCCTTTTAAGAGGAGGAGACTGGGACACTGACACACACACAGGGAAGACCAGGTGAAGACACAGGGAGAAGACTGCCATGTCTAGGCCAAGGAAAAAGGCCTCAATGCCGCCAACACCTTAATCTCAGACTTCTAGGCCTCCAGATTTGAGAGAAAATAAATTTCTGTTGTTTAAGTCCCCCAGTCTTTGTACTTTGTTTTGGCAGCTCTGGTAAACTAATGAGATAAATAAAAGAAAAACAAAAACTACGTGGATTCAGGGAACTGGAAGCATCCTTCCAGCTGGGAGCCTTGGAGAAAGCTTTATCTAGGTGGCTTCTGTAATGGCATTTGGAGTAGAAAATGGCCATACGTAGTTGGAGAAGCTAAGTGTTTTTCACAGTGGGGAAAAGCATGTCAAGCACATGGCTGCAGAAAGTAGGAGAAAAGACCAAAAGTGTACGTTAAGGCCAAATAGCCAGCTTGGATTTTAGGCTGAATGCAAAGGAAAGCCACTGAAATACCTTGGCGGCGCTGTAACAAAATCAGAACTGTGCTTGAAAAAGATTAATCTGGAAGTCAGGTAATAATCAGTCGGAACAGGAAAGCATTTTGAGTTGGGGCAGAACAGCTGGCAACCCAATGCAGGAGAGCAGAGTAAGGCGGTAAAGTAGAAGGTTCAGAAAAGACAGACCCTGAAGAAGAGGTAAAGTCACTGGGACTCAGCAGATGGCTTTGCTATGGGAGGCAAGGGGTGGAAAAAGAACTGAAGAGCTGAAAGACAGCCAGGAGGTTCTGCTTGGGGTCTGGGAAGATGAGACGATGGAATTGATTACAGAAATAGGAAGAGAGTAGAAAAACAGGTCTAGGGCGTCCCTGGTGGCACAGTGGTTAAGAATCCACCTGCCAGTGCAGGGGACATGGGTTCGAACCCTGGTCCGGGAAGATCCCACATGCCGCAGGGCAACTAAGCCCGTGCGCCACAACTACTGAGCCTGCACTCTAGAGCCCGCAAGCCACAGCTACTGAGCCCGCGTGCCACAACTACTGAAGCCCACGCAGCTAGAGCCTGTGCTCCTCAACAAGAGAAGCCACCATAATGAGAAGCCCACGCACTGCAACAAAGAGTAGCTCCCATTCAGTGCAACTAGAGAAAGCCCACGCAGAGCAACGAAGACCCAACACAGCCAAAAATAAATAAAATAAAAATAAATAAATAAACGAAAAGGAAAACAGGTCTAGGAAGGATGATAACCAGTACAGTTTTAGAGCTCCTGGGGACTGACAATTTTAAATGTGGTTGGAGATACAGAACAGTAGACATGTAAATCGGGATATATATACACACAATATATATACATACGTATTATATACACACAATCTTTGTTTGGAAATGTATAATATATTTACTTTTGGGAAAGTTTGCTTATATATGCTTGGGACATTTACAGACTTAGAACTAAGGGTGAAGATCCAAATTTTGGATCATCACTGAAGCCATAAGAGGGGATTAAATTGCCAAGAGAAATAACAGGAAGACGGAAGAGAGGTTTGGGTGAAGGACACAGGGAGCATTTAAGGAACAAGGGTCAAAAGAGACGTAAATGGGGCTTCCCTGGTGGCGCAGTGGTTGAGAGTCCGCCTGCCGATGCAGGGGACGCGGGTTCGTGCAATGGGAGAGGCCGCAACGGTGAGAGCCCTGCGTACCGCAAAAAAAAAGAGAGAGAGAGAGAGAAGTAAATAGTGCATTCTTTGGAGAGGCAAGAGAAGAGCTTTTACTTGTTGGAAAATCTCTATTCAGCCACCGTAGCTGTTCCAGAAACTTGAAAAAAATTCCTTCCATTTAAATAATTAAAATTTTCAAGGGAACAGATGAAAGGATTCCCCCTGTTTTAGACAATAAAGTAGATCCATTTTTACTTGCGTTATCAGAAGACGACACAGGAATCTTAATTTCTTCTTAGCTGCAGTAAATCTAAATAAAAGTTTCAAACATCAAAGAACTTAGTGGCTACTAGCTATTGCTAGCCTCAAAATTTCCTTTAAGGAAAATAAATGTATTTTCATCAAATATGAAGAAAAAAATCAAATACAGCTACATAGAGTATTGGTCCTAGAAGTGATCCAGTCTAACCTCTTTTTCCCAGGAAGCAGTAGAATTTCAGTCAAAGAACTCAAGAGAGTTTACATTTCTAAACACTGGTTTTTCATATTTCCATTGCATCAGTGATAGAACATTGATACAAACATCAAAGCCATAAAACTATTCTTGCTGGTACATTGCATGGCCTCTTCTTTCTGTTTCTCTCTGTACAAGGCTGACCTGCAACACTTGTGTTTAAATATCCCTGGTTACAGCCACATGCAAGGACCACCCAGTGCCCACCTGATCTGCTGAGGGCAGAAGGGCAGAATCTGTCCCAACATACAAATGTGGTTGCCAAGCTCACAGTTGTGACCACACAGGAGGTGATGCTTATTGAAAGGATGGGCTGAGAGGGGTCCCCAAAAGATGACTTCCTCCTTGATAAGAGAACTACCTTTAAACTCTTCCTTTTCATTCCCCAAGCCCCTGAGCTTGAAAGAGTTAATGATACTTTGTATAAGTGGATTTATGAGCAGTTGTAAGCTTTATAGAGTATTGAACCTTCTGTGCATTTTTGGCTACTGTAGAATAGAGGCTCCCTAACATACTTCCTGAGTGTCTGTTTATATGATATCCAGAAATAATTAACTAACCAATAAGATATCAATTTAATAAATTGAGTTTATTATTCCTATTGCAACATCTTTGCTGTTAATATCTATCAATCATTTGCCAACAACTACTTAACTGGCATTTTGAATAAACCTTTAAAGAATTTATAAAATATGGATTTATAGGAAACACAGAGCATATAATGCAGTTGAAGAAAATTTATCATTATTTCTCTTTTGTAAATGGAAAATCAATGGTTAGGAAACATCAAAGGTTTTATTTGCTTGGTCAAATCAATTCACAATCATTGATCTGAGAGTGTATATCTCCTTCCAAATAGGATTTGAGAGCTACTATCAACAGATAGTGTACATTCAATATGTTTACTATGGAAATAGAAAATCAGAGTCATGACTAGTGAAACGCGGAAAACATGAAATAATGATAAACTTCCACAGCAAAAACAGAAAGCTAGCTTTCTTCTATATTGCAGTAAATGCAAACACACTACCCCCAAATATGGCACTTGGCATATTGAATATTTAAAGCTGAGGAAGTTTGAGAAAACAGCAGAAGCAGGAAAGTCCCTTTGACTTTCCTCCCACCCTGCTTCCCTGAAACAGGTCATAAACCTTCATGTGAGACGTCCCTTCCCTACA
>NW_006792921.1:6455110-6507597 GCF_000442215.2 Lipotes vexillifer | reverse complement strand
TCCCTACACATGGAAGAAAGGAGAGCATCCTTACCTTTGAACACAAGGGGACGCTGTCCTAACATACGGGTCTTGCTAGGTTTCCCCGTTTGCTACGCTTACTTCATACTCCATAACCTATCGTATCTGCATGACTGCCCACTCCGCATCAAACCCAGCATAAAAATTCTCAAGTCAAACTGTTTCTTCGCGTCTTCATTTCCTCATGAAGGTTTCCATGTCACGTAAAACTTAAACTTAGTGAATTTTCGTACTTTTCTCTGTTAATCTGTCTTTGTTAATTTAATGTTCAGACTCAGCAAGAGACCCTAACTTTTTCCGCCCCTATAAAACCATCAAGCAAGGAGAAGTAAGCCTCAAAATATATTTGCTAGTGTTCAATTATACAACTATGCTGACCATCTCAGGAATCTGGTTAAAGGAGTCTGAAAGGATTTTCTTTCCACCTGCTTCATAGGGCATAATACTAGTGCTTTCAGCAGCCTCCTTCTATACAGAAGCGTCAATTATTAGATTGGACATCATAACCATCATAACATATTTCATTGCAACATTTCTTCCCATGTAAAGCCTTTCTGCATGCTTTATGTCAAGAAAGGATTGTTATTTTTGGCAGTAATGTATCTTAAACGGAATTTGTATGAAACCATACTGTCTTTTTAAGCTAGGTACAGACCATGTGGTGTTCCCAATATTAAATTTCCCTTTAAAGAAATTGTCAACTTTGAACTTGAGGATGTGTCTACAAGCATTGGTGACTCAAAGACAGAGCTGTTTAATTATAGTGGTACAAGGTATTAATATGCATCTGTTCTACAAAGACTAATTTTAGTTAAATTTTTTTATCACAAGTGCATTGATGTTGCAAGAATAAAATGGTGAAAAAGCTGCCGCAGATGCTATTTGCATTGGGGCTGGAGGTAGGTAATTGGGTCAGTTGAGTTCATATATTAAAGAATTGTCTGCTGGCTATTGCGTTGGCTGTCACAGTCTGTCTCAATCAAGCATAACTGCAGATCTCCAGAAAGCTGTATTGATCAAAATTAAAATCTACATTTTATTTAGGTTCAAAGGGCTGGTGCTAATATCAACTACATTTGATCACCAAGCGTGTGATAGTTGAGTATTCAGGTTTACTGGACTGCAGCTTTTGCTAAAATAAAAACGTCTTGGTCTCTTTGGAAATACAGACAGGTCTGATTATTTGTCTCAGTTTGAGAATAAAAAGTGATGTTGAAGGAATGAATGTTTATTTGATGATGTCCCATCTCTGAATAAAAAGAAGAAAACAACAGAAACAAGCAACAACCAATATATAAAAATAGTTGAACCCCATCACAAAAATTTCTGACTTCCATAATCAATCCACATTTCCTAAAGACACGCACGTTCTTCCTCATTGTCTATTTTAAATGGCTCAAAAAAAGGCATCGCAATGGACAGACTCCCTTGTTAGAGGAAACAATTACTTGGTAGTATAGGTTATTTTAATGGACATATCACTTTAAACGAAGCCGTCACATCTGTTCCACCTTCTAATTACAAATGCAAAAGAAATACAATTCACCAATGCATCATAAAAGAGTAAAACATAAGTGATTTAATGCATATGTATGTTCCTAAGTCAATGCAGCATGCAATCTGCTATGTTTTTTACATGTTCTGAGCACAAATCAGATGGAAAACCTGTTCTCTGATGAACTGTGATTTCTTCTCCCTGGATAAGTTTGGTGCTGTATGGAAGCAATGGTTTGCACAAACGATTTGCAGACTACACTGCTGCTCTAGCAAGTGTTCTTAGCTAAACTCTTCCTGGGGGCTAATATTTTATGATCAGCATAATGGGCTGCACCACTCTGATGCAGGTTGAGTACGAAAATATCTTAACCTAATGTAGAGGGGAAATTTTCAGCGACACATTAAGAAATAACTTCTTTTTCCCTCTTTTTTCCTAAAGCGGGGGGGAACATCAGAAGTATTAACAGTGTTACCCAACTGTCCTTGCTCAAGGGGGCGACTAAATGGCATTTACTGCTCCTCAATGACTGCTTAAAGAATTGTGTGTGGTTCTCATATTAGTGGTAGAATAGACATTGGTAAATGAGGATGTTATTTTCTTGTTTCTAGTAAAAAATAATCCCATTTAAAGAAAATATTTGAATGGGGTTAGCTTTCTGTACCTCTGAGTCAAGCAGGAAGGCAAGAATTTGGTTAGAGTTAGAGGTCAGGAAGGGCAATACTCCCGACTTAGGACAAAGCAGCATAATCACAATTCCATGATAGCAACCAAAATTGAATTAACAATTCAATCTTAAATGTTAAGAAACTGTTAGTTATCGTATCTCTTCCTCAATCAAGGTTGGATCCATCCAGTTTCTCTTACCCGCTTTTCACCAGGGCAGGAAGTGTTGGCGGCATGTGGATGGACCTCAGTTCTCCCTCCGCTATGATGTAAGCATCTCAAAAGCAGGGGCTGTGTGTTATCCATCAGCATGGTCCATTATTGAAAATAGACCCATTACTGAGAATAGAACTGAATAAATATTAGCTGGCAGCATTTTCTGAGTGAATGAGTAAACCTGAAAGTATGGATGGGTAATTGACTAGTCCTGACAAAATTCTGTTTCCAAAGGGTCATTTTATGTGGAAATATTAAAACAAGTGTTAATACAGCCTTTCAATCTGAGGGCAATTTTTCCACCTTGTGAATTATTGCTAAATTTCAGAAAAACCCTGTTGGTATTTCTCTCCCAGAACTGTCGTGAGGATAAAATGAGATAATATATGTAAAGGACTTAAACAGTGCCTGGCCCAAAGTAAGTGCTTGGTGTAAACATTAGCTATAATTCTTCTGTTCATTCTTACCTATGCCCAAATAACTCAGCCAAAGCCTGATCAATTTCTCATCCAATAGAAAATTAATCATATTAACTATTAATATGTTTAAAAACCTGACTTTGATGGCAGCACTGGATAAAGCCAAAGATTCAGATGCACTGAGTACACACACACACACACATAAGCATACATAATTAACAGGCGATAGACAATCATCAGCATAAATTTTATTGAGATATAATAGAGAATAAAAGTTAAGAATATGGCCTTTAGAGCTGGCCAGTTCCGCCTCAGAGAACTAACTTTGTCTCTTCTTCTCTGTGTGAACTTAGACTTAACTTGTCTAAGTCTCTGCTTCCTTATCTGTAACATGGGAATAATAAAGAATACCTGCCACCTCATAGGTTTGTTGCCAGTGATTAATAAGACATAGTGCAAAGCACACTGCCTGGATCACTGTAAGTACTCAATAAATATTAGCTAATATTATTTTTATGGTTACCACCTCTGGTAGCAATAAAATTTCATCACATGCTGTCAACGCATTTAAAGTGAATTCTGTCATTTTCATAAGCCAGAAGAAGGAAATCCTGATAGAGTTTGACAAATAAGGACCCCAACATAAATTATTTTCTCCTTTCCATACACAACTGACTTCCTTTGATATGAATATGAAATCTCCATGTGCATAGAAATGAGGAGAGACCAAATGCCCTTCACATCTATTTGGCTTTCTAACTTCAAAAGCAGGACTCTTAGGCAATCTGCTGCAGCATGCAGTCCTCACAGCCTCCTGACTGGGTTCACTAACACAGCATCAGATAGAAGCTCTAGTCTTCAAACAGCAACTGTCTATCACCTGATTGGCCTAAAAGACATGTACACACCGAATATTTTTCTTCCGAGCGTCTCCAACCTCTCCATTCCCATCGCAACGCCTTCATGTCATGGACATTCGGACTGTTGGTCTCCTGGTAGATATCCCTTCTGTGAATCACCCAAACTTTAATGCCGCCTTTATCCTAAAACATAGTCCAATAACATTTTGACTTTACTCAAAAAAAGTTGTCATGACTTCCCAATGACTCCAGAATGCAGAAACATCCTTAGTGCTGGGTCTTCCCCATTTGCCCTTCCAGATCCACTCTCCATCTTTCTCCACTGTGCTCTGTCCAGTAGGCTCACCTCCAGAGGTGAACGCTAGGAGCTCTTGTTCTTTGGCTTCCAATTGCGTTTTACCAAAGAGAAAACCTAAAAGGTCTAAATGAGGACATTGCTTGAAGTGTGGAAGAAGAGAGAGCCACCTTATTCTTCCCTGCCAGAATATGGCTTGGGGACTGGCTGCATTTCTCTACTTAAGGCCACAGTTCCTGCCAGGCATCCATTTCCCACGTAGCACTTTCCACATTCTGGTAACAGTTTCCTCCTCTTGCCCATTCAGGTCTAAAAGTGAGGATTGCTTCCCTTACTAAACTCTTCTATTCTATCCCATTAAAGTATGTCATCTATTTCTTGCCAGGACCTTGACTAATACAGGTTAGTTCTAGAAAACAGACCCTCAAAGTGGGATTCTGGGAATGAGTTGCCCACATATTTCATGAAAGCAGAAACAAACTTCCTGCCAGGGAAAAATAAGACACTGGCAATCCATGGCATGTGCTACCAACATGAACACTCAAATTATCATCATCTCCTAACCATTCCCCTGAGAGGACCTGGACAATGCTTTATCAAGGCATTTAGAAATGCACTGACAAGAGAAGAACCAGCATCTTTGAAAGTCCCTGCGGTGGTGATGCAGAAGACAAAGGTGGAAGCTGGCATTGAACTTCCTGATTTCAAAGGAAATAATGGGACCTCAGGGTAATAGAAACCAGATGGCGGTGCTTAATCATCACATGAAATTACCCCCAATAAACCAGGGAAGGGATAAGAAAATATACATAGAAATAGGTTGTCTTCAAGTAGAAGGGACAACTGTATACTTTGCAAGCCTTCTGTCTACTCTCTTGCTTTCTGTCATAAGACAGTCCAGAGGTATCTTGATTGCCTTGGTGTCCCGCAAAATATTTCTCTGGTCCAGTTCATCCCTGATATCATGCTAGTTGGATCTGGAGAACAGAGAGTAGCAAGAACTTCAGGTGTCTTAGAAAGACATGTGCAGCCCAGACTATGGAAGAAAATCTCCACAAAATTTCAGAGGCCTGCCATATCAGTGAAAGTTCCAAGGATCCAGCAGTTGGGGAGTATAGCAGGGTATCTCTTTAAAGTATAAGACAAATATTTTACCTTGACCCATTTTTCCCAAAGAGCATTAGGTTTGTTGGGCCTCTTTGGATTCTAGAAAAAACATAGGTGTACTGCTCTGACCCAAGTTCTGGATCACCTGTGAGGCTGGCAGTTTTGATTAAACATGGGCGGCCATTCAAACTGCTTAGCCACTTGGACCTTCTGACCAATCATATCCAACTGGACTGGAAGGGTCTATGGCAGACAGGGATGCTCATGGATTCTCTGGCAAGTCCTAGTAGGACAAACGCAGAACACCTCCCTTGGGGTTTGGAGTATGGCCATGCCAACTCCTACCAATGGCAACTCTGTTAGAAAGTCAGATCCAGACTTGCTACCAAGCCTAGTAGAGTCTGAACACCTGACCATGGAACATCAAGTGGTTACCTGTCATGAACTGGATGTGATTTGATTGACTGGATCAGAAGATTGGATGTGCACAGCAATATTCCACTATCAAATGGAAATGGGTTGCTTAAGACTTCGCCCAAGCAAGTCTGCAAGGGACTGTAAAGAGCACAGACGGTGACTCAGACCCCCACTGTACTTGCTCCTCCTACTGAGCTGTCTCTTTCCCAGCCAGAACCTATGATATCTTGGAGAGTTCTCTCCATCACTGGTTAACAGACGAAGGGAATGCATGGGCAGGTTTACTGATGTGTTTTCCAGCCTACTGGCACCAGCCAGAGGTGAAAGGTGGTTATGTTCCAGCCCTGAAGGCAGTAGAGGAGAAAAATCCTCCCAGGGAGCCAAACTGTGGGCAGTACATCAAGTTGTCCACTTTATATGCAAGGAGAGAAGGCTTCATACGTGAATCTACAATTATTCATGAGCAGTGCTCAAAGGGTTTGCCAGAAGGTCAAGTTTTAGGAAAAAATGATATTGGAAAAATGGTGGCAAGGAGGTCTAAAGGAGGAGGTGGGTAGGTAACTCCTAGGAATGGGCACAGCATATAAAGACATTTGTGCCCCACATAAATTTCTACCATTGGACATCCACTGAGGAGGACGATCTCAGGAATCTGGTGGACAACATGACCTGCCTGATGGGTGTCAATCAGCTTCTTTTTCCAGCCACCCCAATACTTGTCCAATGGTCCCATGTGCAAAGTGGTCATGGTGGCAGAGAGGGAGGTGTGCACGGGCACAGAGATGGGGTCTTGCTCTCCCCAGCACTCACTGGCCACCTTCATTGCTGGCTGCCCAAACAGCCATCAGCAAAGACAACTCAGCCTCTACTACGAAATCCTCCTGGACAGCAAAATGAGGACAAGATTTTTCATAGAGCTAAACGGATCCATTTCAAAAGACAATTCTCTATTTGGAGATTAGGTCCCTCTGCTTTTTGGTATAAAAATATTTTTTATTTGATTGCATAATGGTGGTAGGGTTTTTTGCTTTTATTATTTGTTTGTTACTCAATGTTTATACTAGACAAAATAAAATATGACTACCTTATGTTGGTTTCTAGAAACTTTATTAGTTTGTAAAATCTAGAGGTCTAGAAACCACTGGTGTACTGGTTAAGAGCCCTGAAGCCCTTGTCAATAGACCACCAACCCCAACTCCACTACTAACCTCTGGAGGAAATTTACTTACCCTTTGTAGATCTCTGTCTCCTTATTGACTTCATATGATTTGAGGGCAAATTAAATGAGGCATTGCCTATTTTGGATATTTCATACACATGCAGTCATATAATATGCAACCCTTTGTGCCTGGTTCCTTTTACTTAGCATGTTTTTGAAGTTCATCTACGTTGTAGAAAGTATTTACTTCATTTCTTTTCATGGCTGATACCCTATTAGTATGTACATGCTACAGTTTACTCACCATTTCATCCATTGCTGGACATTTGGGTTATCGTAACCATTTTCTAATCACTCTCCATCATTAATGATTTCCAGCATGGTTATTCCTTTTAATTTTTAACTTGCTTCTATTATTATGCAGTAAAAGACATTCAAGATCATTTGACACTTTAGTTAACATCGAAAGACCCATATTCCAAAAATACCTTATTTCTACAGATATATGTTTCTGCAAGAGCATCCTCCAAGACACAAATCATCAAACCTGAGTGGCTCAGTGAAAACTTTGGCGGGCAGACAATCATATAAAGAGAGAACTTTCGTTCAGTCAGTTAGATGGCAAATGGTACATGCTCACGGCACCAGCCCCAACACTGGCATGAGCTATCATGAAAGAGGTCTTCCCTGGGTGTGGAAGGGCTCTGTCATCTCTTCTACTTCTGTCTAGTCACTCAGTCCCCTCATTACAGACCAACATCATGAGGACCTTTTCCCTAATTGGATACCAACTCCCAGGAAGAATAAGGAGTATGGTCCCATACAGAGATTATGGGGCCTGCTGAATTGATTACGTGATTAGGAAGTAAACTAAGTCCATGACCTCTCATATGGATTATCCAAATGTAAGGATGACATCATCACTTGCTTTGTGGTGCTTTTCCCCTCCCCTTAGACTCTGCTGCATCACATGATGAATTCTGTCTCTGAAACTGCCTCACCCAAAAAGTTGTATCTACACCTCACTGAAGGAAATGGAGATCTGGCAATGATCCAGTTCATTTGATCAACATAGCTGGCGGAACCAGATAATTTAAGCTCCAAATTTCCCCATTAATCAAAATTGTCTGACGACGGCTACATCTGCTTTTACTTTGGGTTGTGTAGACACAGTCTAATTGTGCATTTCCTAAAAACTGAATTTTATCATCTGTAACATTCATGGAGCTCTTCTTGCCCACATTTCTTTCCCAGCCTGTTTGACTGAACAGATAACTCAGTAATTACAATTCATAATCAACACATGTTGAGTGTTTTTCCTCTTTCTTATGTTTTTACAATCCTTTCCCCTGACTTCTAGGTGGTTTGCCAACTGTCCCACTTTTCAGGAGTAAATACTAGAGGTTATCTTCCCAAGGAGCCACCATATTGGCTGCCTTTCTTAACCCTTTCCTCTTGTCTCAACCTCCCACCCCACCACCTCTGGAGGCAGGAACTTCAGAAACATTGACAGTTCTGACTATGCCTCAAAGGCTAGTTAAAAGGCAGAATAAAGTAGTAAATAGTCAGAGAAATAAAAAATGGAGACAACAGAGAGTCTGGTTTGAAGCAAATACACCACTGGCTTTACGGCTATGATCTCCCTTTTCAGAAGGTCTGTGAGTCCTAGACAAGCCCATTAGGCATGTGCCACTGGAATGGAGCCTGGCCAAACCAAGCTTGTGTCAAA
This sequence comes from Lipotes vexillifer, assembly GCF_000442215.2. Lineage (NCBI taxonomy): Eukaryota > Metazoa > Chordata > Mammalia > Artiodactyla > Lipotidae > Lipotes > Lipotes vexillifer. The sequence goes on along the minus strand of NW_006792921.1, from coordinate 6,499,213 downwards.
CAAGGGGGAGGAAGGGTCAGTGGGCTGGTAGGCAGATAAGATTGCAGTTAACAGGAGGCAAGAAAGCCCTTTGTAAAATGTTTGCCTGGGGACACAAAACAGATGCCTTCTGAAGAGGAAGACCAAGCTCATGAACCTGACTTAGTTTCTTTCGGAGTTGACCATGCGGGGGAGAAAACAAAACTCACATGGCTTCTAAAGTAAACCTGAACCAAGATTATCACCAACATCCTTAACTGGAAACGGACCCTCAGAGTCAGGTCTTCTTCTGGAGTCCTTGCATCCTTCCCTTCAACACACCCATAGTTTCTTTTCTCCCCAGCACTTAGGGAAGCCTTCCTCATGAACAGAGCTCTTGCATCTCACACAACAGTCCTGTTGCTCCATCTTATAGAGGAAGCCACCACCAAAGTCAAACCTTGACGGAGCTGCCTGCCTCTGTCCCATTCCATCCCAAGAAGCTTTGCTTCTTGGGGCCCAAGAAGTTGCTGGTTCTTTAAAATCTTAAGCACTGAGATTCAAAGCTGCTGTTGCATAATCCAATTAGACAAATACTTTTAACTGGCTTGTGCATTTCTCCCAGAATTACCTTCACCCGAGTACATAAATGAGGATGCCTCCTCACTGTTCCATAAACTTGTGAAGCTGAGATGGTATTTTTAACGCACTCATTTTAAACAATGTCTGTGCCGTACCCCTTTTGCTTTTGCTGTTGGCGCAGGTGAGGAGCTGCCTAACAGCTGAGCTCCGGATCCGACATGTGTGGCCCGGGGCGGGTCTTGGATTTTTCAAAGGGTAACGTTTTCACACGTGGCAAAACCCTCAAGTGTTTTCAGTATTCGTGGCTCAGTATAGCTCCTTCATGTGTATTTCACAGACAAGCGAGAGGCATCTAACAATGGAAATTCTATCACCCTATCTGTTTTACCTTCCTTCCATCTGGAAAGCACACACACACACACCCCTAGGAAGTTCACTTTCTTCTTGAACTCCAAAAAACTTCTATGATTGTACATAGAATCGTCTTAGAGTAGTTAGAAGTGCTATGCATATTCCCAAAGCCCTGAAGAAAACATGGTCTGGAATTGTTTACTCCAGCAGAACCTGTCTAGAAGCAATAGGATTTCCTAAAGTTCCCAGATAGATAGGACGCTGACTTCCTCGCAAGAGAAGGCTGTGGGCCATACCCTGAGGGCTGCGTGGAAATGAGGGTGCAGTGCCCTTAGTTATGCTTCAGAGAAAACTCAGATGTGGCAGGACTGCACTTTCTCAAAGCAGGGCCACCTACTCAGCTCTCTATGTGGAGGAAAATAGGAAATTTTGGTCTCCCTATGGTCCCCCACAGACCATGCTACCTTTGGTGGTAAAGGGTTCCCGAACACACCACTGTGGCATTAAAGACTATTTTTAGCAGGGGCATTTGAGTTCCTGAAATCTCTTTTCTGCCTAAAAGCAGAGTCTCCCAAAAGGACTCAAAAGAACTCAATCGTCATGAGTCCCAGAGCTTGCAACTGGGAAGACTGGCTCATCATGGGAGATGAGACACTGTCATAAAACTATCATGCCTCCCACCTTTTCTTCTAAGCATCCATCTATCTCTGCAAGAAGTCATTTGTTTTCCTGTAAGTGCCCTTCTCCCTTTTCCTTTCCCCTATTAAGATGGTGTATAAGCCCCAAATTCTAACCACTTCCTTGAGTTACCTCTTCCTGTGCACTCCCTTAAGTACATTTTAAATCTCTCTTTTCTCTTGCTAATCTGTCTTTTGTCAGTTTAATTTGCAGGTCCTCAGGTTCTGAACCTAAGAGGGTAGAAGAAAGGCTTTTCCTGCTCTACAGTGGGATCAGCGTGTGTGCTGGGTACCCTCCCTTTGCCCCCCTCCCCCAGACCCACCCTCTCCTCTCTGCTCTGCCCTAGGAGACTCACCTGTATGGACTTACTTCAACAGGCTCCCTTGGTCCTCTAGTTTCCAGTTGGGTTTGGCTAATGGGAAGCCTCAGGAAGAGCTCACAGAAAGAAGAATGTGGTCAAGGTATTTACTGCCTCAGTTCCCTCCAGTGCTGTGAGGTCACCATGGGCTATGCCCCTCAGCTGAAAGCCCAGCTCCTGCAAGGGAGCCCCCTCCACATAACTTCTCTGACTGCCTCTTCTTACCCTTTCCGGTCTAAGGGTGAGAGAGTCCTATCTAGCCCCTGGGTACTACTGTACCCCTTGAAGCTTTCTGTAACCCCCTCTGCCTTTGCTCATGGTTTCATATGAACTCCTCCAAATTACCCAATTTGGATGTGTTTTTTTTGTTTGTTTGTTTTTTTTACCGGAACCCTTGCTCATATATAAGGAAGATGGAAGACAATCATGAATTTGGAGGCAATCTCATTACCTTTGAATGTAATCCCCATCTCTGGGGAGTCACTGAACGCCTGTTACCCCAAGCCGTCTCTCCTGATTTGGCAGCAGGGTCCCAGCCAACTTTTTCATCCTCCTTTGGAGCCGTGAAAGCTCAGTCACTGCTCTGCCACTTCGGCCACTGTCCTTATGCTTACGGTCAAGGTGAGGGGAGTAAGTAACCAGGTACCACCACCAGCATGCCAGCACTTGTGAGTAAAGGACAAACTGATCTTCTCTGTCTCTCTTTCATCAGAGAGTTGATTAAGGCTCTGCAGGATCCGGTGAGAAGACAGCTGAGCCAGCACCCACCATGTGGCCAGAAGAACCCTCTGCAGGGACTTTGCCTCAGGTCTCAGTACAAAGCTGCACCCTCTTCACACCCTCCCCACAGAAGCCAAAGTGTCATTCAACAGAGCACTGTCCTTAGAGGTGGAAGGAGGTCTTTCTCTTCTCTCTTAGAAGGAAACTCTCATCCATCTACCTTAGCCAGAGTCCCCCCTGCATCCTCTCTCCAGTAGATCTCCCAGAAAGGGGGTGTCCCACCTAGGACACTACATGCTAGCTGCCAATGCAGGAAGGTGACCCCTTGCTTCTTGTCAGGGTTTATAAACAAAAGAGGAGTCACCTGGCCTCCCCGTATGATAAGGGACACCTCTGGCCATGGCACACTCACCTGCACTGTGTTCCCATTACCTAAAGGATTCCACCTAAGCTCCTCCACCGGGCATTCAAGGTCCATCAGGATCTGCCCTCAATCTGTGTTTCCAAGTATAACTGAAACTCCTTATCAGGTGACAGGTTAGATGATCAGAGACCTTACAGGCCAAGTCAGGAGTCTTCATCTTCCTTGTAGGTGATGGGCCCTGGGCAGCGGGGGAGATAAGAAGATTGCAATGGAAGATCACCCAGACCCCATGCGGTGGAAGACCAGAATGGAGGTAGCCTGCGCAGAGGTGGGACAGGGAGGTTGGGAGGAGGGACGAACCACGGCTTCCTTGGAATGTGACCCTCCCCAAGGTCAGGAGAGGTTGTGAGTGAACCTGAATTCTCTTGAGAGGAGCACGTGGTATGGAACAAGCTGCTGGCAGCTCCCAGGGGGGAGTCGAGGGGTCAGAGTCTCAGCTGCTGCAGCCCTGCAGCCCACCTGACCCCCTGTACAAGGGAAACTGGAAAAGGGAGGGAGAGAGAGGTTCAAATAAGGAAAGGAAGAGAAAAGAGAGGCCAGTTCTTAAACGTCAAAGTCTCTGGGTTCTCCCAATGTCCTGAGCTGAGATTTATTCTCACACCCTCTCTAACCTTCCTTGGCATTCCAGAAAGCTGATCAGACTCTGGAACTCAGGGAGTCAAAAGGAAAGGGACACTCAGAAGTTAGGGTTAGGAGGCAGGGATTCCTGCACTGATAGCATCTCCCCGCCCTTCTGCCAGCCTGTGTGCTGAGATGTTGGCAGGGTTGCCTGGGAACAGTCATGAATCCCCAAGGTGAGCAAAGGGGCTCTGAGAATCCTTGGGTCCTGACTTCAAGAGAGAGACACCCACCTCCTTAAAGATATCCCTGTCAAAGACCCGAAGAGACGATTCACAGAAGAAGAAATAAAGGTTCAATAGCACACGTAATGCTGGACAACCTCACTACTGATGAAAAAATGCAAATTAAGACATCATTTTTTATCTATTAAACTACCAAGCACTGAGAAAAGGATAATACCCATTATCGGGGAGAGTTTAAAGAAACAGAGCCTGCTATAAATCACTGGTGCTCATGTAAAGTGGAACTGTCTTCCTGGTACTTTTTAGTAAATATCAAAACCCTGAAAAGTGGCATACCTGTCACCCAGCCATCTCTCTTAGTGGGTTTATCCCAAATGACTAATTAAGAATGTGACCAAGGTACTAACTTTCATCGGATGATTGCCTTATGTTCAATCCTCAATCCTCCATATCAAAGGACTGAAGATGGTATTTACCCCTCTTAACAAACAACTCCTCATTATGTTACCAGCTGAGTGAAAAGAATATTGATTTTTAATAAGCACATGTAGGACAAAAACATTACCTTAGTGGCCATATAAACAAAAGTCCCACATTTCTTAACTTTCTATACTAGGCCTTAGTTTTGGGCTTTGTTTCTATTGTTCCTTCCCGGAAATAATTCAACTCTACACACTTTTTTTTTTTTTAATTGAAAAGCCTTATATAATACATATGGCAAATAATTCAATATGGATATGGTCCATGCTGGGTCACTCAAGAGAGATTAAGATGCAGCAACAAAAACTCTACAAATGTGTGTCATTTGTCACCACAAAGCTGTGTTTCTTGCTCATGTTACACATCCCATATGGGTAAATGGAGGGTCTGCTTCTCGTCTCCTCACTCAGGGACCCAATGTCCTGGAGCCTCTGTATCTAGAGCATTACTGGTTACGCAGGCAGGGGAAGGGAACCTGAGTGGGTACTGCAGTAGCAGTTCAATGCTCCGGCCTAGGACAGACACCCATCACTTGTTTTCTAGGAAGAAAAGAAGTCATGTGGTTGCACAAATAATTTCAAGGGTATGGGAACTGCCATTCTACTACGATTGTAAGGAAGAAAAGCAGAAGCAAGTGAATCATCCTTGTGTCTCTACCACACAGGCCAGGGCCAGGGAGTTTGTCTCTAAGACGTGAGACTTAGTATCAGACTGCATACTTCACCTCTGAAATTTTCTGAGAGCATTAGGAAAGAAGAAGAAACAGGATCAGTCCCATTTACTGATGATTCATTCAGTGATTATTGAGTATTCGTTCAGCATTGTGCTAGGAAATTAGGAAAATACAAAGGATATAATCACAATGTTTCCAGATGCTTAAATCTAGTGGAAGAGGTAATACTACAATATTGCACATAAATTTAATGTATATAACATTGCATATAATACAGCATATAACATGTAGGGGCTCCACAATAACTACTGACAACAATACAAGACTATTGTTTCTTAGCCTGTTTCAGGCTTCAGAATCACTCAGAGAGCTATTTCAATGATACATAATCACGTTCCAGTGCCAGAAATATTGAATATTTGAATCAGCAAGTATTCAGTGAGATAAAGGCCAGGCACATGAATTTTGATTAAAACTCCCTAGATGACTCTGGGCTCACCCCATTTTAAGAACCCTTGAAATATGAAAATCCAACAGTCATGCTCTTAGAGACACTAAATAGAGATTCAGAGGAGGAAGAGGAACCTGTAGCCTGTAGCCTTGTGGTCAGGAAAGTTTTCAAGGGGAAGGTGGCCCTGGGCCCATGAAGGAGGCATAGGGTTTGGCTAAGTGGATACAAGAAGTGAGGAATGGCCAGGGTTCAGGAGTAGGTGTACGTATATATAAATTATACTAGAGGGATAAAAGACATGTCAGTCAAGTGAGAACTTAAGTTGCAATGATGATTAAAAAGTGAGTATTTAGGGCTTCCCTGGTGGTGCAGTGGTTGAGAGTCCGCCTGCCGATGCAGGGGACACAGGTTCATGCCCCGGTCCGGGAAGATCCCACATGCCGCGGAGCGGCTGGGCCCGTGAGCCATGGCCGCTGAGCCTGCGCATCCAGAGCCTGTGCTCCGCGACGGGAGAGGTCACAACAGTGAGAGGCCCGCGTACCACAAACAAACAAACAAACAAAGTGAGTATTTAGTTTAGACCAATATCCAGCTCTATAGAAAGCCTTTGAATCAGCGTAGTTCCTCAGCTATTTAGACAATGACAGGCAAGTGATAAGTGCTTCATTAATATTTGTTGAATTAATTAAATTATTAATTAATCAATTCTGAATTGAGTAACTGAAGATCGAACCTCAGAAGTCTAAGAAGGTAATTAATGGCTGTTTATGAATAACTGATATCCAACTTCTTTGGTTTTACTTGTCCCAGAGATCAAAACCAGCAGTGATATGGCCCTTTTGTTCTTTTTAATAATCTATAAGCTACTCCTACTTCCATAAAGCATTCTCAAAGTTCACTGAATGAGCTGAAGAGGTCATTGAGATCTCCTAAAAGGCAGAAGCATTTTGCTATACTAGCCTCTCCTAAAAGGAGAGGCTAGTATAGCAAAATGGTTAAAATCATGACTGTTGGGGTCAAACAGACCTTGCTTTGTCACTTACTAGCTGTGTGGCCTTGGACAAATCAGTCAACCTCTCTGGAAAGTTTAGATTATAGTATCTAACTCATACCTAACTCACTTGAGGATTAAATAATATCAAGACCATAAAGACAATTTAGAAAAATCTAGAACAATGACATGGTCAGGACCAGTACATCTTAACGATTACCTGAAACTATCTCCTGTGACAGATGAGGATATCAAAACCTGCATTCAACTAAAGCAACAGAAAGATCCACATGGTAAAACTCAAATATCAAACCACTCAGTGACCATACCTTGGTTGACATTGGATTTTAGACTTTATTAATTTAGACAATTGCATTAAAAATGCTGGACATTTTGCCATACGCTTAAACTACCTTGCTGATAGATGGAGAAAACTCCCTGCATTTTGTTTTCACAAATCACTGAGACACAAATGATTTAGCCAACAAACTTTCTTTGCATTGGCCTGACCTGTATTTACAAGGTTCTCTGTTGGCCATTCTACCTCGTTTTCTTCCCAGCCCTGTGCCACCAGCTTAAACAAACACGTGCATCTGCTCATAAGAAGCACACTCAGGTCTTTGTCTCTTCCAGGCAAAGAAACAAAACAAACAAGTAAACAAAAAAGGTTGATATGATAAAAATTGAGCCAACCATGGTTTTTGGCTATCGAACACCAAACTAGCTAAACTAATTTTAAAAATCAAAACAGACTTGACTGCATGAATGCACAATTTATTGGATACTAATCCAAAAGAGTGGGTTCATAGCTGGCCAAATAAAAGCAATAATAAGAGTAGTTAGCACTTTAAAGCATGAAACTGTGTGCCAGGAATTGTGCTAAATGCTTTGTATGGATTACTGTGCTATCCACACAACAACCTAATAACGTAGCACTATTTTATCCACATTTTTCATAGGAGGCAGTAATAACACTGAGAGGATAAGCAATTCGCCTAAAGAAACAGCAAATCACTAAAACTCAAGTTATGTTACATGGACCTGAATTCCAATGCTTGGTTATTACCAATAATACCAATAACAGGATTGCTACGGATATAACACATGTTGATTTTAACACGGTCTTCAACAAAACTTCCTGAAATCCTTGTGCTCAGTATCTGAACATTTTAGCTGGGTATTAGCAAAATTAAACAAATATATGGTACATTGATTAGCCCTGGCCAAGAAGTGTGGATTACTGTCATTACAATTCTTATTAAACTTTATGAAGGATGGTGTCTAGTTAGGTCCTATATAGCTCTGTCTTAATCAAAATATTACTGACTTGGGATGAAAACATAGAAGAACACTTAATATATTTACATATAACATATTTACATGCTACAAATAATGTTGTAAAAGTTATGAATAAGAAACTGAAGATTCAAAGACTCTCAATTGGCTCATTCTTTCAGTCCACAAGCATTTGTTAAGCACCTATGAAATGCCAGGCGCTGTGTTGGGCACACACAGAGTTAAGAGACACAGTCTCTGACCTCAGTGAATTCATAATCTAGCCAAAGAAACTAATAGTCTGCAAAATGAACAAGTTGGTATTGATGAGACAAATACAGAATCCGGTTTCTGGGCTCAAACCATCAGTCAAACAAGTACAGGATGGGGAGCGGGGAGTAATGTGGTTCAACAGCCCTTGATGTGAAAAAACTGTGGAGTTTATTTTGCTCCATGCTCCACGATTCAAGAGCAAAATGTTGCTCTGAGAGACACTAATGTACTCCTGGAACATGTTAATGACAGTGCAGTGTTTAGAATAAAGCAGGTGATAAACTGGCACTCTGGGAAAATCCGATCTAATCCACAGTTCCGGGTTCAATTTGGGTACCAAAATCTAAGAGGTGATGAGAGACATTTACAAACTGGAGAAGATCTAGAAGCTAATGGCAACCAAGATAATGATGATTCCGAATCATGCTCCATGAAGAATGGCTGGAGACCTGTGAAAGAGAATTCAGGAGCCTCGGTAGCTGTCTTTGAATATCCCCAGAACTGACAGGTGAAAAGAAGGATCCAGCCCCTCTCCAGAAGAAAAGCCTAAAGGCAGTGGTCTATTGTTGGATTAACTTTCTTACTACTTATCTTGTACAGGGTATTTGCAGAGAAAGAATGGTACCCAAGATAGTTCATAAGGGGAAGATCGCAGTGAGCATCTTGTCCAGCAATTCACACCATAGCAAGCATTCATAAGTACTATTGTAGATATATTGTTTATGTAATGTGTATATGTATGTATACATATATGTGTGTGTGTATGCTTTTTACATGAAAAGAATAATTTTTGCCCCTTTGGCGGGGGGGGGGGGGGGGGAGAATCTCTGTCCTCTAGGAAGCTGTGATTGGATGACCTGAGCGTGAACAACACACAGCCAGCTGAACCACAGAGCAAGAAATAAAATACCCAAAGTCCCCATGAAAGTCCTGTTCCTTTGGAATTTGAACTTGACAGGGTTACTAAATCCTGAGCATTGTCCCTTGAAAATGTGTCTGGGGGCAGACTCTTCCTTTCCAACACCTGCCACCCTGATTCTTATCACCCCACTCCTGACTCCTTCACCAGATTCCCAAGGGACATTCCTTCTGCTTTAGTTGGATATTGTGTTTTCGTATTGGGATGGGGGAAGGGACTCACGAAATATATTTAAAGAAGATTACTCTGGTAGTCATGTAGGGTACAAACTGGAAGGAGTAAAATTGTGCTTTCCAAGATGAACCAGGGCATTCCCACCCCTTCCTGAAAACTCAAGGACTGCCTTTGTAATGCTTCCAATGGTAATAATTAATGTCAGCCAACAGTCACCGAATGTTTACCGAATTATCTTGTAAGAACTTTTTAAGAAATGCATTCTCCCGATTCACCATCATTTTACAGATAAGTAAACTGAGGGACAGAGAGGTTAAGGACTTAGGACCTCACAGATTGTTAGTGATAATCCTTTGCCTCCCAGCCCACTCCCATGTGAACACAGGTAATCCGCCTCTGAAGTCCTCCAGTTAATTACTATGCTAGTTTGCCATCTAATAACTACTTTTTATATCTTTTTAGGGCCTTTAAATTCGTAATCATTCATAAGGTTTTTTAAAAAAATAACGAACAAGATTACATATAGTGGAAATAACCTTCAGTTGAGACTTCTCGTGTGATAACCAAGGCTGTTTGTTTGTTTTCTCCTCTGGGCCTCAGTTTCTTTGTGGATAAAGGCTTGACGTAAAAGGTATATGAGGTTTCTCACAGCTCTAACATTTTATGGCTTTTGGATGCAGGAGGTTGAATGCAGCACAAGCAAAAGTTAGAGATTATTAGAAAATATTACTAAGCCATCTAGAGCCATCTTTCTTTTCTTTTTTGTTTTTTACCATTAAGAAGTGAGGCTAACCCCATGAAATTGAAGAAAAATTTGACCTTTTCTGCCTTCGGAAAAACTCGTCTTCACGAGGAGAACCGCGGGAAGGGGCTAAGGCGGGGCGGCGGCGCGCAGCGGCGGGACGACCGGGATGCTCTCTGGGGCCTTCAGGGAAGCCGCGTGGCCCTGGCGCCCAGTTCCTATCTGCCCAGAGAGGCACGTATCTGGACAATCCCTGGATCAGACTGACCCCTAGGGGCAGCGCGGCAATCCGCAGCCAGGGCTCCCGCGCACACAAAAGGAGTTGCCGGAGCTTCCAGCTGGAGCGGGCCAACAAATCTGCAGCGAGTGCTCTCAGATGCAGACACCACAAAGCCAAAACATTAACATTTTGCTTGCTATTTATTCAGCTTCTCAGTCTTGAATTCCCCCTCGCCAAGTAGCCTCCAAATGTGTCTCTTTGAGTATCAAAGTGATCACTTTGGATTAAAGTATTCCTTCTCAAAAGATACCTTAATTAAAATGTGTGTGGTGGAGGGAGGAGGGTGGAGAGAGACCTCCGTACTTCTAATTCTTCTGTGAAAAAGAAATGACTGGTTAAAGGAAAAGGGGGATGGCCTTTTCACAACAGGAATTAGGAGATACAAAATAAGTTATTTTCACGGTTTTTATTTGTTTCTTTCTGGTAATTGTTCAAAAGCTTTGGATAATGATGACAGTAATAACAGTATCAGGTAACATTTACTAAGTGCTTACTATATGCTGCTAGGCGCTGTTCTCATTACTTTCACTTAGCATACATATTATATTATAAGGCACAGAGAGGTTAAGTGACTTACCCAAGGTCACACAGCTGGCAAGTTGCAGAGTTAGGATTCCACCCCATAGCCTCCTTCCCTAACTGGTATAATGCACTCCCTTCTAAGCTGTAGCACTCACAGCATTTTCAAACCTGAATTTACGCACTCAACGACTTCAGCAAAATTTTATTAACACTTAGATAACCTAGCACTCCAGGTTCAAAAGGAAAAGCCAAGAGTTTCTCAAATAGGATGAAAAGAAGTAGGAAAAAGGAAGATTCATGCCTAAAAATCTCTAATATCAGGCAAAAAATTATTGGCCAGAAAATTTCAGTGAGGTGGACCCTGGAGAAGTATGCACCCTAATGTGGGAAACGTGCCCCATCCCCCTGTACACCCAGAACCGCACCCAAGGCTCAGTGTCCAAGAAATGGTCCGTGACATTGCCTCTAAAGCATTCTTACCCCGTATTTCAAACCTGAGTCTGATCAAGTCTGTAGACGTAACTACCAATTTATGGGTAATACAGAAGACAGAAGAACATATTAAGCCATGCTACAGGAATGCAATCAGCAAAAAACAGAATGTGGGAAATTCTACAGGACAAATGATCCAGTTTCTTTAACAAATAAATTATAAGGAAAAAAAGGGAATGTATAGATTAAAAGAGATTTAAGTGACATATCAACCAAATACAATGGATGGACTTTCTTGGAATCCTGATTTGAATAACCAACTATAAAACTAAGTACGTAAACATTTATGAGACAGTTAGAGAAATTTAAACATTGATTTAATGTTTAAATTTAAACATTAAATTTAAAATAAAAAATTTTTAAATTTTATTTTAAAATTTTATTTTAAATTTATTTAAAAATAAACATTAAATTTAAAATAAAAAATTTAAAATAAAAATTTTTTTTAGATGTGATCATGGTATTGTGTTTTTTTTTTTTTTAGATGTGATCATGGTATTGTGTTTATGTTTTTTAAAAGAGTCCTTGTCTTTTAGAGATACTTACTGAAGTACTTATGAATGACACAGTATGGTATCTGGGATCTACTTTAAAATAGTCTATTAAAATGCTACTTGCAGCAACATGGATGCACCTAGAGATTATTATACTAAGTGAAGTAAGTCAGACAGAGAAAGACAAATATCATGTGATATCACTTACATGTGGAATCTAAAAAAATGACCCAAATGAACTTATTTACAAGACAGAAACAGATTCACAGACATAGAGAACAGATTTGTGGTTGCTGTGCCGGGGCTGGGGGAGGGATGGTTGGGAGCTTGGGATTAGAAGTTGCAAACTATTATATATAGAATGGGTAAACAACAAGGTCCTACTGTATAGCACAGGGAACTATATTCAATATCTTGTGATAAATCATAATGGACAAAAATACGAAAAAGAATGTATATATATGTATAACTGAATCACTTTGCTGTGTAGCAAAAATTAACACAATATTGTAAATCAACTATACTTCAATAAAATAAATTTTTAGAAATAAAAAATAAAAATAATCTATTAAGGGTAAAGTTGAAACAAGTCTGGCCATGTATTGGTTATTGTTGAAGCTGGGTGACAGGTACATGAAGGGTCACTTTACTATTCTATTTAGTGTATACAGTTGGGCCCTGAGCAACAGGGGAACTGCCTAGGTCCACTTATACATGGGTTTTTTTCAATAAATGCATCCTACAGTACTACACAATCTGTGGTTGGTTGAATCCATGGGTGCAGGACTGAAAATACAGAGGAACCTCAGATACGGAGGGCCGGCTGTAAAGTTAGACTTGGATTTTCCACTGCGTGGGGGTCAAGTGCTCCAAACCCCTGAGTTGTTCAAGGGTTAACTACATACATGAAAATTGACATAATTTTTTAAATGAATGACTGATCTAACCATGGATAAATAAGGAACCAGGTGAAAAGACGTACATGGGTGCAAGTGCAGAGGTGGGAACATCCAGGCTGCTGTAAGGAACAGTGAGCAACGCAGACTAACACAGATTATGTAAAGAGGGGTGGTGACACGTGGGTTTGGGCAGAAATGATGAGAACTGATTAGGAAGAGCCACGAATACCTGCCATGAAAAGAGCAGCTAACGTTCTTTGACAATTTCTATGTGCCAAGCATATAGTTTCCCTAACACTGTTTTGTCTTAGATCAATAATTAATTCCATCTTTCAGAACAAAGTGAAGCTTACAGAAGGGATGTGACTTTTGCAAGCACACAGAGTCAGCAAGCTGAGGAACGAAGATCCAAACCAAAGAGTCTGACTAAATAGTCCACCGTCTTAACCACTGCTGGCGAGCAGCGTGGGATCAACTCAGAGTCGGGGCCGGGCTTACTCAGAGCTGTGCTCCAGGAAGATTCATCTGGCAGCAGCACATGAGACGTCTTGGAAAGAAAAGAGACTGGAGGTGGGGAAACCAAAAGATCCTGTAGTTGTCGAAATGAGAGGTGGAGAAGGCTTGAACAAAGAAATGAGAGAGAAGATAAAGCGACTGAGAGCGGAAATGAAGAACGTTAAGAACACATAAGGGTCAAAGAGCAGATCGGATTCAAATGACTAGAGAAAGCGAACCAACAAAGAGGGCTCTGAACTTGGAAGGATATTTAGGGAGAATAATTCCTTTCAGCTGCTGATACTGGGGGAAGAGGGACATATACGCTGCTACATTCGGTGTACTTATGTCTGGGCGCACGTTCTTTGCTGTGGAGGATATTCAGATGTCATTTTACAAAATGATGCTTTGCCTCGTGATTTATACACCATTATCTATTTAATTTCAGCTATGAAATTGAAATTAGACATGTCTTTTAAAGAGAAAAGAAAAAACAGAGGTTCCCTGGTGGCGCAGTGGTTGAGAGTCCGCCTGCCAATGCAGGGGACACAGGTTCATGCCCCGGTCCGGGAAGATCCCACATGCCGCGGAGCGGCTGGGCCCGTGAGCCGTGGCCGCTGAGCCTGCGCGTCCGGAGCCTGTGCTCCGCAACGGAAGAGGCCACAACAGTGAGAGGCCCGTGTACTGCAAAAAAAAAAAAAAAAAAAAAAAAGCAGACTTTGATGTATTTTTGTGCCTCACAATTTCAGAGGCACCCTTGGATTCTAGTCTGGAAAATGGTGCCCCCTGGAGTATTCTTGACAGATCTGGACAAAACAGCCAAACTACCTAGAGCTTATTGTGGGAGAGATTAAAATGGCCTTGAGTGAGAGGAAGAACCTTCTTATGTAGGCAGAAAATTGAATCCCTGATGCTCCAATAATGTCACCATGCTTGATTTATTAGACATGGAAGGGACCCTCATCCCCTATGAGTGTGAAGCCCAGAAGGGTGAGGTGACAAGTCCGAAGTCACACAGCTAGATGTTGGCAGAGGCAGGCCTAGAAGTCAGGGCTCCTGCTGCCCTGTTTCATGCAATGTGTATGCCACTGGGCCTTGAGGTTTCTAAAACACAGCATCTTAGGAGCAATAGAAACATACTTAATAACTACTCCAGTGAGCTAATAATTTCTCATATTTTTTCAGATTAAGGATCCAAAAACCAAAATGCAGCTTAACTGTCAAGGTAACAATTTGCTCACTTGGCTGGTAAATAATTGGGCTTTACAAGGGTCTACTCACCAATTTTAGCAGGGATGAACATGGTTAATTGGTCATACTCTGGGGAGAGCATCTTAGCCCTTTCATCCCAGGCACAACACCAGCTCATCATAGATATATTCTATGCCTACTTGATGAACACAGGATGTGGGCTTCTAAGAGAATGAACTTGACCTAGTTATATCTCCACTCTATGACAAGATGATCTTAGGGAGGTTTTGTTCGCTTACTTTAAAGGCCCATTGAAAACTTAACAAATACAGATTTACTAGGCCCAAGACAGACATCTAAGAACTCGGACAGTTTTAGAAGAGTCCCTATACTCAGGACAGGCGGGAGAGCCCGCTCTGGCCGCTTGGCCTGGCATCCTGATGGAGGTACACTGGGAGAGATGGCAGTGTCTTCGGATGCCAAGCCTGCCAGAGGCACTCAGAGACATCTGGTCACTCTTTTAAGAAGGCAGAGACTCCAAATGGCAGGGAAAATTAATTCAACAGAGCAGAATTCGAGTGCCATCAAAGACAGGCAAGGAGCACCGAGACACGGATCCAGGCTTCCTGTCAAACCACGATTCTGCATCTGAGGCAGGTTGAATAGTAAGCCTTTGGGGTCCGCTGGGGAGTCACCAAAATGGGAAGGAAACGCACAGCAGTGTACTTGTAGCAATGTTCAATCGTACCAGTAGGAGTCAGTGCAAGTTGGCTGCTCCGTGCAATTTCACCCCCAAGACCTGCAGAGAGAGAACTTCCGCTGCAATGACCCCGTCCCTGTGCAGACGGACAGCCTCAGAAATTAACACATTGTACCATGGGACAATGTGGTCATAAAATTGGAGTGGTGGTTGGTCAATATACATAATAGATGAATAACCTCACTCATTTATTCACTTTCTGGGCCAGCCACTGTGCTAATACCAGAGACACAAGAATGAAGAAAACTTAGGCCCCTTCCCTTGATGACTAAATGATCTAGTGAAACAAGATAAACACTTGTTTACAATATGGGGTACGGTCCACAATAGAGGCATGAAAAAAAAGTGTTGTGGGAACTTAGAGGAGAAAGCAACTAACTCCATCTGGGGGGAAAACGATGGTCAGGAAGGTTGCACAACGGAAGTGACATCTGAGTAGAATCCATACAAGATTAGTTCACCAGGTTGGGCGAAATATCATTCCCAGGATGCAAGGATGCAGCAAACTTGGAAACAGAAGGAATAGCATCTTCAGCCTGTTGCTATGGCTTCACAACCTTCCTTGTCAGAGGACTTGTAGCTCTGATTATTGTCTCTCCCAAATGTATGCTTTCGGTCACTCACAAGAATTGTTTGGTTAGTGCCAACTCTTATGTTTGTTTATGAGCCAGTGATGGAACGAGCAAAATATTATAAAGCCTCCCTTTAATTTACAAAAGTACAAGAAAATAAACTTTTAAGGTATAGAGCTAAAATAGCCACTATTAAAATCCCTTCCACTCAGCCCTTAGACATATCAGAAAGAAGGATTTGTAGTCAAGCACCTGCCCTGCTGACCACCTCGCTCAGTATTATTGCAAGAGGAAGGAGGTTATCAGTAGCCAGAGTTTTCTCATTTCCCACACAAATTTCCAGTCATCTTGGGCAACCACCTTGGATTGTCCTGTCATGCCATTTTTCAGAAAAGGCTTATTGCTTGCTTATCCCTTCTTGCAATGAAAGATGTTATGCTCCCTGAAAAATTCTATTTTTATTTTAAATGCTCAGTTGGGAACTTTAAACTTTGTTTTGCTAACTCATTTGCAACTGAAGCTGAAAAACAGCATATGATCCAAATTCTATAAATTTTCCTCCTAGCTTCAAAGACTTCCGCTCCCAAGAGCTTGAACTCTGGCACCTTACACAGCCACGTGGTTGGAATGTGTCAGAGGACTAAGGGTAAAACTTTCCATCAGAATAGCATCTGGGGCTGAAATAGTCCCACAGTCACAACTGGGGCATCCCCACCCTTCTGTCTGGATTTTTGCTGCCCTCACCCATCCATCCTGGTTCCCACAGTGACCCCAGTAGGAAAAGAGCTAAAAACAGAAGCAGAATAAAAAAGGGTCATGGATGTTCCCTCGTGATATCCATGCATAGAGCCTGCCAAACAATAGCATTTATTCACCATTCTTGGTGTGCCAAGTGCTAGGAATACCATGACAAAAAAAAAGCAAAGTCCAGGCATCATGGTGCATGCATTCCTGTGGGGAGACAGAAAATATATACCATCATGTTAGTTACATAATGAAATGTAAAGCTGGCTAAGTGGGCAGAGAGAGAGTGATGGTGTAGGTGGAGCCTATTTTTGTTCAGATGATCATGGACTGCTTCTTTGAGAAGCCAATATTTGAGCGGAGATTTCTCTAAAGGGAGGAAGAATCCAGATGAATATCTAAGGGAAGTTGCTGCAGCGTCTTCTGGGAAAGACAGGTCTAAGTGCCTAGACCCAGAGTAGGGGGGCAAAGGTGGACTCTGGTTCCCATTAGGAACCTGCCCAGGCATAAGCAGAGTGGTGATCCTGGTGGTCTGTTTTCTGTAAGAACTCTCAGTCTGCATCGCAAAAGTGCTTTGGCTGTGTCAGTGGTTAAGATGAGTAGGTTTCATGAGCGCTCAAGACACCGAAGGGAAACGAATGATTCTGAGTTTCTAAAACAAGTAATCTACCCAGAGGAGAGAAGAATCCATTCAAATTCAAAACAAGATGAACAAGGTGGTTAGCAGCATGCGTTTCCAGGTCCCTCCCTTATAACCATCCCTGAAGCTGTCATGGGAAAGTCAGGCTGATATTCAAATGGAAACACTGAGTCAGCAGTTAGCTGTGAGTATAGAGTCTGGAGTTAAGGTCAGGGCTGTGCATGTATATTTGAAGGCTTTAACATGGATACGGTATTAACAGCCAGGAGAGTGCATGAGTGTACCCACTGTCCTGCATATAAATAGTGAAGAGAAGGGGTTCTCTCCTCCTAGAGCAGATCTCTGGAGCTGCCCCCATCTAAAGGTCAGCAAAAGGCAAAGAAGGATGGGAACATGTGGCCAGTGAAGCAAGGGGAAAATCATCTAGTTTAGTGGAACCAAAATGAAAAAGAATTCAAAAGGGGGGCAACGATAATTCTGACAAATGTCATTGAGCAGTTACTTAGAACTGACATTTGAATTCAGCAACATGATCATTGGTGATCCTGACGGCAGTTCGGTTGTACTTAATGAAAGTAGGTATACATATATCAACACGGTAGGTCAAGCAGTTCCACTTACAGTGTGTAACCCAGAGAAGCTCTCTAATCGTCACATGGGGCCATTTATTAGGATTTTCACTGTAGCAACATTTATGAGAACAAGGAATTGGATACAACAACAGGAACATAAAATAGGAGCTTAAGCAGGATGGAATATAATTTAGCAGTCAGAAATAACGGACTAAATTATGTATGGCATTTTAGATAGATTTTTAAAAATAATATTCAGTGACAATAAAGAAAAAAGTTTCTTAAATTAAGAAATAGTAAGATTTAGAGCATGATACTACTATCACATAAATTTTAAAATTACAAACTCAAAATAACACTACCTATTTTTTAAGAATATTAGGAAAGTAGACTGAAAGGACATAGCTTGAACATAAATAACAGAGTGGGTGCATATGGAGTAACGAGAATGGGGCTGGAGAGAATGAGGAATGGGTGGAAAAAATAAAACCAAACCAAAAAGATGCCTCACATGGACCAACGTTGTTCATTGCCAGGAACTGAGGAGTCTGACTGACTCAATTCTGTTCACCTGAGGTCCTTACCGCACATCCTTGCAACAAGCGGTGACAAAGCTAAGAAACAAAGGGCAGAGTGAGAGGGTGAGCGATTTGTCACAAACTCGTTCCCTTTATAGGCTTCACCATCCCTATCATCTCCCTCCCATCATCATCCTCTTCCTGATCTTTCTAAAACACCTCTGGTCAACCACCACTGCTGGATGTGTCTTTCCACATTTGCCCACTTAGGGCCTCTCTTCTTAGGGCCCCTAGTGCACACTCTGTCTACTGTCCTTGTATTGTCAGTACTCACCACAGCGTACGGGATTATCTGTTTCTACCTCTACCTGCCTATTCTGGGCTTCCCCAGAGGTTTCAGAGCCCATTTAGGAATTTTCTCAGCGATTCATCTAACATTTCTGCACTAATTGAGAACTGCATACACTGTTTATCCTTTAGCTTTTTTGCACAATGCCTGGCACATCTGTAGCCATAATTGTATTTTAGGTGTATGGAGTGAATGATTCAAAATATATGTCTCAGATGGACAGATTAGTAACATTGTGGAGAAATTATACCACATCTTCCTTCTAAAAGCTTTTATACTGTTGCCTTTAATAACTTTTGAAAAGTGATTTCTGTGACGGAAGAGACAAATTTCCCATACAGAAGAATTCCAAATCATCGGGATGGAGACTCTGCCCTCAGGGACAGGGAGGCTGACGCCCCACTCCCTAGGTGTGGGCTGCACATAGTGGGTGTGGGAAAATCGTAACTCTGCAGCGCTGAAATATGACAAACACTACCTCATCCAGGTTATTAAGGTCAATATTAACAATCATAAATCACATTGATAGGATGTACCTTTGCAATGCCGTAATGCTAATGGCACTTTACCTCTGTGATCTGCCCCCCAAAACACATACCCCAGTCTAATCACAAGGAAAGCATCAGACAAATCCCCAAACACCTGACAACTGTTTATCAAAACAGTCAAGGTCATCAAACACAAGGAAAGTCTGAGAAATGGTCCCAGCAAAGAGGAGCCTAGAGAGACAGGTTACCTAAATGTAATACAGTATCCTGGATGGGATCCTGGAACAGAAAAAAAGACATTTGGTAAAAACTAAGGAAATCTGAGTAAACTATGGATTTTAGTTAATAATAACAGACTAATATTTGTCGACTAATTAATATGCCAAATATATTTATATATAACAAATATACCATACTCCTGTAATTGTTACTAATAGGGGAAACTGGCTGTGTGGTGTATGGGAACTCTCTGTACTATGTTGTCAATTTTTCCATAAATCTAACACTGTTCCAAAAAATAAAGTCTATTAAAAAATAAATTGGATTTTTAAAAGTGATTGCCAATACTGTAAGAGCAACGGCTACGTGCTTTCCATTAGTGTTAGCGCTGTTAGCTCATAACCATAGGTTACCTCCCTTCTCCCCTCGCCCAACTAGTTCGGCCCACAGGTAATGAACATGGTCACTCATCTATAAGGCCGACACAACCAAAAAGAGTGTCAAGAAGTAAGTGCCGAGGAGACAAGTCAGCCCTCTGGCTCTTAGAAAGTAGACCAGAATCAGGACTAGGAAGTCCCCCAGCCAGTGAGTGTATGAGATGAGTCTCCTCTCAATGGAAAAGAGGTCCCACCTACTTTATTGCACTGGTAGCAAGGAGATGCAACCCCAGAGAGGAGCGATGAGAGACAGATACCAGAAGATAGAGAGATAGAGAGATAGAGATAGAGATAGAGATAATAGAGATAATGTATTAGTCAGGGTTCTTCAGAGAAAAAGAACCAATGGAATATATATGGTCACTTTTTGCACATTTTTGCAAAGACAATAACCTAATGCAATATTTTGCTGAGAAAATATGATTTTCTTTTCTGAGCAAACACATGTTTCTTTAGGATTAGGGGAGATCTGAATATGAAAACAGTTTATAAACTGTGATAAGCTATTCACATATCAGTTATATTATTCAACCTTATTAGCATCTTAAGGTAAAATCAACAGAACCAACATACACTGATACACAGGCTCGTAGCTACCAAATCAAGAACCACTGCTGATAACAACTAAGAAACCTCAATTTGTAAAAGCCATAATGGAAAGCCCAAGCAGGTTACATACGGAGATATCAGCAAGTTAACGTGGAATGGTGATGGACACTCAGGCAAAGAGACCGTCCTTCCAAAACGGATGTGAGAATTAAGCAAGCGGAAAAGAAGCTGAGTCAGAATAGAAGTGATCTTTTACATTAGTTGAAAGTGTTCGATTTTCTTTCTTTTTTTCTGGATCATTTCCCGCAAGAGAATGGCCTGTTAATTTAAAATAAAATAAAAAAAAGCAAGATGGTATTGGTATTTTCTGTATTGCTAACAGAAACAGCTGTGAAAAGAAGATAAAATAGCACTACCGCACAGGACCGGTACTGCCCAACCCTGCCAAGCACATGGTAAAAGCTCTCAATAAAAGTTAGCAATTATTATTTATGCTTCAATTACTTAAACTATGCTCCCTTTACTACTTGGCTACTCTATCCTCATTCTTCTTCCAAATCTTAAGATTCAGAAACACAGATTCATGGGAAGTGGAAGGGGATGGAGAATCCATTCCAAAGACAGCCCAAACAGGGGGTCATCCTGCCTCTGCATGATGCTTCCTCTAGGACGGCTAAGATCCCTTGTCGCACTAACCTACCACGAAGCCCTGCAACAGGAAGGCTTGCTGTGTCTTAAGCAGCCCTTTCTAACTTGGGACAGGTGTGTTTATAAACGCCCTTTTCCTTTCATTAAACTGAAACCTTCCCGTCTTAGAGCCACTACTGTCATCCCAGTTTGCTCTTTAGAAGCACGCAGAGTCAATCTCATTTTCCTTCCTGCAACCAGAAGGCGGGATGTATCCATATTCATCCCTTCATCCCAGGCTCCATGTACTGGGCTGGCTCTGAGCTAGTGCTCAGATTTTTATTTAATTCACTAAGGCTTTAAATATTTGGAAGCAGCTATGAGGTACCTCCACGGCCTTAAGTGTCCCCTCTTGAAATCTAACTTTCCTGTTTCTTCAAAATTCCTCATCAACGCGATTCCCAGACCGTCACCATTTCAGTGGTCCTTTGGTGTGAGCACAATATTTCAGGCACAATCTGGCCGGGTCAGAGAAGGAACATCATCATCCTTGTTCTGTTCAGTTCATTCACTCACTGGCACCTTCTATTCTTGTTCCTAGGAAATTTTTGGAGTTCTCAGAATGGGAATGGTACCTAATACACAGCTCAACACACTTACTATTGATGTATTACTGCATTTCCCTTTAGGGAAGAGCCCTCCTAGTTCTTTCTAAGTCTGTTGAGGCACTAATTTCAGCTCACCTGGACTGTCAGATTATTTGCTGCTCCTCGCTTTGGACACTGAGCTCCTTTAACGTTCCTGATTGACCTAACCTTTCTCCAAAATTAATTGTAAGAAAATAGAGTTTGATTTTTTTCTTCCTTTCACAGTGGTTTCTTATTCCTAATTTTTTCTAATTCCTTCTGATTGTCAATCTTTCTGTTTTTCCCTTCACTCAGTGGCCAACATGTATCTCTTCTTTCCTTTTGATCTATGCAGTGGCAGAAGACGTCAGCCATTCCCAGAGGAACTTGGCCTTCAGATACTAATCACCACCACAGGGGCAGGGGAGATAAAAGGAGAAATATTTTGCTAACTTGAGATTTAAAAAAACAAAACACTGCTTCCATACTTCTGCAGGCAAGTCAGCTACACAAATGTCTGAAACTGTGTGATTCTCCCAAGGAACAGCCGACAGGTTTAATTTTAACACAATTCTTGAAAGAGCTTAGGGAGCTCAGGATAGCTGGTGTGCTATAAACCTATGATACAACAGGACAGGAGGGGCGGGCATCCCCTAATAAATATGGATACTGGCCCTCAGATTTTGATATGATGACTGTTTTCAAAGGGAGAGTCTTTCATCCGAAGGATCAGATTGACAGGTAATGTTTTAGAAGCTCTTTCATCAACAAAATGGGTGGAGAAATATTAGCATAATTAACTATTTTAGCTGCTGCTTATTTTTTTTAAGAGCTGTGATTCCACAACTCTTAGTTCACTATTCTCTTTCTGAAGTAAGTTCCATTTCCTACATGGTCAAAGACAGTCTACCAATTTCTTCAAGGTCAAACTACAAACCAGTGGGATATTTGAAGTCAGGCTGCTTCAGTATGATCGTAGCTGAGTCAGACAGGAGCATGGGGTGTGGCGCATGTGACCCTCTGTGGGGCAGGTGAGTGTCTAAGGGAGGGACGAGAAGGGGCTCATGGGACTTCCCTGGCAGTCCAGTGGTTAAGACTCTGCCCTTCACACAGATGTAGAGAATGGACATGTGGACACAGTGGGGAAAGGGGAGGGTGGGATGAATTGGGCGATTAGGTTTGACATAAATACACTACCATATGTAAAAATAGATAGCTAGTGGGAACCAGCGGTGCAGCACAGGGAGCTCAGCTCGGTGCTCTGTAATGACCTAGATGGGCAGGAAGCCGGGGGATGGGAGGGAGGTCCAAGAGGGAGGGGATATATGTATACACATAGCTGATTCACTTCGTTGTACAGCAGAAACTAACAGAACACTGTAAAGCAATTATACTCCAATTAAAAAAAAAAAAAGACTCCGCGCTTCCAGTGTAGGGGGTGCTGGCTCCATCCCTTGTCAGGGAACTAAGATCCCACATGCCATGTGGTGCAGCCAAAAAATAAAAAATAAAAAAAAGAAGGGGCCCGTGTGAAGACGCTGAAGAAGTGAAAACGGCTGCCCTACAGTGTGCATGCGCATAAACACTTGTGAGGAAAATCTACCAAAGTACCTCAAACCCACGACTCTTCCCACTTACACAATTTCAGAGAATAATCACAGAGCTGGGAGAAATGGGGAGTGCAACACCAGGGAATCTGAGTTGAAAACAGAAGGAAATTCAGGTGGTGTTTTCATCTCCTCTTCCCTAGAAAGTTTTTTTTTTTTTTAACTTTTATTTATTTTTGGCTGCGTTGGGTCTTGGTTGCTGCGCGCGGGCTTTCTCTAGTTGCGGCGAGCGGGGGCTACTCTTCCTTGCAGTGCACGGGCTTCTCATTGCGGTGGCTTCTTTTGTTGCGGAGCACGGGCTCTAGGCACGCGGGCTCAGTAGTTGTGGCTCGCGGGCTTCAGTAGTTGTGGCTCGCGGGCTTTAGAGTGCAGGCTCAGTAGTTGTGGTGCTCAGGCTTTGTTGCTCCGCAGCATGTGGGATCTTCCTGGACCAGGGCTCGACCCCATGTCCCCTGCATTGGCAGGCAGATTCTTAACCACTGCGCCACCCGGGAAGTCCCCCTAGAAAGTTTTGATTCTGGAAGAGAAAGGAGGCTGAGGTAAGTGACCAGCTGGACTGGATTTTAAGGTGCCTCTTACAACGCCAACATGATGACTACTGGCGTGAGTGCATCCAGTGGGAACCGGGAAGACATCGCTGGAAAGAAAATTCTGAATAAAGAGGGCTTTAAATCAGGCAAGAGAGAAGAGCGCCCACACGACATGGTAAAAACAGAGTATGATGGAAGACAAATCCACATTCATATATAAAAAGGAAGAGCATTTGTCTTCTTCAGAGAACATAAAAATCCTAAGCTCTTAATATTATTATTCTTATTAAATCTTTGTATAAACAGTTGATAGGATGACTTGAATTCAGCAGTGGAACACTATACATTGTCCCTTTCAAATGAATCTTATTTTATTTTAACAGAACCAAATGAGATAACGCATACAAAGGGCCCATCAGTTAAAACTCTATTCATCACTTATTCATTTATTGATTCTATGAAGATTTACTGCTCAGCAACTCCATGTCAGATCCTGCACTACAGACACTGCAGCTACTTAAGAAAGTAAACATAACAACTTCTTGCTCTTATAAAGCTTACTAGCTAGTGAGGTCCCCATAGTACATGTCATGTCAGAAAGAGATGTAATTGAAGTCAAAGAGGGGGAAAAAAGATTCTAATAAAGATCACGTGGAGAAATGACCATAACGGGCAGAGCCAAAGTGAGAAAGCTAGGTCAGCCCTGCAAGAATTAAATGCAGTCCAGTGCGATGATTAAGAGAATGGGTTTTGTTACCTGGTGGACCTTCTGGAAAAATGATTTAATCTGCGTGCCTCATTTTTGTTATCTGCAAAGTAGGAATAATAATGCCCATTTACAGAGTTGTTGCAAGACATGAATGAGGGTATGTATATAAAGCATACGGGACATGGTTAAGTACCCAAGAAATAATCATTTTTTTAAAAAAAATTAAAGAAGCTTTCACTTTCTGCCATACATTTCTGTACTATTTGCATTTTTACAATAAGTATGTATTATGATAATAGAAAAAAGGACAGAAAAGAGCCCTACCAAAAATACAAGGAAATATGCAAATTAATCCTCAAAAACATTGATTTTAAAAAAAATACAAGGTAGTATATAGGTGAAATGCTGATCTCAAAAACAAGGACAGAATTAGCCAAAGCCAGCTTCTTTTTCCCAGAGGTCATGCTACAGATTTAGGTACCCACCCAATCAGCACCATACTTGAAGAGGAGCCCCCTATGTGCTGGGACCCAGCACTCCAGCACTGGTGCCTGCCACACACTGAGCCTGCCAATGTCAGGTACTGAGAAGGGAAATCCCAGGCCTGCCTCAGAAGGGGCAAAGTGTGGATTCTCTGGAAGGTCAAGCTACATGGAGATTTTTCACACAGGTATCACCTTGGGTAAAGAATGTTCTTTCTGATACACACAGAACTGGATATCAAGAGGATACTCTGCCACATAAAAAGGAATGGCGCTTCAGAAAACAGCCCCTCAACTCAACCAGTACAGACTGACCCATGTGAATCATTCAGACCTTTAGACATTTAATACATGCTGTGCATTTGAGCTTTCCAAATACTCTGTGTTCTGTAGTGGAAAGAGTAGGGCTTGGATTCAGACAGATCTGACTTCAAATCTGCTTTCAATCACTTATTACTATGTGGTCATCTCTAGTTTACCTAACTATCTCTTTCTATGTACTGGACTGTAAAAATAGGGATAATCCTACCTGTCCTGTAATAAATGATCTTTCAGTCCGTGAAATCTCCTAACCTAACGTCATTTAAATAGTAAATGCTGTAAATAGTAAATGGTGGCTGTTAATACCTGGCTTTCCAGGTTATGATTACTTGATTAGTCAAGTATATTGAAAATTTGCCCAATCTTTACTTAAATTTGATTGTGTGAATTGAATCAGATATAGTAGAATGGACAAAATATTGGATTGGGGTATTTTATGGCCCCAGAATAATAACCACTGACTATTAAGACCTGCTTGCTTAGACTCTTTGTATGGAACTTATTCATATTTCTTTCATCACAGATTCAAATGGCTAAACAAACAGTAGTTCCCAAATAATAATAATAATCTATCATTAGAACATGAAGCATGTTCAGGATGACTAAGACGGAAGCCTGGGGAGCTGTGCACGGAAATCTTGGGCCTCTTTGATGTTCCCCTGTGCTTTCTTTCTCCTGCTGTACTATATTCTCTACTTGACTAAAGGCTTACAGGAGTACACTCTCTGGAGTTTTGTGAATCCTTTCAATGACTCAAACTTGTGTAAATGATGCAGGAACTGTCCTAGATTAGAAGATTTAAGAAATGCAACAACTGAGTGTAATGTGTAATCCTTTATTGGAACTCAGATTGAAAAAATAAGCTATTAAGAACATTATTGAACAACTGAGGAAATTTGAATATGACTATATTAGATAACTGTATTTATCAATGTTTAGCATAATCATTATTTTGTGCTAATATATGAGAATGTTCTAATTCTTAGGAGATACATGACGAAATATTCAAAGGTAAAGTATTATTATATCAACAACTTACTTTAAAAAAATTTGGCAAATAAAAGTAAATAATGCACACATGTATAGACAGAGATACAGAGCAAATTAGTAAAATGTTAACAATTGGTAAATATAGATGAAACATATATGGATGTTGGCTTTAATATCTTTTCAATTTTTCTGGACAGTTGAAATTTATTTAAATAAAAAGTTGGGAAAAAAACTTTACTTAAACAATAAATTTTAAAATGTAAAATTCTGTTTTGAAAGGACACACTAAGTGTTGGAAAATTTTATCCAGAATGGCCAACACCAAGACAGAGTCTAGTAATTTTATCAAAACTTTAACAAAAATAAAAGAAAACATATATTGGATATCCAGACAAAAAGACTAAGTCACTGTTAGGGGAAAGAAAATCAGACTGTCATTTTGTTTTTGACGGTAATGTGATATGCCAGATGATAATAAGAGTAACAGTTTGTATACTTAAAAAAATAAAATGTGAGCCTTTTATATCAGACTAAACTGACCTCAAAAACACAGGACATCAACATTTTAACTTTTTATTTTGAAATAATTTTATAGTTACAGAACAGTTACAAACAAAATAGTACAGAGAGTTCCTGTGTACCCTTCACCCAAGTTTCCCTAATGTTCTCATTTTCCATACCACAGTGCAATTATCAAAACAGGAAGTTAGCATTGACACAAGACTATGAAAAAGACTGTAGCCCTTATTTATTCAAACTTCACCAGTTTTTCTAAATTGTCCTTTCTCTATTCTGAGATCTAATCCAGGATCCCACATTGCATTTATGTCCCTTTAGCTCCCACCAATTTGTGATAATTCCTCGATCTTCTTTGTGTTTCATGATCTTGGCATTTTGAAAAGTACTGGTCAATTATTTCATATGAAGTCTCCCACTTTGGGTTTGTCTGATAATTTCTCATGATTATATTGAAGTTATGCATTTTTGCAAGAATATTTAGAAGTGATGTTGTTCTCTTTCCAGTGCATCATACAAAGGGTTACATGGTATCAGTATATCTTACTACCTGTGGTGTTAACTGATCACCTAGTTAAGATGGTGTCTACTGGGCTTCTCCACTACAAAGTCACTATTTTTCCCTTTGTAATTAATAAATTTCTTGGTGAAAATACTCTGAGACTAAATAAATATCCTGTCTCTCCTCAAAGTTTCATCCACTGATTTTAGCATCCTTTGGAGATCTTGGATCTTAAATCCAAGTTGTTGCATTTCTTCAATATTATGGTGTTTGCCTAACAGTGACTTTCCATTGCCTTATATCTTCTAGATTTTTAAATTATTATTCTTCTATAAGGAAGAGCTATCCCTCTTCCCGCTTTTTTATTTATTCAATGATTTATTTGTATCAGTATGAGTTAATAGCTATTTATTTTATTCTGTGGGTTATAACCTAATATTATCATTATTTATTTTGTTGCTTGAGCTGTTTTAGTTTTGGATATTGGGAGCACCATCTGATTGGCTCTTGTATCCTAGAGAAAGACTTCTTTAAAAAGAGATGTAAACATCACTATTAAAGATTTAAACGCTTACCATTAAAATAAGAAAAAAAATTATGTTCATCAAAAGAGGTCACTAAGAGAATGAAGGGTAAGCCACAGAAGAGCAGAAGATTTCTGCAATACTTATTACATTCAGAATAAGTAAAGGACTCCTAAGTCAGTAAGAAAATGTCAGCTGACCAAGACCAACAGACTTGAAATGGCACTTCAGGAAGGAGGAAATTCAAGCAGCTAATAAACACATGAAAAGGAGTTCAACCTTATGAGTAATCAGGGCAGGGCAAATTAAAAACACAATAAGATGTCACTACACACCCGCTAGAATGGTTTAAAATGAAGTGCAACCGCTTTGGGAAGCAGGCTGTATTTTCCCACTATAGTTAAGATACCTGTAAACTATTACATGTTAATTCTATTCCTAGGTATATACCTTATAGAAATGCATGCTTATGTGTACCATATACATATATGATGACGTTCATAGAAACACTATTCATAATAGCCACAATAATTGGAAATAACCAAATGTCTATCCATGTAGAATGGATAAATTATAGTATCTTTACTTAATGGAATACCATATAGTAATGAAAATGAATAAACTATTACTATACATAACAACATTCATGAATCTTAAGAAGAAAGCATAAGCAAAAATTATATATATGTATGTATATACACACACACACACACACACACACACAAGTGGTGTTAAGTGCTATGGTGAAAAAAATGAAACAAATAAAAACTTTTAAAAATAATAGATGTAGAAAAGGTAGATTAGCCACGAGCCCTGAAGTCAGTTAAAATTTTGGTGAATTATAAATTATAAATATGGTAGAAAATGGAATACAAATTTAAATGATTTTTTTAAAAGAGAAGAGATATAGTAAAAATATAATAATCATAAATCAATTTAATAGAGTATTAAAAATTAATAATTATATATGATTAATAGTCATAAGCATTATAATCACATAAAATTAATAAGCTTACAATAAGAACAAATCCCAAAATTCCTATATGAGTACATTTTAATTATTACCATTTTATATATTTTAATAATGAATAGAGAAAATCATCCCCCCCTCTCTCTCTTTACCAAAACTTTCTTAGTAATTTCCTTCCATTTATTTTTATATATGACTTTCAGGATCATGTTGTCACATCCAAAAAAAGGCATATATTTCGTAAAGCTTTTAAAACATATGAGTATAAATCAGCTCCCCTTGAATTTGGTGGCCAATATCCTTTTTCTAATTTCTGATTCTGTGTCTGTGTTTTCTTTTTTCTTGACAAAATCAGCCAAAGACTTAATTATTTTACTTTCTCTTTGAATGAATTGTTAGGCTTATTCACTGGCTTTACTTATTTTCAATAAAATATGTTAATTTTTATTTTCATGTTTATTATCATCTTCTTATTTGTCTTAATCAAATAGCCACAAATTGGGACATCTTCATGACTCCCAGTAGTGGCCATATCTGTGCAACTCCAGACCCTTCTGGTAACAGACCCAACCCTGGTCAGAGGAGTGTGTACATAATTCAGCCCATCCTATTATCTTATCCTCCTGTCCACGTTGATTAGTCCAGGTAAGTGAAATTGAATTCATCAGAATCCTTCAGGATTTTGCTCTAGCTCTTGGGGAATGTATCCTAGTCACTACAGTATCTGACTCATTTAGATGAGGTGAGGTTATGCTATGGTAGCAAAGCTCAAAATTTATTTCTCACTCACGTGAAGTCTTCAGCATGTCCATAAGCACTCAAGAGCAACCCCTCACAACTTGTAACTCAAAGATCCCTGTATCTTTGCTTCTCAACATAGCACTTCTAGGGTCACTGTGCAGGGGAGGACAGAACAAAGAGAACCCTTAAGTACCTCCAACTAGATGTGGTTTGTGTCTCTTCCACGTAAAGCTCACTGACAATTTGGCCCCAAACTAACTGCAAAGGAGGCTGGGAAATGTCATAGTCCTTTGTGCAAGGAAAAGACCACAGAGTAGTAAGCACACAGTGGCTTTCTCTGCTACAGCCACTGAGATGGTCCAAGCCACGTCCCCGACTCTGGGAGAAACCCTCTGTGCAGAAGCTATGAGAGGAGTGGAAATTAAAAATAATGAGGGAAAGTCTGACAGCTTATGGTCTGAACCCACTCATCTTTAATGCCAGGCCCACCTCACCTTTCCACAGTCTGGGTAAGTGTCCATAAATCCCTCTTCTAGGCTTGAGTGAATTGGTATTGGGTTTCTGTCTTTTGCAACCAAAGGGTCCTAACTAACATAGCTGAGATTTTTTATAGGTGTTTTCCTAACACTAATAGAACACTTAACTCACTGATATTTGTGTTTTTTTGTTTATGCATCTAAAAAAAATTAATGTAGTGAGGAAATTTTTGAGACCCTATATACTATACACTAAATAAAATTTTAGAAAAAGTGAATTTTTTATTGTGTATGCAGGTTTTTATGTATTTACTATCAATCACATTAATTTTGAATGATCAGATATCCTATAATCTTATTCTGGTTTGTGGATCTATCAGAGGCTAAGGACTGCTTATTAAAGTGTCCAAATACAGTTGTGTGTCTGTCAACTTGTCCTTGTATTCTTAACATTTTATTTAATCGATATATTACTAAGTTATTCTGCACACAAATATTTAAGCATTGAGGATTATAAATTTCCCTTCACCATTGTGCCACATCCTAAAAACTTTAATGGATTATACAAGCTTTAGTGTATAGTATTTTCATTTTCATTTAGTTCTAAGCATTTTTAAAATTTCGATTAAGTTTTCTAATGTACCTGAAGTCAGAAGACAAAATCATCTTGTTGAAACTGCTGTAAATTCTTATACATGTTTCATTGTGTTTAAGACGAACGCATACTCTATTTGACAGGCGCAGAATTTTTTGCAAGCTCCGTTAGCTCAAACTTATTAGATTATATATTTAGATTTTCGCTGGCTTTACTAATATTTATCTGCCTTTCTATAATTGGAAGGGCTGTGTTGAAATCTCCCATCGTGATGGTAACTTTGTCAATTTCTCTTTATAATTTTTATCAATCTGATGTGTGTGTATTACTTATATTTTTATATTTCTCTAGATTATTTTCTTAGATGCCTAGAAATTTATAATGGTTATGTCTTCCTGGTGAATTAAAATTTTTATATTATGTAGCGACCCTCCTTGTCCTAAAATATTCTATTTGACTTAAAATTTTATTTTGACTAAATTTAATGATGCTACTCTAGCTTTGTTTTGGTTAGTGTTGCCGGGTGTATATTTTTCTATCCTTTCACTTCCAATCTTTCCAGATTCTTCTTTTTTCTTATAAATAGCATAAATAGGTGTATTTTTTTCTTTTAATCTAAACTTACAGACTTCATCTTGTAACTGATGGGTTTAGTTTACTTTTAATGTGATTCTTGATATACTCTGATTGGTGTTTACAACCTTAATAACTGATTCATCTTTGTCTCACTTTTTCTATGCTGTTTTTTCTTCTCTTTTTTCCCCTTTTTATACTTAATAAACTTGTATTCATTCTCTTCTTCTTCCATTTTTGCTCCTCTACTGGTTTGGAATTTTACACTCCTATTTACATTGTGATTGTTTTCCTAAATTCCGTAAGTTGGACATTAATATTTATTTATTGATAAATAATATTTGCTTAGGTTTGTAAACTAAAGTATGTATGTATTTCTTACCTTTCCTTCTTGCATCTTAGATCAAAGACATTTTAGGTTCATTTTCCTCCTACGTGAACCAATGTTCCTTTAATGAATGTCTCTTAAAGGTAAATTACTTTTGTTTTCATTTACCTGAAAACGCCTTGCAGGATAATTTTCTCGGTTGATAATTATTTTAAATCAACCAATTGAAAACATTATTCCATTATCCTCTATCTTCTATTATTGCCACTAACACCTCCTGTCAATTGATTTGTCTTTCTTTTATAAGGCCTGTCTTCTATTTCTAGCTGCTGTAACAGTAACAGAAACAGAAGAAGCCCCTTAGCTCATATAAGTCGCTGCCTAAATCTACTATGTTTCCCCAAAATTCATATGTCGAAGCACTAAATGTGACTATATTTGGAGTTAGGGTCCTTTAAAGAGGTAAGTAATATTAAATGAGATCATAAGGGTGGGGTCCTAGTCCAATATGACTAGTGTCCTTATAAGAAGAGGAAGAGACACATGAGATGCACATATACAGAGAAAAGGCCAGGTGAGCACAAGCCAGAGGCAGCTATCTGCAAGCCAATGAGTGTTCTCAAGAGAAATCAGCTCTGCCAGTACCTTAATCTTGGACTTTCAGCCTCCAGAACTCTGAGAAAATAAATTTCTCTTGTTTGGGCCACCCAGTCTGTGGTATTTTGTTATGATAGCCCAAGCAAACTAACACAAGGAGTGACATGACCTGACTTCCATGTTTTCTGCAGGCAGTCCTTTCTTCCCAGCCTCCCCCCCTCCAGTTTAGGATATCATACTGTAACTCTGCCAGAACCTTCACCTCTTACCTCCAAGGATCTTTGGTTTCTTGGAGTGGTCTAACATGGACTGATTCTTTGTAGTCTTCTTTCAATCTGCCATATAAAATCTTGCATAAAATTCCTTCATGTTTCTGGCATGGGGAGGCATCTTCTCTAGTTTCCAAGACTGTCATATTTTAGCCCTATTTTATATTCAAATAGCCGTTTCACTGAGAATCTGCAAATATGGTATTATATGCACATACTTACTTCTTCAGCTCTCCAGGAAGTCTGATGAACAGCCTATTTAAATGAATATTGGCTATAGTAACAGATTTGTTAAAAATTTCTTGATGCAGCAAGGTTATGAATTTAATAGTCTCTCTAGTTTGTGAAAATCTTCTAACCTACCTGGTAATGAAGCAGCAAACAACATCTGGGCAGATATTTATCTTGTTAAGTTAAACATGCACCTGGCCCCTTAATTATCAACTGTAATTGACAACTTCATCATCACAGAGCACTTTTCTGTCCATGCCACAGTGGTGCAAGTAATTAGGTAATAATTAATGATTCTTTAAGTGCATTATTTCCTATGAGTTCAATTTTCACTGTATGTATATTTAAAGAGCAACAACTCTGTTTGTTTTACCCTTATAGACAAGGGTTAAAATGAATGAGAATCACTGAGCTTATCCTGGGTATCTGGAGGATCATCTATAATCATTTCTGACCTTTTTTCTACTCAATGTAGTGCTTATTTTATTTTCATTCAGCCTTACCAAATAACCATAAAGTATTAGAGCTAAACATAGAGACGAAATGAATATACATTCACAAAGACACTCATCACTATGTTACACATAATAAGGAAACATGTAAATGACCAACACTGGAGAAAGGATAAGTAAATTATGGTACATGAGCTAAACAAAATATTATGCAAAAGTTTAAAATAATTTTGAAGACTATAAAAATGTGAAAGTTATCTTAAAAAAATAACAAATTCTCTGATTATAATTATGTAAAATATGTATGATAACAGGCAAATAATGAAAGGAAATAGGCAGTTCAGTAATGCCCGCAAATGAAAATTATTTCACTAGAAAATATGAAAATGCATGTTCTATTTTTTAAAATATTTCACTTACATTTTTGAATAGGTAACACATGCCCACAGTATAACATCCAAAACAAAGAGAAGGATATGCACTGAAAACTTAATGTCCACCTTGAACCTGTCCCTCAGTGACCTTGTCCCATTCCCCAGCAGTAACTTTTGGAGAAAGTAGTAACTTTTACTAGTTTTTGTATATATTCCAGACTGTTTATGCATTCATAAAAAAAAAAAAAGTATACATTTTTTTTCACACAAATTACAGTAGTAATATCATACACACTCTTCCACACTTTGATATTCTCACTCAATACCTCTTGGAATAGTTACATGTCATTACATAGAAAGTTACCTCATTATTTTTAATGGCTATGATGTTTTATTATATGAATTTATCATAATTTATTTAACCATTCTGTATTCATGTACATTTAGGTTTATCCCAATCTTTTGCTATTTGAAATAATGTTCCAGACAAAAGCCAGAGGGATTCATTTAAAATTAAAATGAGATCAGACTTCTGATTTTCTTTTTTTCTTTGGCTGTGTTGGGTCTTCGTTTCTGTGTGAGGGCTTTCTCTAGTTGCAGAGAGTGGGGGCCACTCTTCATCGTGGTGCGCGAGCCTCTCACTATCGCGGCATCTCTTGTTGCGGAGCACAGGCTCCAGACGCGCAGGCTCAGTAGTTGTGGCACACGGGCTTAGTTGCTCCACGGCATGTGGGATCTTCCCAGACCAGGGCTCGAACCCGTGTCCCCTGCATTGGCAGGCAGATTCTCAACCACTGCGCCACCAGGGAAGCCCCCAGACTTCTGATGTGAAGATAGCATTATAAAGTTAGAATTTTTCCCTTCATCTCCCCAGAAGTCTTTGTAAACTAAAAAGAACAGGAAATATAAACACAGAAACGACACACATTTTCTTTGTAGCAGTGAGTAAAGAGAAAAATCCTACAGATATCTATCTAGTTCATAGGGAAAAAGATAAAAGTGAAATGAATTTATACACCAAATCCTGGATCATAAGAAAAAATTCACCTTGATACAGAGCCCTTACTATTCTTCCACAGAAATCTCCTGTAAAAACTCATCCAGGAAAATTATATGTACTTCAAATATTAGTAATCAGAGATCTTTGCTTCTAATAATTACAGAGTAACTGGTTTCAAATCAACTTTCCCACTAAAATCAACTAGAAATACTTGGAAATATGTTTCTAAAATGCGTATTTGGAAGTTATTGGAGAGCTACAAAACAGTGAGAACTTGAGGAAACAAGTCCTAGAGAGAATGAGTTTACAATGAGGTGAGCTTGGCATTAATTTCATACTGCTTTTCTGATCAAGGAATTTGATGATTCACAAGTGGTGGCTAACAGAGAGGCTGAGCAAGGACCTCCTACACTTTTATAAGACTTGGGGAAAATAAGTGGAGGGGGGAGCCCTAGTAAACAACCTAGGATTTTGGTTGAGAGCCCTAAAGAACCTATATTGTAGGAATAGAGATGAACCAGAAATACACCATCCCTAACAAAGACTGAAGCCCAGCTTCAAATTAACTTATTATCTGATTGTGTTAAAATTATTGTATCCTACCCTAGCTGCCTATCAGGGGCAAAATAAACCCTCTCTAAGCATAGATAACACCATCCAGAGCATCTCTAAAATGTTTTTATATTCAATGTAGGGATTTATTCAAAATTTGTTGCTACATCAGGAAATAAAACCAAATGGTTTAAAGCATGAGGAAAAAACCAGATAGGGCTTCCCTGGTGGCGCAGTGGTTGAGAGCCCGCCTGCCGATGCAGGGGACACGGGTTCGTGCCCCGGTCCGGGAGGATCCCACATGCCGCGGAGCGGCTGGGCCCGTGAGCCGTGGCCGCTGGGCCTGCGCATCCGGAGCCTGTGCTCCATGACGGGAGAGGCCACAACAGTGAGAGGCCCGCGTACCGCAAAACAAAAATAAAACAAAACCAGATAGTAGACACAGAGCCAAAATATTTATTTAATATTGATGATTCAATATTGGTTTTATAAGACACTGTCTTTAAAATAAGTGATTGCTGCTGTTCAAGAAATTAGGCAACAAGTTGGTAGGTTTGATTAGAGAACTGTAAACAGTACAATAGAAAAAAATAGAATCTTAATTTCAAAACCAAAATTAAAACTCAAAAGATGTGTTAACAGCAACATATATATTATATTATATACACATATATAATGTATATACGTATCAATATAGAGAGAGCTCTGTATATCTATCAATCTACTGAGAGAGAGAGAAAATTAGTTAGCTGGGAATAGATCAGAAGAAAATATCAAAAGTAAAGGACAAAAAAGGAGGAGGATAGAATAAGAGATATAAAAGACACAACAAAAATGTCTAATATGTATAATTGTAGCCCAGGAGAGAATATAGAGAATTAGTGGGACTGAAGCAATATTTGAAGTGATACTAGATAGAAATTCTCTAAAACTGATGAAAGACATCAAGCCACAAGTTTGAGAAACACTATGAACCCCAAATAGGAAAATATAAAGAAAAAACACACCTACATTTATCACAGTAAAACTGCTAATACAGACACACACACACACACACACACACACACACACACACCACAATGTACTGAAAGTAACTAGAGGGAAAGGAGGCATTTCCTTGAAAGAATCAAAATAAGAATTACAGCTTACTTCTCAATGAAAATAATGGAATCTAGAAGACAATGTAATAGCATCTTCTAAGTACTTAAAGAAAACAACTGCTAAACTGGAATTCTTTCCCAGAAAAAAATATCCATCAAAAAATTTAAAAAGACATTTCAGAAAATGGAAAACTGGGAGAATTTGTTAACAGCAGATCTACAATACATGAAATATCAAAAGCATAAGGGAAATGATCCTAGAGTAATCATGGAAATGCAGAAAAGAATAAAGAGCAAAAGAAAGTTCAATATGAGAGTGAATCTAAAAATAAATATTGATTGTATAAAAATAATTGTTTAAGGGATTAATTGGTATGTAAAATGAAAATACATGATAACAATTCTAGGGTCTTTGCATTAACAGAGAGTGGTTAAAATAC
Source organism: Lipotes vexillifer (assembly GCF_000442215.2). Lineage (NCBI taxonomy): Eukaryota > Metazoa > Chordata > Mammalia > Artiodactyla > Lipotidae > Lipotes > Lipotes vexillifer. The sequence goes on along the minus strand of NW_006792921.1, from coordinate 6,463,008 downwards.
TAATTTATGTTCCATTTTAATAAGTCAGCATTTGCAGATGACATGATTGCATGCAGAATATTTAAAATTTACAGATAATTTATAATGCTTGATAAGTAAGGTAACAAGTTTGTTTATGTAAAAATTAACTGTATTTCTTTAGGTAAGTAACAAAAATGAGAAAATAAAATTTTAAAATATTATGCCATTTTCAAAAGTATCAAAAAGTTAAACACCAGAAATAAATGTAAGATGTCATCTCTTCACAGAAAACTAACATTTTACTGAAAAATATATTTTTAAAGAAATGGCTTAATATTACCATGTTTATGCTCTGGAAGACTTAATATTGTTGAAGGTGTCAGTTACTCCCAAATGGACCTACAGATGCAAAGGAATTTCAGTCAAAATCCTAGCCTCTGTTTTTAAGGAAACTGACAAACTGATTCTAGAATTTATAAAGAAATGTAAAAGGGGAAAATAAGCCAAGACAATCTTGGGGTTGGGGGGGGGGCAGGGAGAACATTGTTGGAAGACTTACACTACTAGATATCAAGATATATAATAAAATCACAACAATGTAATAATGGCACACAGAGAGACAAATAGATCAATGGAGTGAAATTGAAAGCCCAGACAGACACATACATGAACATCTGATTTATGATATTTGGTGATTGTGGTAGGCTGATAAAAATGGCTCCAGAAAGATAGCAAGTCATAATCCTTAGAACCTGTGAATGTTACCTGATATGATAAAGCTTTTTGCAGAGGTGATTACAAACACTGAGATGACTATCCTGGATTATCCTGGCAGGCCCTAAATGCCATCACGAGTGTCCTTGTAAGAAAGAGGCAAAGGGAGATTACACACCAGGAGAAGGTGATTTCAAGATGGAGGCAGAGATTGGAGTGATGTGGCTATAAACAGGAATGCTGGCAGCCACCAGAAGCTGGAAGAGGCAAAGAATAGATTCTCTCTTAGAACTTCTGGAGGGAGTACAGCCCTGCCAACACCTTGATTTCAGCCCAGTGATACTGATTTTGTATTTCTGGCTTCCAGAACTGTGAGAGAATAAATTTCCCTCGTTGTCTTAAGTCACCAAGTTTGTGGAAATGTATTATAGTAGCCATAGGAAACTAATACACTGACACTGTGGAACACTGGGGAAAGGAAGGATGGCCTTATCAGTAAATGGTGCTGGGTCAACTAAATAGCCATATGGAAAAACAGTGAACATTGGCTTTGACTTCACATTATACACAAGCATAAACTTGAGATGAATCAGAAACTTAAATGTAAATGATTTTTAAAGGAACATCAAAAAGATAACATAGGAAACACATTCATGAAAATGAGATAGACTAAGATTTCTTAAATAGAACCCCAAGAGTAACTAAGAGAATGTACACAAAGAAGATTGGTCAGTTGGCCTACATCGACATTAAGGTTTATTCATCAAAAGATTACATTAAGAGAGTAAAATTGGAAGTCATATAGTGGGAGAAGATATGATCACCTACATATAACTCTCAAGAGATTTGTATCCAGAAAATATTTTGAAAACACCTTCAAATAAAGATAGAAAGACTGTCAACTCAATAGAAAAATAGGAGATTTGAGCAGGCACTTGAAAAAATATAATATCCAATTGTACAACTAAACACATAAAAATATGCTTAATGTCATTATTTAACAGAGGAATGAATATTAAAACTATAATGAAATATACTGTTACCTACCCATGAGAATAACTAAACTTTTAAAGATCGACATACTAAGTGCTGGTGAGCAATTTTAAACTCCATATACTGCTGGTGGGACTGTTATGTTGTACAGCCAGCCACTTTGGAAAAGTATTTGTCAGTATCTCCTAAAATTTAACATATACATACCTTACTATGTCCCTGCTGTCTGATATTTGGGGGATGACTCTTTCAATTTCTGTGTCCTTATCTGAAAAAAACAAGGATATATAACAAAAACAAAAAGATTCTTATTACATAGGGGTTGTTGGGTAGATGAAGGGTAAAAATCTTTATGAAAAGCTTAGAACAGTGCTTTGGTATGTAAGTTTAGTTTATCTGGGTTTTTTTGGGGAGGGTTGTTTGTTTGTTTTTGCGGTACACGGGCCTCTCACCGCTGCGGCCTCTCCCGTTGAGGAGCACAGGCTCCGGACGCGCAGGCCCAGCGGCCATGGCTCACGGGCCCAGTCGCTCCGCGGCATGTGGGATTCCCCCGGCCCGGGCACGATCCCGTGTTCCCTGCATCGGCAGGCGTACTCTCAACCACTGCGCCACCAGGGAAGCCCTATCTGTTTATTTATTTAAGAAAATGAATGAACATGATTACTTCTAGTTTATTTCGGAAGGATCATAGCATACCAATATTTTTTCTACATGAGACCTGGACAAGAAGGCCTGGTTCAAAGCAGTGACTGAAATTGTGCCTATGCATTCACTAAATATTTCCGAGGCTCCAAAGCTCCCATCAAGCGGCTTTCAGTGACCCTGAGAATAAAGTCTGCGGTGGCGCCAGTGGCTTCAAGAACTCTCCGTTGGCCTTGGGGAGAGTCTAAACTCCTGAGTGCAACTTTGCAAACTCGGGCCTCTGGTTACATCTCCCCACCACTCCTTCTCACCATAATAAAACCCTTCAAGTGCCTCAGAAAAGGCATGTTCTCTCACCCCTCTGCTGCTTTCTCTGTCACAGGGTTTCTCAACCTCAGCACTATTGATATTTTCTGTGTGTGGCGGGGGTGGGGGGGGGTGTCCGATGGATGATTCTTTGTTATGGGGACTGTCCTCTTCATTGTAGGATGTTTAGCAGCATCCCTAGCCTCTACCCCCTAGATGCCAGCACCACTTCCTCCTCCTTCCAGGATGTAACAACCAAAAATGTCTACAGACATTACCAAAAGTTTCCTATGGGGCAAAATCACCCCTAGCTTCCAGCTGGGAACCACTATTCTATTGTGAATGCTTTTACCCCCACTTGCCTGGCTAAGTTCAACTCATCTTTAAGATTTCAGGTTAGATGTTACCGTTGAATCCCCAGTGTCAACACCACTGCTATATTCAAACACATAGGTGATCAGACAAACAGCAGCGTCACTCAGTGCAGATGCAGAGGAATGGGAGGACCGAGGAAGCAGATGTGAAGTGAAGCACCACTGACTGGTAGCAGGTTGCACAGGAGGGTGGGAGTTCCATAAGGAAACAGGATGGCTCTGAAGTTCCTGAAATGATAGGGTTATGAGAGCGTAATATATCAGCAGGGAACTAGAAAGAGAGGATTGGGTGGGAGAGGATAAAAAGAAGGAAATAATGAGTTTGGTTTTTGAAACGATAGAGGTGCCTGTGGAAAAGCTCGCTGGGGATGCTCAAGAGAGGTGAGGGCTCAAGTATGAGAGTAGTGAGTAGTTGCAGTAGCTTCTTTCTTGCCCAAAGTTAAATCTGTGCCCTTAGAGGGGCCATCCAAAATTGTGTAGAACTCACAAATTCCCTCTCCCTCCCTACCACCCCCCGCCATAACACACACACACACACACACACACACACACACACACACACACACACGTCTCCTCTGCCTTCAAAATCACACAAAAACTGCTTCTGGAAAAAAACCCTACTTTTTAAATGGGGTTGGGATGGGGTGAGAAGATGGAGAGAAAAGTGGGAGAATGAGAATGACAGTGGCAGAGAGGGGAAGCTATCTACAGACCCTGTCTTCGCTCTGGGAGGAAGGACCTACAGAGCTGGCTCAATAAAGCACTTTCGTGTGAACAGCTGGTGCTATCTAGTGGCTGATTCTTATAACTACTGTAGTGGAAGTGGAACTGATACCTGCTTTGAGGACCGTCAAAGGCAGCCAGAGGGGAGGAATGGGGGAGTTAGGGAATCAGGAGAGGAGAGGGGTAGTGATTGGAAAGGCAGACATGAGATGTTCTTCTGGGACCCAGAATTCATACACCCAGCTTGGAACAGGGTTACTGAACTACATTCAGGCTGCCCATTGGCGGTCTTCCATCAACTCCTGGGAGGCTGGTTTGTCAGAGCCACATCATTGCCTCACAACCCTCCCCGGACCCCTGGTCCCTTTTCTTTGCCTGATCAGAAGATTTCTCATGTCTGGTTGATGTTGTCCCTTTCTGATGTTTTCTTCCTGATTATTAGCAGTTTTTATTACTAGTGCTCGGATATAGTATTTCTTGCCTGGATATCCAACAAGCTTTTAATTAGAGAAGCAACAGGAAGAGATATTAAGCTGTATTAATGCAACTGAAAACCCAGCACAGCTAGAAGAAAGATAATCTCATAGATAACAGTATTTTTGAAAATTACGGGAACAGCTTCCAGCAAATAACTAAATGGAAAATCCCAGAGAGGGTCAATTGTTGTTAGTTGATATTTGTAGCAAAGTACAGCACTTAATAATGCGGCTGTTTCTTATCCTTGTGGGAGGCAAATAACAAGAGTTGGGATTTCCACTTTAGATTGTAACTCTGGTTCTTTTTTTTTTTTTGCTGTACGTGGGCCTCTCACTGTTGTGGCCTCTCCCGTTGCGGAGCACAGGCTCCCGAGGCGCAGGCTCAGAGGCCATGGCTCACGGGCCCAGCCGCTCCGCGGCATGTGGGATCTTCCCGGACCGGGGCACGAACCCGTGTCCCCTGCATCGGCAGGCGGACTCCCAACCACTGCGCCACCAGGGAAGCCCTCTGGTTCATTTTTAAGGGCCCCAGGTCCTGCAATAATGAGCATAATAAAAGTTTATCCTAGAAATAATCCTTTCACCATCAGCTCCCAGAAAAAGGATCTCTAAGATGCTTTTCATCCCAAGGAATGTCACAAAAATGACCTTATATTAGGTCATCGGATAGACACTGAAATAGATTGTTTGAAAAAATTGTCACAATTATTCCCCTCTCTATATTTATTCCTTGAGTCTGGGCTGGCTTTGATTTGTTTTATCCCCCCCAAAACACCGTGGAAGACACTTGCCAATTCTGAGCCTGGGCCTCACGAGGCTTTGTGTGCTGCATCTACCAAGCAAACAACTCCAGGCAGCCTGGTGGAGCTTGCAAGAACACACAGAGTAGAGACAACCATCCCAGCAAGACATGGTGACACATGGGAGAGACCAGCCAAGATGAGCAAAGCCGTTCACAGATACCTGGGAGGGCCCAGTAAAAAACAGAAAACCACCCAGCTGATCCCAGCCCAAATCATCAGTCTTCAGAATCATGGGCTAAATAAATGGTGATTGTTTTAAAACTCCTTTGGGGTGATTTGTGATATAGTAATAGCTAACTCTTATAAGCATTATGGCTAAATTACATCTTAGAAAATTTCTATTTCCTGACTGAACAAGAAATCATGATGCCAAAAAGAAGACATTTGAGGAATAGGTCGGACGGTATGAAGGAAGTTGGGCCTTCTCATGTTGCCTGTCTGAGGACTCCTGATTTCCCTCTGGAGTAATCCAACCCTTGCTGTAAGTAACCCTATGTAATCATTAGTACATTCTAGTTAAGCAGAGAGAGGCAAAATTTTAATAAACTATAATTCCCCTTGTCCCCACACTTACCTAAGTTGTTATTTATTTTATACCTAATTTAATGTAATAGTTGATTTTCCTTACTGTAGATTTATTTCTACTTCAATTTATACCATTGTCTACAATCAGACCAATTTCTGTTTTCATGTCTCTTTCAAGATATTGCTCCCCTGCTCAAAATTCTTCAAAATCTGCCTACTTCTTACTGCATAAAAATGCCTCTGAAAACAAAATTAGTGAAATAAATTTAAAAACTGATAAACTGGACTTTATAAAAATTTAAAGTGATTCTTCTTTTAAAGATACTATTAAGACCCAAAGCAATCTACAGATTCAATGCAATCCCTACCAAATTACCAGTGGCATTTTTTTACAGAACTAGAATAAAAAATCTTAAAATTTGTATGGAGACACAAAAGAACCCGAAGAGCCAAAGCAATCTTGAGAAAAAAGAACAGAGCTGGAGGAATCAGACTCCCTGACTTCAGACTATACTACACCGCTACAGTAATCAAGACAATTTGGTGCTGGCACAAAAACAGAAATATAGATCAATGGAACTGGATAGAAAGCCCAGACATAAACCCACGCACCTATGGTTGACTCATCTATGACAAAGGAGGCAAGGATATACAATGGAGAAAAGACAGTGTCTTCAATAAGTGGTGCTGGGAAAACTGGACAGCTACATGTAAAAGAATGAAATTAGAACACTCTCTTACACCATACACAAAAATAAACTCAAAATGGATTCGAGACCTAAATGTAAGACCACACACTATAAAACTCTTAGAGGAAAACATAGGAAGAACACTCTGACATAAATCACAGCAAGATCTTTTTTGACCCACCTTCTAGAGTAATGGAAATAAAAACAAAAATAAACAAATGGGACCTAATGAAACTTAAAAGCTTTTGCACAGCAAAGGAAACTATAAACAAGACAAAAAGACAACCCTCAGAATGGGAGAAAATATTTGCAAACGAGTCAACGGACAAAGGATTAATCTCCAAAATATATAAACAGCTCACGCAGCTCAATATTAAAAAAACAGCCCAATCAAAAAATGAGCAAAAAACCTAAATAGACATTTCTCCAAAGAAGACACACAGATGGCCAAGAGGCACATGAAAAGCTGCTCCACATCACTAATTATTAGAGAAATGCAAATCAAAACTGCAATGAGTTATCACCTCACACCTGTTAGAATGGGCATCGTCAGAAAATCTACAAACAATAAATGCTGGAGAGGGTGTGGAGAAAAGGGAACCCTCTTGCACTGTTGGTGGGAATGTAAATTGATACAGCCACTATGGAGAAAGGCATGGAGGTTCCTTAAAAAACTAAGAATAGAATTATCAGATGACCCAGCAATCCCACTACTGGGCATATACCCAGAGAAAACCATAATTCAAAAAGACACATGCACCCCAAGGTTCACTGCAGCACTATTTACAATAGCCAGGACATGGAAACAACCTAAATGTCTATCAACAGAGAAATGGATAAAGAAGATGTGGTACGTGTATACAATGGAATATTACTCAGCCATAAAAAGGAACGAAATTGGGTCATTTATAGAGACGTGGATGGACACAGAGACTGTCATACAGAGTGAAGTAAGTCAGAAAGAGAAAAACAAATATCATATATTAACGCATATATGTGGTATCTAGAAAAATGGTACAGATGAACTGGTTTGCAAGGCAGAAGTAGAGACACGGATGTAGAGAACAAACGTATGGACACCAAAGGGGGAAAGCGGGGGTGTGGTTGGAATGAATTGGGAGATTGGGATTGACACATACACACTAATATGTATAAAACAGATAACTAATGAGAACCTGTTGTATAGCACAGGTAACTCCACTTTGTTTACAGTAGAAACTAACACAACATCATAAAACAACTATACCCCAATAGAAAAATTTTAAATTTTAAATTAAAAAAATGATACTATTAAGAAAATAAGGACAAGCTACAGACTGGGAAAAATATTTGTAAATCACTTATCTGATGAAGGACTTGTATAAAGAATATATATATTTTAAAACTCTCGCAAATCAATAGTAAGAAAACAAACAACCCAATTTCTAGAAAAAAGGATATAAACAGACATTTAACCAAAGGAAAGATATGAGTGGCAAATACATACAGGAAAAGCTGTTCGTCAGAATAGTTCATCAGGGAAATGCAGATTAAAACTAAAGTGGATATCACTACACACACTAGAATGACAAAAATTAACCTAATACATGAAAAGATACATGCACCCCAATGTCCATAGTAGCATTATTTACAATTGCCAAGATATGGAAGCAACCTAAGAGTCCATCAACAGATGAATGGATAAAGAAGATG
>NW_006792921.1:6452122-6455100 GCF_000442215.2 Lipotes vexillifer | reverse complement strand
GATGTGATACACACACACACACACACACACACACACACACACACACACACACACAATGGAATACTACTCAGCCATAAAAAAAATAAAATTTTGTCATTTGCAACAACACGGATGGACGGACTTGGAGGGTGTTATGCTTGGTGAAGTAAATCAGACAGAGAAAGACAAATACTGTATGATATCACTTATATGTGGCATCTAAAAACTACAACAGACTAGTGAATATAACCAAAAAAGAAACAGACACAGATATAGAGAACAAATTAGTGGTTACCAGGGGGAAAGGGGAGGGGGAGGGGATTAAGAGGTACAAACTATCATGTACAAAATAAGTTACAAGGATATATTGTACAACACAGAGAATATAGTCAATGTCTTATAGTAACTCTAAATGGAGAAAGACTTTTAAAATTTGTGAATCACTGTATTGTATACCTATAACATATATTGTACATCAACTATACCTCTTCAGTGGAGGGTAGAAATTGCACTAGAACAAGTCTAACCTTCAGAAGCAGAGGTCAAGAAAATCACCACCTAGCTGATGCCTAGGATAGAGCAAGAGCCTGTTGCTGAGAGACAGGAACTGTAAGGTTGGGATGCTGATGTAAAGGCCACAATATAGCATGATTTGTGAAGTTGGAGAGCAGAACACAGATTTTCCAAGAATCAGGTTTGCAGTCAACATTTTAGAGCATCCCCAAACTAGCAAATGGGAGTCAGGGAATATTTATCCTCAAGAGCAGCCCGTTTCTCAGAACAATGCCAACAGGAAATGAGCTGCTGAAGCATAGCAGTACCTGGTAGAGTGAAATCCTCCTGAATCTTGCTTTCAAGTGTAGCCGTGGAAAACAAAGTATAAAGGAAAACCCTCCAGTGTGAAGCTTGAGCTCGGCCAGGTATGGTGAATGATGGGTTGGGGGAGAAAGAGAGCACAGAGGGCCACAAGGATCTGGGAGCACCATTCTTTCCAGAAGCAGCTAAGAACATGAGCTGCCTGCAATGTGCTTCTGTTCCCCACGGACAGCTAGTCTCAGCTGAGCCCGCCCAGCCCAAAGACCACCATCTCCTGAACCAAGTCCGGCCATCTGAAACTGGGACTAATGGGAAGGCTGAGATGGGGTGGAAACCCCAGAGATCATCATGGGAAAGAACTTGTGTGATGAGCTCTAACAACCAAATGAGGAAAAGTTAGGGATGCTCAGAAAACATCCACGGCATTTGAAGGTGCTGGCCTGGAGGGTATCTGCATATCCAGCCCTTTGGGCGCCACTGTGCTGCTCTAAATCACAGGTCCTAGTGCCCACATCAGACATAGAATCCTGGAGAGTCAGTCCATAGGAGCAACCATCCAACATGTGCTAATGAGAACAAATCAGCTTAACAGAATCAACTTTAAAAAACCAGCTCAACAGATTTTTAAAAGAAAGCTACTTTTAACCAAGCCAGTGTTGGGTGGTGTTAGGGGTTCTGAAGAAGTAGAAAGAACACTCTGGTGCTTCTAAAGGAGGGTAAATCCAGCCGCTGTGGAGCCAGGGACAGTAGACATCCTGCAATACACAGGGCAGGTGCACACTATAAAGAATTGCACGACTTTCCAACAACCTAACAGACCTTTTGCCTTCTGTTATGTAGGCAAAAAAAAACATGTAGGTTTTTACTTAAAACCTGGGCCAATTGTAGGTTACATTTAAACCTGGACCAGGAACACAACTCCTGTTTATACTTAAACACAAAGTATTTGGAGAGTAGTTTCAAAATGCATTGCATTTTCCCAGGAAGCCAACTGCTTTGTTAATCAAGGGAGGATTAAATTTTCATGAAAAACTTTACTGAGATCTGTTCCTATTTTTAGATAATCATGTCAGTGACAACAGCACTGCCAGTTATGTTTGAGTCACTGGCATAGCTCTAAGAGTCTGCATGTGCTGCTGCTGCATTCCTAGTGCTAAGATGCATAGGGACAAGCATCTCCCCCTTTAGGTCTGCTAGTGTTGTCAGCTACTGAATATATATCATTATAATTTAATGCCCCTTTCTTTCTCCTTCATATTGCAGACCATTATATCACTTTTTTAAATTAAATATAGATGCATATTATATATATGTATATGTACATAGGTATATACATATAGACACAAACACACACACGTATACTATGAATTTCATTTTAGGAGACTAAAATGGGTGCTTCAGTCATAATGAGCTACATTCCGTGGCAGAAATTAACAACCTGGGTTTGTTGTTTTGACTTCAAAACAGCCAAAGTTTATTTCCAGTGTAATCTGCAGATCCATACTGTTCTTCGCTCCAGCAGAGGCAACAAGAACGTGACAAAGCTTAAAGGGCTCTTTCATGCTTCAATGGCAAAGTGGTCCAGCTCACTTCTGCCACAGCCCGTTGGCCAGTGCATGTCACATGCCTGTGCCTGACTTCAAGGACCTTGGGTGAATGCCATCCCAAGAAAGAGAAGGATCAGAATATTCAGCAAAGCCCTAACGACAATCCAAAGTGTTATGTAAAACGAAATTGAGCTATTTGTAATGAGGTGGATAGATCTAGAGTCTGTCATACAGAGTGAAGTAAGTCAGAAAGAGAAGGACAAATACCGTATGCTAACACATATATATGGAATTTAAGAAAAAAAAAAATGTTATGAAGAACCTAGGGGTAAAACAGGAATAAAGACAGAGACCTACTGGAGAACAGACTTGAGGATATGGGGAGGGGGAAGGGTGAGGTGTGTTAGGGCGAGAGAGAGACATGGACATATATATACTAACAAACGTAAGGTAGATAGCCAGTGGGAAGCAGCCGCATGGCACAGGGAAACCGGCTCGGTTCTTTGTGGCTGTCTGGAGGGGTGGGATAGGGAGGGTGGGAGGGAGGGAGACAAAGAGGGAAGAGATATGGGAACATATATATATGTATAACTGACTCACTCTGTTATAAAGCAGAAACTAACACACCATTGTAAA
>NW_006792921.1:6423446-6451995 GCF_000442215.2 Lipotes vexillifer | reverse complement strand
CATGCCGTGGAGCGGCTGGGCCCGTGAGCCATGGCCGCTGAGCCTGCGCGTCCGGAGCCTGTGCTCCACAACAGAAGAGGCCACAACAGTGAGAGACAAAAAAAAAAAAACAAAAAAAAACAAAGTGTTATGTAAAAGGAAGGTAGAAGTTCATAGGATTGTTTGCTGCTGCGTTAGGAAGATCCTATCCCATACAAACTGGAGAACAATAACTGGTTCTAAGGTCAGTCTGCATCACAGTGATCATGGGAGCCTTTGCGGAGGGGGTGAGATTTGAAAGGTGGTTTGAAAGGTGGATGCCGTTTGGTTCTGAAAATAGGACATTTCAAAAGCAGACTGGGAAGATGGGAGAACTGGAGAATGACATACATTGAGTGCCTACTATGTACAGGCAAGAGGGGACACTGTGTACAAAGTTTCTATGCAGAAGCCATTTGCCTTAAGTCACACACTTTGGGATTCCAGTGCAGGCTTGGCTACCCCAAAAACCCAGGGGTTTCTTTCAATTACCCGGGCAGCCACTGAGCAGGACAGCAGGCTGAGCAAAGGCACAGTGGCTGGAAACGGCATCAGGCTTGTCGAATGGAGAGAGGACTATGACCTGGTCACTGGGGACCATGGAATTCACTCATTAACGCAAACGTCACTGGTTAATTCTCATGCAACACGATTTGTTTGTGCCCTTGGGGCACAGGAAGATGAATAAAACACTCTCTGCCTGGGAGACCTCACAGACCAGAAAGAAGAGGGGTTACCTTGGGAAGGCACATTGGATCAAAGGACAGTGTGTTTCCGGGATACTGGCATGGAGAACGGGACTTAGAGCTGTGCAGGACAAGTCAAGCCTGAACTCCCAGGAAAGCCAACTTCTCCTTGCCCCCAGAACCATCTGTCAGACAGCCACACGTACTCACTGCCAGCAATGGCAGGGACTTGCATTCTACCAGTTTACAGCATCCCCAGTCCTCTAGAGGGACTCTGCTCTGAATCCAGACTAAATGAAACTCATCAATGCTTGAACTGTGGAAAGCCTAAAGAATGTTCCAAGATCCCCAATTCAGGCTTTGGAAGTGTTTGAAACATGTTTGGGGTCAATGCTCTGTTTTAAAATAACCATCCACAACCGGAACTCAGTGGGAATTGACACTGACTGGAATCTGAACCATTGGATGTAAAGAATTGTAACAACTGGGAGAGAGGTTGGACTGAACTACCTGTTCCCATGGGTGAGTGTTTGTAGAATGGTAGGAAAGAGAACGGGTGACATCAACCAGTTACCACGCTTTATTTTCACTATAGAACTTATCCGAATTCAACTAATCGTCCATTATGTGTTTTCTTATTTCTTTCCTTCTCCACCAGAACGTAAGTGCCCGTGAAAACAGGACTGTCCCGCTGTGTCCCTGAGGCCTGGAAGAATGCCAGGATCATAGAAGGCACTTGTCAATAGGTGTCTGTAGAATGAATGTGCTCAAATCTAAACTAACCTTCAAGGCATATTTTCTCTGATCCTGAAACTAGACATCATCTTTCCTGGGCCTCTTTGATAGCACATGTCTTTGTCTGGATTCCCAAGAAGCAGAGCCTGAAATGGAGATGCTTGAGCAAGGAACTTATGGAGTGGCTGCCCTTGGGAGAAACTGCAGAGGTGTGAGGAAAGCAGGGAGGGGCAGGGGAAGGAGTAGGCTAAAATGTCATTTCAGCAGAATCAGCCTCCTCCCGACCCTGCAGGGGGCTCTGGAGTGTACAGGGCACCACAGAGGCGGTCCCACCCCGGAAGGGCAGGGGGCGGGGCCCACATCGGTCAGTCTCCGGCCACAGGCAACCCTGGGTGGGAAGTGTGGAGAGGGGGTAGTGTTACCCCTCAGGCATCCCTCAGCAAGCATCTGGAGAAGGGGCAGGTGTATGCTGTTAGCAGCCCACACCTGCAGCAACTGGACTGGCGAGGGAGCCCTGGGCGGCCACCAACAGCATCTGGGCACATCTCTCTGTTTGCCTTCTTTCAGCGTATTTATCAACTTCCCTACAAACAACAAGCTCCTTGAGACCAGCATCCTTATCTCTTTCACCTTCGTGTCCCCCAAAGCATGGGAGAGACGACATGGCAAACATCTCATTGAAAAACCGAGGAAGGAATGAACGGATAAATGCGAACACTCACGTTTACAATTAAGTGTGAATATTCTTAGACACATATTCACTTCCTAAATGACACCAAACATATGTTTCTTACATTTATGTGACCTTCAGAAATAAGTTTTCTGTATGATCCGGAAAACAGTGTAAGCGCATGCTTCATCAACAGGAAATGCGGAGGATTAAACCCACGGCCAAATCTTCTCTAGGCCACATTCTTTCCACAGGCGATTTAAGATATGTTTTTCCACCCCATGTTAATTACATTAAATATTTTAACTTGCTCTTATCCCTCATTATCTCATTTATGAGTCACTGTATGGAAACAAGCCCGGTTAGCAGAACACTCCATTCTAGGGAGAGCTCCTGCGATTTCCAGGTTAGTGCCGGGCTGCCGGTGTTGATAACCAAGTGACCGACAGAGGGCAGTGCAGACCCATGCACCGAATTTTTGCCAAGACAAATCAAGATGGGAGACCTTGCCCATAGACATTTTGGTTGGAGGGAAGAATTGGCTCTTGGTTCCCAGGCTTTTTATATCTACTGCTGCCTCACCTGCTTCAGGTTAAGTGACTGGTTGTGTCAGGACCTGTTTTCGGTTTTTCTCCGCTGGTGATGCAAATGAATGACGAGGCAGGACCACTCAGCAGGTCATCTGCAGAGCCCACGAGGCCTGTCTTCTGCCCTCTGTGTGCTTCCCTGTTGTCTGCCCTGCAGGCCAGGGCCCAGCCTCAGGCCTTGGGTCACTGGGAGGCTTGGTGCAGCCTGGACATCATGCAGGTCCACAGACCAGTTAGACCTCTCCTCAAACCTCAGTGTGTGGTTCCATTCAGGGATGCGGCTTTGGCCAGTCCTGGGGTTCCAGTCAAAGCAATGGATGCAGACGTTCTGGGGCCAGGGCTGGGTCTGACATTTTAATTGCCTGAGTGGGCCAAATAAGGCAGCATTCCCTTAAACGTGCCTAAAGATAAAACCCATTCCATCTTCAACTCATCCCTTCCCCTGCATCCCTTTCACTCCAGCGAAAGGACTACTTTCCGGCAAAGTTCCTTCCTGGGGGCAAATAAGGACTGAAAAAGGATGGGTTCCTTTTCCAGCAGGGCCTTTCCACCACCATCCCCAGTGTTTCCAGGGCCTGGTTCTCACACCTGGCAGTGCCCTCTCCTTCCTTCAAGAGGCAGGGATGCAGACTGGACTCTCATGAGAGAATGCTCCATGGTTTCTACCAGCACTGGGCCTGACCCTACCCATCCTCCATCCTGAAGGGAGAAAAGACTCCCAGCTGAGCCCCTCCCCTGAGCCAGCTGCCAGTTCTTTCCACCCAGCCCTTTTTGTGGCCTGGACTCAGCTCTGGAACCCTGGGGCAGGCTGGGACGAGGCCTGGATTTTGGTGAGAGAGGCTCGTGGTTCCCAACGGTGCTAGGACCTGCCCCTAATAACCGGGGTTAGTAAGGACTGCAAAGTGACAAACCCCCTTTCGCGCCAGCTGCCCATCCTGCCACCACCAGGTGACTTTTAGGTCTCAAACCCCTGGGAGGTCTGGATGAGCCCTGGGCTCTCCTGCGGGGAGGCCACTGTGGTCCCTTCAAGCACTGCTGCCTGCCCTGTGGAGCCTGGGGTGAGGGGTGCCCCTTAACAGACACCACTCCTCCCAGCCGGCCGCTGGTTTCTGTCCTCAACTGCATAAGTCAGGAACAGTTTAGGGACATATGTGTTTGCCTATGTATTTTCTGCTTTCTTGATTAGAATGTATTCCCTGTAAGAAAAAAAAAAAAATTCTTATCCTTAACTCATAGTTTTACTGCCAGGTATCTAAAGAACGTAAAACCTAACAGAGGTGCCGTTAATATTTCTTGTATAAATGTTTAAAACTCAGTGTGCCTTCAGTACAGAATTTTATGAGACAACATCTAAGAGGCATTTAATCAGATTTGGGCTCTTGGAAAGCTTTTCAGAAGAAAGTGAAAAAGTCTTCACTATAATTTCTCTGCTTCTAATGTTTTTTTTTTTCTTTTCTCTCTTCTTGTTTTTTTTTTTTTTTCCCCCTCATTCATACTCAAGCTTAAGAGCAAATTCTCATGGAAAAGTTTACTTGCCAAACCTCTCCCCCAGCTAGAGCAGACAGCTCTAACAGTCAAGACACAATATGCTACAAGAGGCTGAAAACTGAACACCATCTCACATGCGTGGTACGGTTGAACAGACCATGAGCATTTTGGAGATCCAGCTAAGAGGAAGTTACATTGGAGATACATTTAGTTTGGGTTATGATTAAGTAGTGTACTATTGTTTCAGTATATAGTTAGATTATCACTACCCTATATTCTACTCAGCATGACATACAAAGGCAGAGGGCCAGAGATCATATCATAACATGAAATGTCCTACAGTGTCCGGCACTGTGAGTAATGGTGGAGAAACAAAGTTTGGCGTGTATGGAACCACGCAGTAAGCTGTGAAAAAAATCTTCCAGTCAACAAATATGTAAAATTTTAAGTGGAGGATTCTGTCCTCATTGGTGCTGAGTCCAAACTATCAATAATAAAACACATATTTTGACCATGTGACTGAGTTCCATTTCCATTATCTGTCTAGAAAATGATATAAAAATTGTTGCCCAATAAAGATAGAATCAAAAAATATACCGCCAAAAAGTAGGTTAAAACTATCATAATACGAATGTTATGTTATTTTTCTGGATTTTGTAATATTTGATAGTTATCAACTTTTTTCATTCTAAAAAAATCCATTTTTACACCTAATTTTGAATTTTAAATTTTTCATTTTTTATTAAAGAGGACCTCCGCCAAAATTATATGTTTCAGGCCCCATAAAACCTAGATCTGCCTTTGTTCACATCAGATAAATTGGCCACAATCTGCTCTCATATAGGTACAGTGTCTTGGAACTGTCTGTGGTGCTGGAGCCAAGTTCACTCAGCTCTCTTCATGGTACTTACTGCACCGGCCCCTGCCTGTGCCAGTAGATTGTCCCTGGAGATGAAGAGTCAGGATTACCAAGTGAGATCATGTTTAATGCATAGGAATAGATGCTTCTGCTAATGGAAGGAGTGTCTAAAGAAAAGGGGGTTGAGGAGAAAACCACAGACAATTCCCAAGTATCAGGGAAATTCGAAAGATGTGAGCTCCAAAAGAATATCAACTCAAGGAAAACACTGACTGCCAAGCCATGCCCAAGTCTAGATCAAGAGCAGAGAGGAGGGACCTGGGGCGAGGGAGGAAAGGCAGTGAAAATATAATTGACTGAGGTAGGGGCTATCTGGAAGGCAAAGAGAGAAGAGAGTGACTGAGCGGGGTGGCCTGGGAGAAAGCCCTGAGCGCGCCAGAACAAAGATGCTTCCCGTTGAGCTGGCTGGGGATAGGCCAACTAAAGCTGAGGCTTCACTCCCAGACCCCATGAGTCTATGTGAATTGGAATAGATGTAAATGATGGTTTTATACAAGTCTTCTGGCATTCACGAGTGTAGATGGCTATCGGAAGATGGTTTGGGTTTGCTTTTGTTTCTGCTTTGAAATGGGCACTCAGTTTCTTTGAAAGTTGGGGTTGTTTGCAGAGTGAGAGGAGGTCAGTGTTCAGCCTGCTTGAATGAATTTCATCCAGCTTCACTGGCTAAGACTGAGGCCCTCTAAGGATTTGGATTCTGCTGTGCAGCTTATGATCTAGCAGGCAATGGACTATTAGGAGCCAGTTAATTTCTGTAAGAAATGCTCAATAAAGGACCATACCAGGACCAGGGTGAGGTGTGTTTGCTTTTTTACCAAAACACATTGGTGGTGCCAGGAGGTGACTGTGGGTGAGAGCCGGCTGTCACCCTCTCTTGCCCCACATATCCATCATTGACCCCCATCTCTTCCAAATTATCTAAGTCAAAGCAGTGTGCCAGCTCAGCCAGTGAAGCTTCAGACTTTCCTTCCCTTTGTTGTGCATTGAATTGTGCCCCCACCCCCAAAAAGACACACTGAAGTCCTAACTCTAGGTACCTATCAATGTGACCTTATCTGGAAATAGCGGTTTTGAAGATGTAATAAGCCAACATGAGGTCATACTGGATTCGGCTGGGTCCTAACTGCTTTATTTTCTTCATAACATTTTCATCTATCTGAAACCAGCTCATTTCTTTTCTTTTGTACTTGGGATGTAAGCTCCTGAGAGCAGGGCCCTTATCACCGGTGCTCACCAGTGACAGAACAGTTTCTGGCACATAGCAGGCACTCAAGAAATAATTATTAAATGAAGAGTCAGATGCTCAACAAGTATTTGTTGAATAAATAAATGATAGGTACAAACCCTATTGCCACCATCCTCCTTCTAAAAGGCTTTACACCCCAAGCCTGTCCTTTTTAGAAATCGAGGAAATGACAATTTCAAGAGGCCAAGAAAAGCTATCTCCATATGAACATATACAATACCACATCTTAAAAGTTAGGAGAGCTCGTGGTGGCTGAGTGTCACACGTGGAATCCTTAATCTTGCATCCAGGACGGGGAAAAAGGCCATCTCTAAGATCAGATCAGAAGAATGGCTGTGATAGGCATCCACCAGGGGGCAGCCTAAGATAGTTGGGAGGCTTAGAAGCACCTAAGTTGGGTTCACTTGAGGACAACTGACAAAAATTAAAAGACTAAAAAAAAAAAAAAAAAAAGTAGTGAACTAAATCATCACTCTGATGATCCCCCAAATTAAAAAGACATTAAATAATGTAGCAGCTGCGAGGGAGCAGAATCCACTCAGGAAATGCAGTCATGAGAGAGCAAGAAAGATGTAGGAAACCGGAAGTGAGGCAAACATGCCCTCACATCTCACACCTCACAGCAGAGTAGGTTCCTGTGGGTGGACATAAGCAGCTCCCTCAATTCTGACTGGGGACCATCTCGAGTTATTCTTTGGTCCAGGTTGGAGACTGCATCCCCCAGTTGGTTTCCAGTTGTAGAGTGGCACATCAGTAGGATCAGTTAGCCTCTGGGTTTTCACAAGTGTGGATGAGCTCGGTGACCGTCAGCTAAACCCTGAAAGATTTGGGGTTTTGAGACTATGGCACAAACTACTGTTTGCCAGCCAGTATCCATTCTCCCTTCTATTTTTACTAGGGGTGCATAACATCACCTGCCTTGAAGTGTAGCCTTGTGATTAACCGTTGGCCAATGAGATGTAAGCAGATCTGAGGCTTCTTCTAAAAAGAAAATTTAAAAACTAGAAGGAGGGACCTTTTGCCTTCTCTCACTTTCCCCTGAGTCTGGTGACATCCAGACCTCTGGGAGCCATTCTGGGACCACGAGGTGACCCTGAGAGAGGAAGTCACATGCTAAGGATGGAGGAGCAGAAACGGAGAAGCTTGAGTCCTTAGAGGGACCATACAGCCACCATACCAATTCTGGAGTGCCTACCTCTGGACTGCTTCAATGTGAGTAAAATTAACTTCTGTCTTCTTTAAGTCACTTTTCATTGGGGTCTTTCTTTTATAGCCCACTGAAATTGACCCTAGTTGATTCAGAGATGGTCTTATACTTACTCTGATTGAAAGTAAATGACATCCATGGGCTGCTTTTCTCTTGGAACTTTCTGCTTCTTGTCCCTAAACAGTGGCCTGGGAGGAAAAGTCAATTAAAGTTCACGTTGTTGATGTCCCTGCTCGTCCTCCCTATGCCGGGAAGTTAATCATTGTCAAGCCTCAAGGTTCCCAAAAAGGGGAATGTGATGCCCGGCCAGTGTCCTTGGGTAGACCGTCTAGAACAATGGTTCCTAAAGCACTGTCTGCAGATCAAGAGCAGCGGTACCTAGAAACTTCTTAGAATTGCAAATTAGCACGCCCTACCTCAGACCTGAATCAGAAGGTCTGGGGGTGGGCCCAGCAATCTGTATTTTATCCAGCCCTCAGATGATTCTGAGGCATGCTAAAGCCTGAGAACCACTGGGTACCCAAGAGGAACTGCTCACACCACCCGGAGCAAAGAGGGTCATCAGAAATAACCAGGGTTGAAGGCATTCTTTTATGGGGTTTGGGACAAAAGAGAGCTGGAAGAGTTGACTAGTTGGGAGGAATGCATAGAGGACACAGGATTTAATAAGTGCTCATCTGGACTAAGTCTTTGGTTGGTCTTCACAGTTGCCAAGAAATTCAAGGCTGAGATGGAATTCAAGGCTTTCCATTTACTTTTGGTTATCTTTGCTTGTTGAGTGTGACCTCCCTCTGCGAATGAAACATATAGAACCTCAATATATCACGGTCACACCAGTAAGAATATTTTTCTAAGCACTAGGGAAGTCATCTTTGTGAGCGGTCGGCATAGCCTGACACACAAGGAGACTGATTTTCACCCTTCAAGGGTAGGTTCCGCTTTGCAAGCAGCTCAAGGTATCTGCCAGATAAGTCATATGACGTAGCCTGATAATTTCCCTTAGGAGTGGAAGAAGAGGTGGGCCTGGAGAGGGAAGAGCAGGGGTGACCTCAGGCAGCCTCCCAGCTGGGGAACGCCCGCACCGGATACCTAGGAGCTTTCGGCGAGTGGTCTAGCTGCTTGTAGGGATCACGTGCAGTTGGGCTGGGATTCATCTTTCCATCGACTTGACTTCCTCAGAGTGGCCCACCTGAACACTGAAGGGAGCTGGCTCTGCAACTGCTGTAGACCTCAGGCCTGCGGTGGTAGGCATTTATTTCAGGACTTTGTAACCCTAGTGTTAAATCTAGAAATTCTCCAGATGTATGAGCCTGACCTCCCCAAGGTTAAATTTCCAGGAAAGTTAGATTTCCAGCCTCATTGCAGCTAGAACACAGTCAATCTGATGGACTCATGTGAGACTTTGATTCAGAAGTGAGCAAGTGGAAGGGGCTGCATGTGGAATTGGGTTTGCTGGTGACAAAGACAGCCAAGCTATCTGCTTTCAAAAGTGGTTAATTGTGAGGTTGGGTCCCTGGCACAGAAGAGACATCCCTGAACTGGTAGCAGCAGCAGTCAACAGCTTTGCATCAGTTCCATGACATGATAAGGCTTGAGACACCTTTTCTGCTTTCTCCAGCCTCAAAAGAATTCTGTGAGCTGCCTAATATCCTCTTTTCTAAACTTACTTTCTGATTCATCAGCCAAAATGATCTTCTGTAGCTAGCAACTAAAAATTCTAATATAAATATGGGCATTGGAAGTTGTGAAAAATCAACAGAACCTCAAGGAAATGGGGGTTACCTGGAATTGGTTATCTGGTCTGGCAGGGGCTGATGACTCGGAATGTCCAGAAGAATTAGGGGATGGGACTCTGGCAGCCTGTGGTTACCTGTGGAATGAAATGCTCACTGCAGGCAAGCTTTGGGGGTAGCCAGTGGCCACTCTCATAAGACAATATAAAGGCCATGAAGCAACAAAGACTATGAGGTGAGCTGCTTCCATTTCTAGAAACCCAGAACATCCAAGTGACCTCGATTCCACTCAGGTTGCATGATCCTTGCAGGTCCTTTTGAGGTCAGGACTTTACTCTTCCAAGTCCATTCTAAGGTCACTCAGGCCCATTCTCATACCTTTCCCTTGGACTCGAAAAGGCTACAGGACCTTATAGACTGGATTACTCTGGGGGATCAGATTTCCTCCCCTTCCACCTCCTCTCCTCTCTGCCCTCCACTTCTGCCAAGTTACAGCCACCAGGAAAAAGTGATAAGACATTTATTGAATCATCTATAGCAGTTTGACATTCTTAAAATCCCGGACAAGGTTGTGAGCACAGCGGTAGCAGTGAGGTCTTTGGGGCTTATCTTTATTGTGGGAGATGAGACCCAGGTGGGCCCGGCTCCCACAGCGAGCCTGGATCACGTCTGGGATGCCAGGGGCGTCCCCACTCCAGCCCTCACAGGGGCAAAGCTACAGAAGACAGACATAAGACAAGACACACACGGCCAAGCACAGACACATCCCAGGACATTGAGGTCAGGAAAAGGAGAAAAATGAGGACACAGCCCACTTGACGGATGTCCCAGATTCTTGAAGGATTCCCGTGGGGGGTGGCATGGAAACACTAACATCACCCACATGGAAGTCTCCTCATTCTATCCCAAGAACAAACGCCCAACTAATGGGAATAAACCTGGAATTGTGTGTCCATCAGAGCCCACTGGCCTCCCCCTCCACCCCCCAGTGCTGGTGGTTTCACAAATGGGGCAAAGGTTAACCCAGGAGGGCTCAAAGCAGTTGACAAACAGCATGGGGTCCCCCTTTCAGAGGTCTTCACCCCAGTAAACAGCTCACACCTGTGTAGTTTCCAAAGCCCTTCCATATGCAAGGGCATCACCTCAACCTTGCCCCTGACCTGTGGGCCAGACTGAAAATCACGTCCACGCATTTCTCAGATTACGAAGCAGAGGCCCAGAGAGGTTCTGTGCCTTGGAGCACAGAGCAGGTGGTCAAGTCAGGCTAGAACGCAGGTCTCCCCTCACCACACCGACTCCACTGTTCCTCCTGCAGTCTGGAGTCCTGACAACCTCCGTAACCAGAGCCCTTCTCCTGCGCAAGGCTGAATGTTTTCTGGTCGGAAGATTTATTGGGTGTCTTGTTCTGGCTCATGTGCAGGGGGGCACATATTGGCAGGCCCATTTCCCCATTCAGGTTTGTAAAGCATACTGGGTCCCCAGATGGTGCAGGCACTGTGCTAAGCCCACCTGTCTGTGTTTTCTCATCAGCCCAATGGGGAGTTGACCTGCAGATCTCCAAGTTTCCTCCCAGCTCTAGTACTTTGAGTTTCCCCAAAGATACATGAAGGAGTCCAGGCCGAACAACAGATCAGTGGCAAAGGTCCCCTGCTCCCTGCTCAGGGCTCTTCCAGAGGCATCCATGGTCACTGGGCCCAAGTAGGAACTTATGATGACAAAGCACTCCCTGCTTTCGCTCTGAAGTGGCCTTGAGTGGATCAAGGGTACTCACAGAATTACAAAGAAGCCTCTTCTAGCTTTCCTTCTGGGAAGGGAGAGGGTCAGATGAAGGAGGTGGGTGATAATGGACTTGAGGGTACTTCAAGGCTTGGGCCCCAGCTCCAGCTCGCTGGCCCTATGTCCTAGAGAAGCCGGTTCAGGGAGGGGTGTGGGTTAGAGAAGGAATCACTGCAGGCCCCTGGATATGTCAAGGAGGGTCACGGAGCTGCCCACTGAGACAGAGAACACGGCCTGGCCTCAGGCATGGTGGGAAGTCATGAAGCCTGTCGTGCTGCGGACCGCCAAAGAGGCCCTGAACCCCGATTCCCACACTCTGACCCCTCACAGTTTCCCCGACAGGCTCAGCATCTTTGACTTGGAGTCCCATTTCCCCCAGGGCTAGAGTCTCTCTCTTGATACTGCTTGACAGGACAGTCATGACAGAGAATGAGAGATTTCTTCATCCCAAGGAACACTCGGCCTCCCCTGGGTGAGTTCTGTCCCTTAGGATTGCACAGAACAAAAACAACCCCTTTCTAGAGACATGGAGTCAGATAACTCTGCTCCTCTCCAGCCCAACCGGTCCCAAGGCCCTTCGGCCCCTCCTTACTCAGCATGATTTCCTACCTGTTCCTGGTCCAGGTGAATACTGCAATCCTTGCCTGGAGCCCATTCCCAGGAGATGGCTGATGTTTAGATGAGAATCTCAGAGATACAGTGGGCTATAAAAGCTAGCTAGCCTTATGGCCCATTTTACAGATCTGAGAAAACAGGTCAGAGAGGGAAGGGTGGTACCCAGACCTTAGACTGTCCCCCCACTGCCTGTGACCCTGAAGAACAGCTGCCTAACCTCCTGGAGCATTCAAAATACATCGGGCACATCTGCTCACAAGGCTGGCAATAATTTGTTCAGAGACAAAAAGCAACCAACAGGAACCTGGAACCTCTACGAGGATGCAGGCCCACAGCTCAGGGGGCAGCACGGCATGGGGAGTCGGGGTAGATTTTGCTTTTGCTATTTTGTGATGATATATGTATAAGATCAAACCCACTTCTTCCAGAGTGAAGCAGACCTGCTGGTGGGGGCAAGGATGAAGAAACAGGGTCCAAACTCAGGGTACCGCTCCTAGGATCTGGGGGTAGCCACTGCCCACCCAGACGTGGCACCCTGTCCCAGCCGGGACACAGCTGGGTCTGCATATCATGCCCTGTCCAGCTGTCCCTGGCCTGAGCCTTCCCTCTCACTGTGGTGCCCAAATGGAAGAGACAGATGTCCCATTTCTAAGAAAGGGAGAATACACAGCATCCAACCTCCCTCCACTCATACACAAACACAGACGTTTCAGAACCGTAGATGATACACGTAACAATGATGCGTGCCCTGTTACCCGCCCGGGCTTTGAACTGGAGAATTACTGAAGCACAGGGCCTGGAGACGCACTAGAAGTCGCCTCATGTCACGAATGGGGAAACTGAGGCCCAGAGCAAGGGATCACTGTGTCCACTAGCTCAGCAGTCTGAGCCCAACTGAGGCAGACTGTGTCTCTGAATCCAAGCCTGTGAGTCCTTCCAAGCAACTCAGGTCTCCCAACAGGACCTCAAATGCAAGGACCTCAAATGCAAGCCACGTGTGTTACCTGAGGGGGTGGACACCCCCTCAGGTAACACACGTGGCTCCCAGACAGAGGGAAGGAGATCATGAGGCAGGTAGGTGTAGGGTGGGAAGGCCGCCACACACTCCATGGCTGGCCTGAGTCGCCGTGTGTGCCTAGAGCAGGGAAAGCAGGCCCTGTCCTCCTCTGGCTTAGCCAAGACCAGGGTCCACAGTGCCTCACTGGACATGGGGCTAATCTCTAAGCCAAGCACTAGGCCCTTCTCCAGCCACTTCGAAGGCTTCTCCAGCCACTTCGAAGGCCTCTCCAGGAACACGCCCCTATGTCCCCTGGGCCTCTTCCTCTTTATAAGACCAAGCAAAGCAACATTCCCCATCCTCCCAAACTCTCCAAGTGTTCCAGGACGTGCCCGTGAAACAAGCCCACAAACACACTTGGACAGAAACACAAGCTGACACAAATGAGGTGGGCCCCGCACATGGGCCACGGCATTCTAGCACTTTCCTCCACTTGCCCTGACCCTGGTTCTGCCCCGGTTTAAATTCTTAGGGTGTGGTCTGGTAACTTGTGGCTGGGCAGCCAGGATAGGAGTTTGGGTGCAGCCAGTCCTCCCATCAGCAGCCCCTGCTAACAAGCATGGCAGGTGTGGCTTCCCCTCCCAAACCCTAGGACACCCTGGCATCCGTGCTGACTCAATGTCTAAAGCGCACAGAGGGAAGTCTTTGCAGAGGTCTCCGATTTCATTAGCTGAGCCCAAGCCAGAGAAAGCTGGTGACTGGGGCTCCTCGTGGTCCGGGGCGGGGCGGGGGGAGGATGAAGGGGAGCCCTGGGCCCAGGGCACATGGAGGTGTAAGGTGCTCCGCGATTCACTGATATCACAGAAAGGTGGCTGGTTCATCCAAGTCATGGCTTTGACTTCAAGGGGAAGTGGGAAGGGGGAGGGCTTAGGGGCTCTATATGGTGAGTGTAGCTGGG
Organism: Lipotes vexillifer; assembly: GCF_000442215.2. Classification (NCBI taxonomy): domain Eukaryota; kingdom Metazoa; phylum Chordata; class Mammalia; order Artiodactyla; family Lipotidae; genus Lipotes; species Lipotes vexillifer. The sequence continues at coordinate 6,438,363 of NW_006792921.1, read as the reverse complement.
GGAGAGTTTCTCTGAGGCATCCATCTCTCAATGTTCTGCAGCTGATGCCTGGGGACAGGAGGGACAGAAGGGAGGCTACCAGATGAACCCCCGCCTACCTTGAGTCTGGGGTAAAATAATGGAGGTGGTGAAGGTCTTCTTCCATGGGTCCCCCCAAACTCTTTCCATCTCCATTCCAATCACATCCACTTTTCTGGCTCCTGGCAATTTTTCTTGGGCCAAATGAAAAGCACCAGAACTTTCTCTGGCCTTAGCCCCACATCCAAACTGAAGTCTCTGACTGGAAGAGCCCTGGAGCTTTCCCACTGTCTGATACCCAGCAACTAGGCACCTGGATACCAAGATGTTGGGTGAGCATGGGTCTCGCCTGCACCGGAAAGCACTCCAAGCTGGACCTCTGGCAGCCTCAGGGACTGGGCCAGGCCTGAAAAGGGCCGCGGGGTGGCGAGTAGACTCAAAGAGTCCATACCAAGAGTCAGACACTGCAGGGGGGCTGTCAGGCAGGGCCCACCCCGAATCCGCCAAAGCAAGGTGACCAGCCTCAGCTCACAAGGCCTCCCACACAGGGTCAGGCGATCACTGAGGCTGGTGGGGACGGGGACGGGGTCGGGTGGAGCTGGGGACCTGCCTGAGGTGAGCAGGGACACAAGGTAGAGGGGGAGGGATGGGACGACTTTCCCAAAATTAAGGAGTATTTACATGTCTGGGGTCAACGCCCAGGGGCCCATGGCGGGCGGGGCCGGCGCCAAAACGGGGAGGGGAAATACCCGTCTGTGCCCCGCACCCTTCTCCCACGTCGGGGAGCTGGGCTCCCAGCCCAGGGCCGGCCCGAGGGGAGAGAAGAGGCCCAGCACGCGTGGGCCGGCGCCCACCCACCCGAGCCCCAGCCGCTGTTCCGAGGAGAGGAGGGGGCGGGGTGGGCTCAGGTGGCCAGGTTGTCGGCTGGGAGGCCAGACATGCGGATCTGGGAGCTGCTTTTGCTCAGGATGGAGAGCTGCGTGCCCCCGTTCACCCCGCTGCTGGCCAGGGACGGGTGCCGGTGCTTGAAGTCCATGGTGAAATAGCGGTTCACCTTCCAGCTCCGCCACTTCCGCTTGATCTCCGCCTGCACCTGCGGGGGGCAACTCGGGCGGTCACTTCTGGACAGACACCCTCCCACACCTCACCTGCCCGCCTGCCGGCCCTGGGGCCCCTCCCAGGCGGGCACTCCCATTAACGGTGGCTGCAGATGAGGATCGCCTGGAGGGCTTTAACAACCCAGATGCCCAGACCATACCCCGGAACAATGACATCCGAATCTCTGGGGTGGGGCGCCCATACGTTTTAAAGCTTCCCAGGGGATTCCAGTACGCCGTTAGGGTTGAGGATCACTAAATAAAGCACGCTTCTGGGCCAAGACCCCCCTGTGCTGCTCTTAGCATGGTGCGCGCAGGGCATGCCCAGTTTCAGCGTCCACATACCCACCCCCTTCGCCAGCACTTCTGTGCGGTGCAGGCACCCTCCACCTCCAGTTCCGGCTCCCACTTCCACCGTTAGTCCTGACAAGCTACTTGTACTCTGACTTCTTGTGTCTCCCAGCCACTCCCTGCAGGGCCCTGTCTGCCTCTCCATATCTACCCTTATCTGACCCTTCTGTAGGTGGTCTGAGCTAATCTTATTTCTCAGATGCAAAAAGAGGAGGAAGCCTGCCATGGTCACCCAGCCAAGGCCCAGGCACTTGGTGCAGTGACTTCTGCCCGCTCTCCAAAGCCATCCACCCATTCAGCCCCCATCCCCATCTCAGCATCTCTGTCCTGCACTCTGCTCAAAAGCCTCACCCTAACAGGCCTGGACATGGAGCGTTACTAGAAGGTTCCAAGCCGCTCCCCAGGGTCCCTCAAGTCCCACTCTTACAGGGGATGGGTTTGGGCAGGCAGGCTGGCCTGCTGGGGGCAGGGCGGAACTTTGGATAGCTCCCCACTCAGCACCCCTGCCCAGCACCAGCCTCAGAAACTGTATGTACCGTTTCCTGTGCCTTGTCCTTCCTCACTTTCAGTTCGCCCTGACTAAGGTGTGTCTCATGGTGAGAGCCCTCCCAGGTGGGTCTGCACTCAACAGTTGGTGCCTTTACGGAGGGAGCTCGGCTCCGGAGGCTGGGCCTCAGCTGCACAGCAGGCAAAGCGGGAGAGAATCTGGCACAGGGTGGAGGCCGTCAGGAGACGCCAGCCCGGCTGCCGTCCCCCTCCTGTAGGTGCTGGGAGTCTGGCAGAGTCCAGGTCGGGAGGATCAGCTCTGTGCGCCCAGCAGGCCACAGCCCTGTCTGCTCCCCAGCAAGCTGTACCTCCACTGCTAAGAAGCCCAGGATCTTACCTCCCCATTCAGAAAACAGTAGAGAACAGCCACCACAAAGCCCTAGGGAGAGAAGACAAACAAAACCTGAGAATGCCAGCAAGAAGCCCTCCACCTGGGGTGTGTGGGAGGCCGCAGGAGCAGGGAGTGACACCAGGAAGCAGAAAAACAAGATGATCTGAATGCAGGCACCTGCCTGGGAATCTGCGGTAAGGTGGGAAAAGTTCTGTTCCACCAAGATGGCCACATCCATGAAGCCAAGTGGCTGGTGGGGGCATTCCCTCCCACCGACAACCCTGGCTTTGGATCTCACATTCCCTTGGTCAAATCCTTCCCATTCCCAAGGGCCAGCTCTAACCCACGTTCTAGAGAAGGCCTTCCCTGCACGCCCCAGAGTGTCCTCTGGGCTCCCCAGCCAGCCCGCAGGCCCCCTGAGGGCAGCAGTCGTACAGGACAGAGCAGACCTATCTGTATCCACCACCACCTGCCCACTCCACCCTCCCGCGGCCAGACACCCTTGTACGCAGAACACACAGAACACCACAGAAGTGCCTGGGGAAGAGTAGGTGCTCGGCTCTTCTGCACACATTCTTGACTTATATTCTGTGCATTTAGACTTCTTGAGCTGAGACAGGAACCCCAGGCTCTGACTCCCAGGCTGGGGCTTCGTCAACAAACCTCCCAGCCTTCCCAGGCTAAGAACCCGAACGGGCAAAATGGCTTTGAATTAAAATGGGGCAAGGGAGAGAGTCCGGTCAGATACACAGACTAACTTTGCGACCATCGAGGTCAAATACTCCTCTAAACAGCTGGGCTAGGGAGAGGCGCTCTATCCTGGGGACTTTCAAGGAAGCCACCCACCGCCTTCACTGCCCCACTCATGCGCCCACCTGTTCATTTACTCACTATGCATCCTTGCACTGACTCACTCACCCCTTCACTCACTCATTTACAGCCCCGTTTACTGATTCCTTCATGCACGGACTTACTAGTCTCTGGCTCTCTCATTCCCTGGATCACTTATTTACATATCTGTTTGCTCATCCCCCTGTTCAGCTCATTCAGCTCCCTGTGACCAGATCCTGTGCTGGGGATCTGTCTTACTTGGGTAAGACAAAGCTCCAGTTCTAGAGGCTGAAGTCAGAGAGGTCTCTTGAGGCCACTCTGCCCACCCCCGGGGCCGATGGTGAGGGGCGGGGAGCTGCCGCCTTTGATTGCCCAAGGGAGGCCTGGCTCAGGACACCCAGACGCAGCAGCAACATGAAAATATCAGCTTGTCCTCTTGTGGGAGCCTAGAGGGTGGACAGTAGAAAGGGCTCTCCCAGCTCCCTTCTAATCTAGTACTATTATTCCAGAGGTGGAACCTAGAACAGGTTAAAGACTTAGAACCACCAACAAGGTAGAGGCCAGGGCCCTGGCTCCACACACACCATGCCTACCTGGAAGGAGCCCAGCCCCAGCTCAAACACAAGTCTCTCCCTCTTGCTGACGTCCTCTGGGGAGAAAGCAAAGACCGTGTAGTGGATTCCAAATAGTGGGATGAGCAGCAGGGTGGACCGGGCGAGCCGTCTGTGGGGAAAGAGCAAAACATCTGCTCCGGGGGCTGCCAGGGCGTGGGGCCAGAGCCACAGAGGGCAGAGAAGCCCAGTCCCAGCCCCTACTCTCCCCCGGAGCTGGGGCCCCTATCCATGGGCTCCCTCAGGATTCTCTCCCGGTGCGTGGGGCCTGGGGGAGATGGCAGCCAACAGAGCCCAGGCTTCCAGAACTCCCTGGGAAGTGCTGGGGAGACAACCCCCTGTCTGCAGGGCACCCATCCCTCTAGGCCATGCCGGTATCCTGTAGAACCACTAAACACGCACATGTGAGTATGTGATTTACACAGACCCTTTTTGGGAGGTGCAAAACCTTTGGGAAAAGTGAAGTCAGGGCAAAACCCTGGGATGGGATTTGGAAGGACAACACGAGGTGTCCTCAAGCAAAACAAGCTTTCTCCTGCTCTGAAAAGAAGCTCCCTGTGCCTGGAAAGTGCAGCCCCTAGGGGACCACAGAGACAGTCGGCTTTCCTGAGTCTGGGGCTAGCCAGGCATGCTCGTGGAGAGTGATGGAGAGGCGCTGATGACAGGGAGGCGGGTGGGGAACATTGGGTAGACCACAGAAGGAGAGACACGGGAGGGGTCCTAGGAAGGATTTACTGACTCCGAGCATAAACAATCACCATCTGGCAGGAGGAACCTGCCACCTGGGAAACTGAGTCGGGGGAGCGAAGGCTGCCTGCTCAGGTGGGAGTAGAACGGGCAAGGGAGAAACGGCCCAAGGGACCTCAGTACTCCCTGAGGCCAGCTCTTCTGAGGTTCCTCTGACTGCAACGGGCTCCTAGGCCCAGTGAGGTGGGGCTCTTGTCTGAGAGGGTGGGGGGTACAGAAGCCACGGGAAAACGTCAAGAGTAGGCACGGCGACATGTGCTCTTGTGGGTCCTGCTCCGGGGGGAGGGCGGCTCCCAGAGGGTCTCCAAGAGGGCGGACCCCGTCTCTGCCCGCCTCAGCAGACTGGCTCCCTTTGGATCTCCTGGAAGAGCCAGCCCCGCCCTACAGGTGCAGTCCGCCCCCTGGGCCCTCCTAGCAGAGTCCGGGTAGCGGGGTACCGGGGTGGCCCTTTGACTTGGGGCAGTCACGCCGTGTGCCCCTCCCTCCCTCTTTCCCATCCCAGCCTTTCTGGGAGAGAATGTTCTGCTGAATGCGGCACCTCCGGATCTCAGAAGTAGAGTCCATGGAGTCTGAGTGATGCCCTTGGCTTAGCAGCATCTACCGAGAAGGAAAGGATGGGGAAGGGGAAGAAAGGAAAGCAGGGGAGGGGACACGGCAGAAGGGGAAGGAACAGACTGGGGAGACCTTCAGGTGGACCAAGGCTCAGTCCCGGAAGGAAACAGCCTCTCGAGTGCCCAGTGCCCACCAATCCTCCCCGTGCTCACTGACTGCCCATTCTACAGGACCTGGGGGTGCCTGGACCAGAGCGGGCGCCAACAGGATCTGATGGGCTCCCACTCAGAGCCCAGCTGAGTTTGGGAGTGGTCTAGCCTCTCATCTGTCTGTCCTCTCTCGGATGTGGCTCTCTGAAGACAGGCACGGTACCCCACTTAACTGTCATCTGCCCTGGCCAGCACATGCCACGCACAGGGCTCACACTCGGAAAGTGCGCGTCCATGAACAGATGACCGCACGGGCCCGGGATGAACACCTGGGAGCCCTTGACACTGAGCATGACCTGGGAGCCCAGGTCCTGCTCATGCTCATTTCCAGGCACCCAGAGGGTAGCGGGAAGTGCTGGCTGGAGAATGAAAGTCCAAAAAGAAGAGGACAGTGGCCTGGAAACGCAGGTGTGTGGACATCTTGCGGGTACCTCTGTGACCCTGCCTAAAGGTGTTACTTTAAAAGAGCAGCTTAACTCAAGAAGCTGAGGAGGGAAGGCAGCCCTGGGATGTGCCGTGGTCCCTGCCTTCTTGCCTCCTCTCCCCAGAATGGATCTGTTTCCAGGGATCTGCCCCTGAAGTTTGAAAAGTGCCCTGGAAACCAAAACGCCAAACTTCTCCAGCTTTCGTGGTGGTGGTGGATGGGATGGGTTTGGTACGTGAGAAACACCTTTCAGGCCCTTCCCGGCCCCAGGCAGATGTGGCGAATGCAGCAGGGCATCCCACAGTATAGTCCAAGGGCAACGCCTTCCCTCCCCTGTGGCCCCAGTGCAGCCCAGGAATAATCAGGGACTTTGGCCAGGGACCCAGGGCATCCCCATGACTCCTTTCGGTAGATGGCACAGTGGAGGCAGGTGAGGAAGTCACTAGGTCTCAGAGTCCGAGGACCTCTGTCCTTCGGAGGCCTTGGAATGGGAACATATGGTGTGAACCTTGAAACCCCACGTTGAGGAGTCACAGACTCAAGGCTACAATCCGATTAACCCAGAGAGACCACGGCACAGGGCCTTAGCCTCTGTCTTCCTGCCCCAAGGAGGCATCACTGGGCGGAGGAGGCCTAAAGAATACAAAGAAGAGCTCCAACGGTCAGAGGCCCCCCCAATTCCAGTGGGCTCCCCCACTTAAAGGGATATCCGAGTTGGAGCTGAGGCTCCAGCAAGAGATGCCCCAGGGACTAGTGCTTAGGACTCCCTGGGTTCAAATCCTCACCCTGCCAACTGTGTGGCCTTGAGCGAGTCATTTCACCTCTCTGTGCTTCAGTTTCCTCACCTGTTAAATGAGGATAATACAAGTACCCACCTAATAGGCTTGTGTTGGGAGTCAGCCACTCAGCACGTTCGGTGGGAGTGAGGTGCGTGGGGTGAGGGTCCCGCCCCCTGCAGGAGGACCGTCTAAATGAACTCAAGCTCAAGGCCCTTAGAAATAATTTGGCAGCAAAGGTTGAAACCCAGAGACGTGGGGCTTTGCGGAAGACCACACATCACGGCAGCAGCAGCAGCAGAGGCTTCAAAGCTGCTTCCTGCTCGGCACCGGCCGCGCCCCAGCTGCTCCACAGTGGCCACAGCCCCATGCCCGCAACCTCCCCTCCTGCCCCAGGCCACGAGGCTGCAGAGAACTCACAAGACACACAGATGTCAACGTGCAACAGCTGGGAAAGGGCTTGGGGCTGGAGGCGCAGGCCCGCTGCCCGCCCTCCTCCAGCCGGGGCGGACGCAAGCTCTGGGCAGTGGCAGCAGCAGCATGCGCCCCCCTCCCGTCCAGGACACCCAGCCGCAGCCACGTCACGCACACTTACAGAGTAATGGTGGACAGTTCTGACATCTTGCAAGGGTGCTGCTGAGCCCGCTGTGGCCTGCAGTAGCATTTCTGCACGCAGCTGCTGGGTGTGACAAGATGCACATTACTGTCAGCTGCGGGCACTGGGCAACGAGAAACTGAGGTGGCACTTAGGGTGACACGGCTCACAGGGCGGGCAGAGAGGCCCAGGGTGTAGAGAGAGACAGGGCCGGGGCGTCACGTGGAGAAGGAGGAAGCCAAGGGCCGAGACGTGGTCAGCTCTGGACGCAGAAATACACATATATACGTGTGTGCACGGACACACAGGCACATGTGAGCCCTCACGCTGGGAAACCGACAGGTGGTGGGGTTCGAGAGGGGGGGAACACGTGTGTTTGGAAGGTGGGGCCTGACTGGGGCTCACGCAGGGGACCAGGAACTGTCTCCAGAGTCAGCTCCAGGCACAGAGCATGGCCTTGACGGAGATCCCTCAGCAAGATGGGCAGCTGGAAACTCACGCCATGGACCTCACGCTGGCCCAGCCCTGGAGTCAGGCCATTTCTGCACTTGCTTGTGAAAACCAGCTGGAGCACCCACTGGTCCTCCCTGCACCCTCCCCTCCCGCACCTTCCTCTGACTGAGCCCCCGGGTACCTCAGTGTGGGCCTAAGGGGAGCAGAGGTAGGATGGATGGAGCAGACCCATGAAACACTACACATCCACCATGTAAGTTAAAATTAAGTGAAAAATCCACTTCTTGGGTTGCCTGAGCCACACTACAAGGGCTCAACAGCCACAGGCAGCTAGTGGTTCCTGGGCTGGACAGCACAGATCTGGGGCATTTCCAACACTGCCGAGAGTTCTACTGCACAGTGCTGGCTAGACTTTTCGATAAAAGTTCAGAGGGCAGGGGCTGAAGGCTGAGAGAGCACCTTTCGGGCTCTGCCCCGCTGCCTGCGGAAACGAGTCACCTTAAGGAGACACCCACAGGTGGGCCCAGGATGCCCGTCCAGCTCTACCTGGCACTGGGTGAGGCACAGAGCTCTGCCTTCTCAGAGAGGTCTCAGGCTCAATCTCCACCTGCTTGTGCCTGGGTTGGCACAACTCATTTGTTTCCATCTCTGACAAACATGGAAGAAATGGAGTAAGAGCTGTGTCATCTCGTCAGACTGCAGAACAGGTGCCCATTTCACACCCCCTCCTCAGGCACCGTGTGGCGGAGCTCCTAGCAGCTGCTGGCGAACTAATCAACCTGAGGGGGTCGGATGCAAATGAGAACAGACGCGCGCAAAGAGGCCGGACCTTTGGCATTCATGGATTCGTAATTTGTGATTCCCACTCTTTTAAGAGTAGGTCTGAAGGTCCTTGACATGCAGTGACACGTCATTTTGCTGAGGCGAGCACGTGAATCACACACTTCAAAGATGGGGCAAGCCGAGGTCCACCCAGCATCCTTGCCCCTGTTATGTCTGTGATTCTCTCATTTAATTAACAACACGTTTCAATTCACGCCAGACTGTGAGATGGGCACTAGTGAACCATTATGCAGATGAGAGATGTTATGATGCTCTGCTACCCAGACCAGCAGTATCAGTACCACCTGAGAGCTTCTTAGAAATGCAGAATTTCAGTGGCTGGCTCAGACCTGCTGCCTCAGAATCTGCATTTTAACAAAATCCCTAGGTGCTCCACCTGCAAATCAAAATTCCAGAAACACTGTTGTGAGGAAGTCACGTATTTGAGAAGTTTTTCATGTGCCTCAATGAATGTCAAAGGTCTGTTTTGTACACATACAAAGAGACAGATGGACACATACAAGTATGTTTTCCTCAATAATTAAGAGCTTAATGGGGTTTTCAGGAATGGAAGCCACTCTAGTCTTCAAATTTATTCTCTACCTTGCCCAGATTGAAAGGTTGACTACTCTCTCCTACAGCCAGTGGCCTAACCCCTCAACCTTGGCCTGGGTGAGCCACAGAAATCAGGGTCCAGGAGCCCAAGAGCCCAAACCTCAGATGTCGCTTCCTACACACCCAAACTCTAAAGCTTCAGCTGTTCTCCTCTGAGACCCCCTTTCCCCAAACCTCCAATGACTGTTCAAAAGGATCCAGTGAAAAGAAACAAAAAGGAAAAGGGGTGGCAGAAAAGCCAGAGACAGGCATGAGAAAGACGTCAGAATCTCTGAAAAGTCACTTGTCAGTGAAAAATAGAAAAGAAATGCAATCAAGAGGAAGAGATAAACCTAGGCTGGCTGATCAGCTCAGTTCTCATCTGGATCCAAGGGAGGATAAGAAACTCAGACAAGGGTAGCGGATGGAGGCTGCTTGGAGAACCCCACAGCAGGTGCATGGCTCACACCCACATCTGCAAGTCAGGGAGCCCTGGCTCCCAGGCCTGACTCTGCCAAGGCTTTGTTGTGTGTCTGCAGGAAGGTCAAAGCCATTTCCAGGCCATCTATAAACCAGGGATGCAGTACATGGTCTCTTCTGATCCTGCTTTGGTCTCAAGCTAAACTCCACGAATGCTGCGGTGTCTTTTGCGTGCAAGGCTGCCTGGGCTGTAGCCCCAGGATGCTAGACAGAGACCCCTGCCGGGGAACCCGTTGTGGGCAGCACCCCTGTCTATCTCACCCTGCTCCTAGTGGTCAGCATAGCACTGGACACTCGGCAGGCCCACAGAATGTTGTGACCTGAGCTAAACATTCTCCATAGGGCCCCTCCTGGCGCTAAGATGCTGTGTACCCCCAGAGCCCCGGCCCAGTCCCCAGGGAGGCACTCCCCACCACACTGATACTCCAGCCAGCAGCCCAGTTCAGCAGATCTTAGAGTTTCCCTGCCCACCCTCTTTCTCCCCCACCACTGAGGATCAGCCAGCCCTCAGTGCCCCTTGCCTAACCTGGGGGGTCAGGGCACCTGAGCTCAAAGCTTTGTTTGGCCACTAACTTGCTGATTTTAGGTGTTGCCACTTTCCTTCCCTGGACTTCAGTTTCTCCATCTGCAAAATGGGGTCAAACATTCCCTACTGCCAATCCCTAACAGGAGCTGTCAGGATAGGGTGCTCCCAGACAAGGGAGAGAGTGCTTTGGAAGGAGAAGATAGAGCCCCATGTGAACTGGGAGCCTTAGGCTGTGGGCTGAGTTCCTGGACTGAGAGCCTCCCGGCTGCACTTCTGCCTAGACATGGAAGAGTCTGTCTTCAGAGGCGAATGTCATCCCTCCGACGCTCGGTAGGTCACAGCCCTGCTGAGCTATATGCTATCGCGTTGGCCAAAAAGTTCGTTCGGGTAACATCTTACGGAAAAAAACCTGAACAAACTTTTTGGCCAACCCAGTACATCACGGTGTCTGTCCTCCTTCCTTTACCCCAAGGTGCCGTGGGGACCTACTCTGTGGGATGCCTGAGGGAAATAGAGATGGGGTTTCCCTCCCTGACCCCAGACCCAAGCGGCAGTTCCCAGTGCCCATCTTGCAGCAGGGAGAGCACTGGGAATAAAGCCAGCTCCCTGTAGGGCCAGGCCTGAGATGCTCTCAGCACAATCAGTGTCTGCCCTGAAACCGCACCCTCCTTTTTCTCAACCAGTTGGCTTCTCACAGAGGTAAACTCTGGTCCCCAAGACAAGGCAGGCTAACCCTGACCCCAGAATGGGGCTGAGCCCAAACCCTCTGCCCCAAACCAAGTCGAGCCTAAGCACAGGCTTAGCCCTGACCCAGGCCCACACTCCATGCCTGGCCACTGCCCAAGTCCTGAGCCCAGCCACTCCTACCAGCCAGTGAGAGAATGGAGGTGGCTCAGGGCCACTGTCCCCCTGCCGGAGCCCCAGCCCCCAACAGGTCCCTCTGCGGCTGGGTCGGGAGCGCTGTCTTGGTCTATGGAGGAGGACAAACTCTTATCATCTGAGCAGCTGGAACCAAACTACAGGAAGGGGAGTGAATGCTGGTCTGAGGGCACGGGCAGGGGGTCCTGTCGGGCTTTCTTGGGGATGCCCAGGCTTAAATTTGTTCTGGAAACAGAGGAAAAAACTGGAAAGCTGTTGTGGGCAGATATGAAGGAATATCAGCCCAACACATAACTCTGTTGACCCAAGGGGACTTGGACGCAGCCCCGAAATCTCCCTCGCCTACCATGTCATGCCCCTTTTTTAATCCCCCCCCATTGTCTACCCCCCTCCCCACCTGCAGCAGACACCTCCCAGCTCAAAGCACTCCAGGTGGGGCAGTTTTTTACAAGGCTGGAACCCACTGGGGCCTCTTCTTCCAGGAAGCCTTGTTAACACTATCTTCTTGTCTGTAAAGTCTTGGAGGGTAGAAATGATGGTGCAGTCGAGTTTGAAGTCAAGGGTCTGCCTGCATTGTGGCTATGGCTTCACTCTTTCCTGCTGGATTCATCTAACTTCGCTGATAACTAGTTCCCTTGGCTATAAAATGGGGATTATATTTAATCCAGATTTGCTGTGCGGGCATTAAACGTGCATGTACTGAATGGCAAGTGTTTTTAAATGCTCTGCAGTTCTCAGCGGCACGGCCACGTTGAATGTCCCTCACTTCCACCAGTAGGGTCTCCTTGACCCTGGAAACACTCAAGCATGTTGCTGCATTTAATGGGGTCAAGCTGATCCCTTGTCCTGTGTCAGCCCCTCCCACCTGGTTTGCAGACCACACCCACCTCAGGTTTAATCTTTGGGGCTTGAGACGAGCACAAGTTTAGATTTCTCTAAAAAAAAATGTGCTGAGATTTGAGGGGGATTTTTTACATGATAGAAGTAAACCAGGGCTGCCCTGGTGGCGCAGTGGTTGAGAGTCCGCCTGCAGATGCAGGGGACACGGGTTTGTGCCCCGGTCCGGGGAGATCCCACGTGCCGCGGAGCGGCTAGGCCCGTGAGCCACGGCCGCTGAGCCTGCGCGTCCGGAGCCTGTGCTCTGCAACGGGAGAGGCCACAGCAGTGAGAGGCCCGCGTACCGCAAAAAAAAAAAAAAAAAAAAAAAAGTAAACCAACTACAGCCACACCCCTGAGATACTGTGGGTTCAGTTCCAGACCACAGCAATAAAGCGAATATCGCAATAAAGCGAATATTGCAATAAAGCAACTCGCATCAATTTTGTGGTTTCCCAGTGCATATAAGGGTTATGTTTACACTATCCTGTAGTCTGTTAAGTGTGCGATAGCATAATGTCTAAAAAAATAACGTACACACCTTAACTTGAAAACACTTCATTGCTAAAAAATGCTAATCATCTGAGCCTTCAGTGACTCATAGTAGTAACAAAGATCCCTGATCACAGATCACCAAAAAAGTTTGAAATATTGCGAGAATTACCAAAATGTGACGCAGAGACACGAAGTGAGCAAACGCTGAGACACGAAGTGAGCAAACGCTGAGACACGAAGTGAGCAAACGCTGAGAGAGACACGAAGTGAGCAAACGCTACTGGAAAAATGGGGCTGACAGACTTGTTCAACACAAGGTTGTCACAAACCTTTAATTTGTAATAACTGCGAAGCGCAGTAAAGTGAAGCGTGATAAAACGAGGCATGCCTGCAGCTGGTTCTTTAAACGTTTGTACTTAAATGTATAAACCCTGTGCTAATTACAGATGGTTCTTATCTATGCATTAGGAAGGCCTGACAAGACTCTACAGCTCCCAGTCTACAATTTACCTTGAAAACCCTGGCTCCACACTTCCCTCCCTCCAGACCCTGGGGTTCCTGCTGCCTGGGGAGGGATGTCCAAGCTGGTAAAGTATGTCCGGTGGTCAGTAGAGGGTCCTTACTCAGGCTGCAGCTGAGCCACCATGTGTGTCCCTGCACAGGCAGAGTGAGGGGAAGCTAGGAGAGGCCCCAGAGGAGAGGTGCCAGGGACCTCAGAAGAAGAAACAGATCCTACCGGGAAGCAAGGTCGGGCAGGAGCTGGGGGAACCATGGTTGCTTAGAGCTCAAAGGAGAGACAAGGCCGACTTTGCTACCCACCAGCTTCAGAGGCCCGAGATGACTGCTAGCGTGGGAACCAAGCCACCGTCAAGCAGGATAAGCAGGCCAGACGTAAGGACGTGGTTTCTGACACTGGACCAGAAAAGGTGAGGGGAGCGGCGGGGCCCTGTTTTGTGGCTCCTGGAGAAGAATGCAGGAATGATCTCTCCGGGGCAGTTACTTGCAGACAGCTGGCCCTACCAGCCCATCAGGGCAGGGCCTCCAAGAGTTTATGACTTATGTGGATGAACAATTTTCAGCTACATAACATACACATACATATAAGCAAAGGTTGGTAAACATTTGCCAAAACATGAAAAAATAAAGGGCAATACAAGGAGAGCCAAAAGAAGGAGGGGAGGGGCGGTCAATGTAATCATCCTACACGCGGGGAGAAACAAGCTTGACGGAACCAGGCCCTAGGCTAATCCCTGCCCCCAGCGGAAGGGCTATCACAGGAGAGGTACCCAGGCTGAACCGAGACCAAGGGCAATCTCCACTGACCTGGGGAAGCCTCAAGGAACCTGAGGGAAGTATCTGGCGCTGATCCTTGAGCAGTTCCTGCCTCTCCCTCTCTCCGGGAGAATGGCAGGGTGGAGGAGCCCTCTGCTGGAGTCTCGCTGCTGTCCCACTTGTCCACTGGGCAGCCATCAAGGTTCTGAGCCCCAGGTTGCAGCCTCTGACGGAGGACGGACCAGCCCCCTCTGATGCCATGAGAGCACTTCAGATCCTTCTAACCTGCTCTCTTCTTAAACTGAGGACGCAACACATACGGCTTCCACACCAGAGACTGTCCTCAGATTCCCTGTGCCTATCTGGCCCCTCCAGCCAATCACAGGGGACCAACCTGCCTCCCCGGGGCCGGAAGTGCCTCCACAGCACACACACCCAGATGGTCATGTTCCTGACCACAAAGCAAGAAGGGTTGAGATGGAAGATGGCTGAACTACATTTTAAAGTACTTTAACCCAAAAGAATTCTTGCCAGCGCCCGTGCTAGGCTACCCCGTCAGCGACACCCAGGCCTTCTTTTCCTGTGTCCTGTGTGCAGGGCCCATACAGCTGTTGGACGTGACCATGGCATTCACCTAATGGTACCTACAAGTAGATGCTGGACTCATTGCCTCCCATGTCTGGAGACTGAAGTTTCTGCACGAGGATGACGATGATGCCGACGAAGAGCACAAAGTTAACCTGAGAAGCAAAGAGAAACCAGATGAAAATGATTCTGAGCAAAGACTTTCCACACCCCTGCCTCTGCACTGTCTGTTATTCCCCCAACAGGGCCCTCCTCCCATCCAGTCAAGATCCCATCTAGGCTTATAATCTTAAGATGGCAGCATGAGAACACTCATTCACCCCCCAGCCTCCCTCCATATCACTGAAATGACAGAAGAGAGAGATGAAGAAAAATTCCCTAAGAGTACTGAGAAATAGCAAAGATTATCATGAGTGAGCCAGAAAAGGGAGCAATTTCTGGAAAAGAAAGAGCAAACAGTGTCAGGGTGATGGAAAAACTACAAAGCCAACGAGAGAAGAGGCTATCGCAGAGGTGAGAGCTGTCCTCTGGAGAAACTCCAAGTCCAGAGTCACTGAATATGGAAAACCAGAATGCACAACCATATAAGCATTATTAATTAAAGGACTGCCTGGGAATAGCAATAGCGTTTACCTTCAGACAAGAGCTCTCTAAACAAAGTGGGAAGCTGTGTGTGTGGTGAGAAAGGAAGAGGCAGGGGAGCAAATAAAAAGAAACAAGGCGACTACACAGCAACATCTGGCTGTAGCAAAGCAGCGCTCAAGGAGAAAATGGAGAGCCTAACGCTAACTTAATAAAAAATAATAAATATTGAAAATAAAATAATTAACCATTCAAATCAAAATCT
>NW_006792921.1:6418302-6423402 GCF_000442215.2 Lipotes vexillifer | reverse complement strand
GTACCACAATTTTAAGGTATACGAGAAAGAAGTTAAAGATAAAAATTCATTAAAGAGGGCTTCCCCGGTGGCGCAGTGGTTGAGAGTCCGCCTGCTGATGCAGGGGACACGGGTTCGTGCCCCGGTCCGGGAAGATCCCACGTGCCGCGGAGTGGCTGGGCCCGTGAGCCATGGCCGCTGAGCCTGTGCGTCCAGGGCCTGTGCTCCACAACGGGAGAGACCGCAGTGGTGAGAGGCCCGCATACCGCAAAAAAAAAAAAATTCATTAAAGAAATAAAAAAAAAAAAAAAAAAAAGTAGGCTTGATGGATAAAAATAAAATTTTTTGGTTTTGCTCTGCTTGTTTTCACAGATCAAGTAGAATGGTAAAGCATCCTCCAGAGGGCAGGGTTCTGTCAGTGCTGCTTTCTACTGCATGCTCAGTGTCTAACCAGTACCCGGAATTTAGCACAGTAAATACTGTTAACTGCACATGTTAGTCCAAAAGGAGAAAATGCAATTCAACACATTTAGGGGTGAGAAAGAGGACAACAGATGTACAGAATATTTTAAATCATCACAAGGAAAAAAAAAAATCAAACAAAATATAAATTAATAAAATCAAATCAACATGTAGAAAATCAGAAGAGAGCAATGACCTCAGGAGAAATTTAAAAAGTACTCAAAGACGTATATGCATTAAAAGGCGCCCGGGCCAGTTTCAAAATACCTTTAGGGAAGATGTAATTTACAAACTACTTCATTATTTAAAAGCAACTACAAAGAAAACCTCCCAAATTACCTATGAGGCTAACAAAACCCTAGTACAAAACCTAGACAAGGACAGAAAGTGTGTGCGCGCGCACACACACCCACGCACACACCTTAAAGCTGAGAACTTACAAAGAACAATGTAAAAACTACAAACAGAATATTAACAGATAGAATTTAGCAGTGCATTAAAAGAACAAACAAAAAAAACAAAAAAAACAATAAACAAAAAAAATAAACAAACAAACAAAAAGAACAAACAGATCACAGCCATAAAGGTTTTATGTCAGGAATGCAAAAAAAAATCTACTAATATTTGTTACATTAACAGATTAAAAACAACGAACGACCTTTATCCCACATAAGATTGGTGAATAGTTCAGTAATGGAAACATCAACAAAAACATAAGAAATGAGCACTTTCGTACTCTGCCTGTGGAGGGCAATTTGATATCCATGAGAATGTTAAATGTATACATCCTTTGTCCCAGAAATTCCACTCCTGGGATTTACTCTAAAGCATGTTCACACATAACTCAAGAGTATGCACAAATATATCCACCACAACGTTGTTCATCATGAAGATAAACTGGAATATTACAAATGTCCATCACTAAGGAAATGATCAATTAATGTCTCCAAAACACATTTGATAAAATTCAACACCTATTCCTGACTTTTAAAAAATAAACACTAAAACAAGAAAAGAACAGAAACTTTCCTAATTCAGTGAAGGTAACTCCCCCAAACTATAGCAAACACCATCCTCAAAGAAACCAAGGAATAAACAGTATAAATATTAGAAATGAAAAGTAAAATGTATTTCCATTTATAGATCAT
The DNA here is from genome assembly GCF_000442215.2 of Lipotes vexillifer. Lineage (NCBI taxonomy): Eukaryota > Metazoa > Chordata > Mammalia > Artiodactyla > Lipotidae > Lipotes > Lipotes vexillifer. The sequence goes on along the minus strand of NW_006792921.1, from coordinate 6,421,813 downwards.
GTAATTTTCCATGAGAACCAACTGAAAATGGATAAGAACCAATAAAAGAGCTTCAAAAGGTAACCAAGAAAAGAAAAAAATACACAAAAACTAATAGCTTCCCTAAGTCCCAGCACAAATACACCCACTAGAAAATATAACGAAAGAATGATTCCTAGACACAAACGGAAAGACACCATAAAGGGAAACCTAACAAGACAACTAAAAAAAACTGTCAAAAATGACTCTATGAGAAAGACTGAATAAATGGAGAATCATGCCATATTCTTGGAAAGGAAGACTCAATATTTTAAGAAGACCACTTCTCCAAATTTGTTTATAAATTCAATGGAGTTCCTATAAAAATCTCAACCAGCCTTTTTTTGCAACTTGACAAATTTGCAACTTGACAAATTTGCAACTTGACAAATTTGAAAGTCCATCTGAAAAAGTAGATGTGCGAGAAAATTTGGAAGGGGAAAAAAATAAGGAAGGGGCTATGAGCACACCCGATATCAAAACATGCTGCCAGTTTACAGTAACTTGCCACAGGAACAGCCAAATAAATTAGTTACATGAAGTTAGGAAGTCTGGAACTAAATACAAGTAGAGTACATTGAGTGTTTACCATAAAGTGGCATTTCTACATAATGGAGAAAGAAGGACCTATTCAATAAAAAGAACTGAGAGGGTGGAGGTCCACCCACTGGAAAAAAAATAAGGTTAGCTATCATTCCAGATCAGACAGAGAAATAAAATTTCAGATAGATTAAAGGCATACGTGTAATAAAGCAATCTATAAAATTGTTATAAAACAATTAAGACTACTTTTATATCTTAAGGTTGGGAAAGACTTCCATAAACAAGAAATAAGGCTCAGCGCTTCCCTGGTGGCACAGTGGTTGGGAGTCCGCCTGCCGATGCAGGGGACATGGGTCAGTGCCCCGGTCTGGGAAGATCCCACATGCCGCAGAGCGGCTGGGCCCGTGAGCCATGGCCGCTGAGCCTGCGTGTCTGGAGCCTGTGCTCCGCAAGGGGAGAGGCCACAACAGTGAGAGGCCCGCGTACCACAGAAAAAAAGAAAAAAGAAAAAAGAAATAAGGCTCAGAATTCATGATGAGAAAGCCTGACGGTCTGACTATATAAAATTATGCAATCTTGGAAGTATACTTACAACATGTATAACAGATGAAGAATTACTATCTATCGAACAGTAAGAAAGATAACAACTGGACTAGAAAAATGAGCAAAGAATAGATAATAACCAGAATAAAAACAAATTGTCAATAAATATTTGAAAAAAATGCTCTGTTGCACTAGCAATATGGAGAAATGCACATTAAAACAATAAACTACCATTATCTCCCACAAGGCCGTGCAAAAATTTAAATGATTGGAATTACAAGTGCAGACAATGATATGGGAATACCCTTTGTGATCCAGCAATTCTACTCTAGGGATTAATTCACACGTTTTCAAAACTATGCACAGAACTGTTCCTAGTAGCAACTTTCATAATGAGGGAAAATGGGTTAAGATAAATGTCCAACACTCGCGGAAGAGCTAAATAACTTGTGTGTCCTTTTTGCAGAATATAACACAGCCACGGGAGGTTGGTTTGTGTGGGGACCTCTTTATTTCTCCTCCTCCCCTGCCTTTCAGCCCAGGCCTCTGTTTCTTCCCTGCTTCTTGTCCCAAGGACACTCACCATTATGGAGCCAACCACAGGGGCTTTGATGACCCACCACAGAGCCGTGTTGTCATTCATATCCCAGCAGCTGCAAGACAGACAGAAAGAAGAGAGATGATGCTTGGGGGCATCATCTCTCCCGGCTGGCTGGAAGGGATGGAAGGGCATCACCATCTCCTTCCAGCCAGCCCCTCCTGCAGCCTGAGGAGGGGCTGGCTGGAAGGCGAGCTCTCAGGCGGGCTGCACACCTAAGCCCAGCCCTGGTTCAAGTGCCTTGGTCCTCCCCTCTGCTCCCCTGTCAAGGCAGGGACGGGAGCCCAGGAGTGAGGGCACCAATGGGCTCCTGGGCAAGGGCCATGTTCCCCCTTCAGACCTAGGGCTCTGGGGGATGCAACCTCACCCTCGATATTCTTCCTCCCCTCCCTAAAAGGAGAACAGCCACTCAGAGTTGGGCCCAGAAGCAGAGCAGGACTCTGAAACCTTGCACATTCCCTCACTGAGTCCCGGCTGAGATGTGGCTGGGTGCGTCCACCCACAGTGGGGTCAGGGCACAGTCACTGCCCAGGGCTGGGAGTGCAGCCATGCCCAGCACTGGATGGATTGCCTGAGACAGTTAATGGGAAATCAGGACAGCCGCTGACAACCATCTGTAAGAGCCTCCTTGGGGCTCCGGCCCTGGCTCTTGGGCATGTACTCACCCTGTGTCATCGAAGTAGAGCCTCAGCACAGCCCACACGGACACACACACAGTGGGGGTCCCTGGAGAGCAAGAAAAGGAGCCCCGTGATAACTGGAACACCAACAGGCCCAGTGTCCCCCCCAGACTTGGGGCTTCTGGGGGTCAATGAACCCCTCAGAGGTGGGGTCCCGACCCATGGGGCATGTCTCCCTCTCAGACCTGGAGTCCTGGGGACCCTAACTGTCCCTCACACCCAGGCCTCCTGGGGGGCCATGCCTCTCCCAAACCCTGGGCTACCTTGCCTCTCAGGAGGACTCTTGAGCATATCCCCTCCATCAGACAGTGGGCTCCCTACGAGAAAAGCAAGAGAGGATCCCAGAACCGGGAGTGTGCCATCAGCTGCGAGGCAGGGCAGTGCCTCCCTCCTCTGACCTGAAGCTCCCGGACGGCAGGACCAAGGACATGCCCGGCCATGAGGCCTGAACCTTTCTGGGCGACAGCCAGTGACCTACCCCAGCCAATGATGATGTACCAGTAGAAATATCTCCTCTCGGGGAAGAAGGTGTCCACCAGCAGAGTGAACAGGTACAGGCCCTCAACGAACAGCCAGAAGTAGTTGGATACGACACAGTAGTGGAAGAAAACCAGCACAGCCTTGCATTCCACCTGCGGGGACAGCGAGGAGGGGGAGGGTGGCACGAGTCCCCACTGAACCCTGAAAATCCAGCCCAGCAGGATCAGAGAGGATCCTGAGGGCCCTTGAGCGGAAGCATGCTCGGTCTTAAACACCCCACAGGTCTGAGAGACTCAACACTCCTGGATTCAGAGTGTAAAACTGCAGCGTCCTATGAATCTGAGTCGAAGCTGCCATGGAGGCAGCTCTGCACAGGTCAGAAAACATGGAACCCCCTTTTCTCCCCAGGCTCATTCTCCCCGATTTTCCCGACCCGTCCCCAGTCCCCACAGTAGAGGCGAATAAGGAGGACCCTGCAGGAGCCTCCTTGGTAAAATAAAGGTTTCAGGCATCACATAGGTTAGGGGAACACCCCTGGCCACCCCCCCCCCCCCCCCCCCCCACACCCACCTTGCATTCCTTCACCCACCCATGGTGCCTTGAAGATGACTCCAACTGTAAATAAACATTGGCGGGGAGATCTCTACCA
>NW_006792921.1:6416910-6418292 GCF_000442215.2 Lipotes vexillifer | reverse complement strand
GGGTGACCCCCCCGGCCCCCCCCCCCCCCCCCCGCAGAAATCTCATAGATCCCCCTCCAAGTGAGCCCCTTCAGGTCAAGGTCTTGTGCTCTGGGCTGTTCTTTCCATCCTGCCCCGACAAAGCCTATCTTTTCTGCTTATCTCCAAATGTATCAGAACTGGGGAGGTGGTCTGGAGGGAACCCCAGCCAATCAGCCCCTTAGCTCCATCTTGGGTTAAACGACCCGCGGCCAAGCCAGCCCTCTCTCTGAGCCTAGTCAAGCGGGACTTGACATTTCCACCCGACCCTCCTCAACTGCTCTGCCAAGGTCACACGGAGGCCAAGGGACACGAAGTGAAGTCATGCTGGGGTCTCGCTGGCTGCTAGTAACCGCATGGTCATTCCTGGGTCTCCGTGTTCACTGGGGTCGACGCCTTAACCTGCAGGAAAACACCTGGACGGCAGGGCGTCGCAGGGAGGGCCAGTCCTGGCAGGGCTCCGCGCACTCACGGTGGAGATGAAGCAGTGGTTGCCGTCCCGCTCAGCGTACAGGACCCAGTCTTTGATGAAGACGGAGATGGCCCTCAGCACGAACGACGCAAAGAGGTTCACGTGGATGAAGTTACGGGTGCAGTGCAGCTTCCTACACCAGCGGCCAGGGAAGCAAAAGGCTTTGAAGTAAGGAACTCCACAGCCTTCCACCCTCCACCTCGGGGTCTGCTTTGGGCCGACTCCACGGCTTTGTCTCAAGGGGGCCCTCCACCTAGACCACCCCCTTCTTCCCACCTACACTCTAAACCTTCGCTCACTCCCAGGCCCCTGCCACCTGGCCCCACTGCCCCGTGACCTACTCCCTCCTGCGACCTCTCTTTATCTAGACCAGGAAGATGAAGTGAGGAACGTAGGTCTCCTGCCCAGGGTCTTCCTTGCTGTGTGGCCCTGGACAAGTCAGTTGCCCTCTCTGGGATCAAGTTTCCCATCTCTTATCCTAGGGGTGGGGGAAATGCCTTCCAAGGGACTTCCAGAGCTGACATCCAGGGAAGGAGTGGGAGGTGGGAGGGATGGAGCAAGGGCTCTGAGCTGGGGTGGGCTGCACTCGCTCGAATGCTGCCCAGGGTCTCACCGGAAACGACACAGGATGACCATAGCAGTGGTGAGGGTGACGAGGGACGTGCTGTAGCCAACTGTGTACAGGGCCTTCACCGACAGGTAGTAATAATCCTGGAGCAGAGCACAGGACACGCAGGGCTCCACATGGAGCCTGCCCCCGGCCCCCCGCCCCCACGGAACTGCATCGGATCTCCCAGGCCAGGGCCTGCTGCCCAGCTCCTCCCTCCTCTCTGCTCTTGGTGACGGCCTCTCCTCCACGCCCCCCTCAGTTCCTCTACCCCCCCCCGACACC
>NW_006792921.1:6406164-6416823 GCF_000442215.2 Lipotes vexillifer | reverse complement strand
CCAGCCCCCAGGCCCCCCCACCAGCCACCTCCTCCCTCTGCAGGGTCCGCACTGTGCAAAAGCTGAGTGCTGGCAGAGTGCAGGAGCACTGACCAGCCAGAAGGGGGCCCAGCCTCATCCTGGGGGAGGAGCCGGGACGCCCCCTGCTGGGCCCCACATTAACCCTTCAACGGCCGGGGCCACAGAAAGGCTGTGTATCCTGAAAGAGTAGCTAGGGAGGTGGAGGACGCGGGCCGGGGGCCAGAGGAGCTCAAGCAGCAAACCAGCTGTTTCTCAGCCCAGAATGAGCGAATGAAAGTCCTGCCCTCTCATACAGCAGGCTACGCAACAGGTGCTCATGGATGCCGCCTGGGGACCGGAGTTTCTACACGTCCATCAGAAGTCCAGGCCTCTGGTAGACACACCCCTCCACCCACCTCCTCAGCCTCATCCCTCCTCCTCCAGGTGAGGAGCAGACACTCACCTGGTCCCCGGTCTCAGACTCGTACTCATCAAACCCACAAGCGTCGAAATAATGAGGGAACGGCTCCGACCATCCATCCTCTGTGCAGTTCCGGCTCACCACCCTCATGTCTGCAGCAGAACAGAAACCCAGCGAGCCACAGAAATGATTTAAAAGGGCTCCAAAATTCTTAATCGAAAATTACTTCTTAAGCGGAAATCCACATGCCCATCTGAGAAGCATGGCAGCTGAAGGTTCATGAGATCCTCCACTGTCCAAGGGAAAGTAGTAATTGCTTTTACCCTTACACAAGGGATGAGGAGGGTAGGACGACAAGGTGCAAGCTGATCTCTAAACAAGGGGTGAGGGGACTGAGCCAGAACGAATCCAGCCTCCTTCCGCCTAGGGAAAGGCCTGAGCCCCTGCCCTAGGACCTGGGTCGGCACTTGCCAAACTTCAGCGAGCAGAAGAATGACCTGGGATCACAAATGCAGATTCCAGGCCCAAAGATTCTGGCCCAGGAGTCACCTCAGGTGGTGGTGCAGCAGGAGTTCTCGTCATACCTGGAGCTCTAGGTGATGCCTTTACCGGGAGCTCTGGGCCTTCCAGCAGCTGCAATATCCCATGTCAAGGGGACAAGTGGCTTGCTTAATTAACAAGGACCAGACCTCCATTGACCTAGCATCAGATCTTATTAAGATACATATTTAGGTTTAGAAAAAAAGAGACTTTGCCTTCTCAGGTTTAGAGGTCTGTTTCCTGTCACTAATATACTTTAATTTTCTTTTGCTCGAGTTTAAAGGCCATTTTGCAGGACACCAGAGCGGGCAGGAGTCATTTGCTGGCTGCACAGTGGAGTCCAGTCTGGTTTTCACCCCGCCTGGGGGCCTTTTGGCCTTTAATGATTGCTCATTTCACCTTCCCCGCTCCTGATTGTCTAAAGGTGAACCACGGATGTCTAGGGGAGGGGAGAAGGCAGCAGCCATCCCCTGCCTCCAGCCCAGCCCCTAAGTGTGGCCCCAGGCTGACCTCCCTTCCCACACTGGCTTCCTGGGAGTTTACCTGGTGTGTTATGACACCTGGGGGTGGCTCTTCCTTTCAGGATTCAGGGGCCAGAAAATCGTATACAAGAGACATCTGCATAAAAGAGGCTCCAACACCCATGTTGTTGGAAGAATCCCCGCTCTGTGGCCAAGGCCACCTCTGGGGCACTCAGGAAGGGGGCAAGAGCAGAGGCCAAGAAAGGGGACCCCTACACTTTTCCAACCTCATGTCCTGCTGCTTGAGTTGGAAGATCTAAGGCCAGTTCTTTTTTTTTTTTTTTCCTGCGGTACGCGGGCCTCTCACTGCTGTGGCCTCTCCCGCTGTGGCGCACAGGCTCCAGACGCGCAGGGCCAGTGGCCATGGCTCACGGGCCCAGCCGCTCCGCAGCACGTGGGATCCTCCCAGACCGGGGCACGAACCCGTGTCCCCTGCATCGGCAGGCGGACTCTCAACCACTGCGCCACCAGGGAAGCCCAAGGCCAGTTCTTTTTAGCCAGGAGTCAGAAACGCACTTCCTGGGACTCTGGGAAGCAGCGGAGGGTGGGCTCTCCTGCCATAAAGAGAACTCTGCCCAGAGCGGGGAGACTGACCTCCATCGCTGCTCAGATTCTGATTCTTATGACCCAGGACAGAAGGGACATCTGGCAGGCCCAGGGAGAGAAGGGCTCACTTCTGTCCCACAGTTTGATGCCAAATGGTTCCTTCTTCCAGCAAATCTGTTTCAGGCTGCTACTGGCAACCTCTTTCCAAGTCCCTCTGAACGTTTCTTTCAGAAAGTCTGCACGTCCTAGGGGACCACGGCCTTGGCCAAGCCCTTCCCTTCCCTGGGTCTCCTCTCTGCTTTGCCCACATCGGGGTGGTGGGAAGAGGAAAGGGAAGTCGCTTTGAAAAATGTTTTTTTAAAAAAGTATCCTGGAGATACAAGCCATTTCCTTTCTTTTATTTTCCTTCTTTCTCTTTTTATAATACAGCGTGGGCTCAGAAAAGTATAAACCTTTTTGTTCAGAACTATTCCATGAATCTGCCACGCTACTGTTCTGATAGAAATCTCCGGAAGACGTAGCACTCTCCAGATTGTCAACACCCTGCAGTGGCTGCACGTACTGCACTAGGCTGTTGTGCCCCAGCAACTTTGCAGGAGCACAGAATCTTAGGGCAGAGGTTCTCAAAGTGGGTGCCCTCCCCAGACCAGCCCATCAGCATCACCTGGGAGACTGGCTAGAAATGCACATTCTCAGGCCCCACCCAGGCCTGCTAAATCCGACTCTGGGAGTGAGGTCCAGGAATCTGCTTTAACAAGCCCACTAGGTGACTTTTAAAGTATGAGAACCACTGTTCTACATATAGGAGTTCAACGCTATCGGAGACCACTTAAGGAGCTCTTTACTGAGATCTGTGCTTCCCTGAAATTGTATGCACAGTGTTCTGTCTGAGCACTTGCGTGCAAATTTCCATGGAGAAAACCCACAGCTTTATCAGAGAAGGAAAGCGAGCTGCCAAAGATCACACAGCCAGAGAGAGGCATAGACCGGCCTGGAAGGAGGGGTTCCCCAAGTTCACGGGTTAGCAGATGCCCTCCCTCCAGCCAGCCCATGGTAAACCCCAGCTCATCCCTTACCTGAGAGATCCAAGGAGTTACTGTCAGCAAATCCAAACTCTCCTGCAAAACAGGCGTGAGCATGAGTCGGGACACCCGGCCATCAGCTTGCCTGGGCTCTCCACTGCTAACTCTGCACTGTGGAAGGCCAAGGCTGCCCCTGGCCTGAAGGATGGGGGCTGGGGGGAGGTGGGATCTTGGTCAAGAGGCTGCATCACACAGAGCAGCCACACACACCTGTCTGACACACTGCACCTTCCAATGCCATCTCATTTGCTTTGTATTTCTATGATGCTAATGGTGGCCCATGACTCAGTTCTCCGCACTGGACCACAGGGAGTGGAAATGGGACATTGTCGGGAGGATGGGAGGGCCTCTGGAGTGGGAGAGGACTGGAAGAGGGTAACTGGGCCTTTCCTCTTATTTTGTAGGTGCTTGCTGTTTATCTATTTTATATGAAGTAGTGTGTATATGTTAATGCCAAACTCCTAATTTATCTCCGCCCCCGCCTCCGCTATCCCCTTTGGTAACCATAAGTTTGTTTTCTATGTCTGTGAGTCTATTTCTGTTTTGTAAATAAGTTAATTAACTGGGTCTTTTCAAGAAAAGGGCAAAGAATAGCAATATGGGTCCTGGGCTTGCATGTTTTCTTTGGTGCTCAACCCTCAATCTCAGCCCACAAACCACTCCCATCAAAGGGAACCCAGAACTCCAGAGACTTCCTCCTCAGACATTTTTTCTCTTTCTCTCCTGACTCTTTATTCCCACCTCCACCCGTTCTTTAGGCTGAATCTCCTGTTAGCAGTGAACCCCAATTTCCCCTCTACCTCTCAAAATTCTGTTTTCAAGGTTCAGCTGACATGCCACCTCCTCCAGGAAGCCTCCCCTGACATCAACGTTATTCTGCCCGAATGCCACCTGGTTAGGTCTCTTCTACTATGGAGCTTGCCATACATTCCAACTCCACATGTGGGCTCACTCACACAATCAGGCCTGTACGTGTACATATGCACGTGCCTATGCACACGGGTGGCCTTGTTTGCTAACCCCTCCACAGGCGAGTGGGTGTCAACTTCCCAAACAAGCTCATGAGCACCCTGAGACCAGGAGCTCCATCTTCCATCTTCCTGTGTCTCCCCCACCTCCAGATGGCCAAGGAGGGAGGGGGTGGTGGGGAGGTGGGATGAACCCAGCCCCTGATGAGCCTCTCATTCCACCCCCACCCACTCCCAGCAGTCAGAGCCAGGCTCCTGCCGGATGGACAGATGATCAGCAGTCTGTCCTCTCCAAGGTTCCTCTTACCGATGGTTTCCGTCTCCCAGACTGAAACAGAGAGAGACAGACAGACAGACGGAAAGACACAGAGAGAGAGAACAGAGGTGAGCAAGGGGGCTAAAGTCAGGTTTGCTCTCTCTGAGCCCTGCTGACGATTTCCTCCTCTTTCCCACTCCCAGACTCTGGAGAGAGGCTCTGCCGGGGGCGCCAGAGGCATGAGAAGTACAAGCTGGGGCTGGACCAGACACTGGAGACTTCTACGATTCCCTCGAGAACAGGACACAGTTAAAGAGAAATATCAGAGGCATGTGTAAGAAGAGCGATCAACGCTCCCGGCTCCCCAGTAGCCCGCAGAGCAGCAATGATTACAACGAGCGTGAGACTCAGCCCTGAGAACCAGGAAATAAAATGAAAAGACACCACCTTCAGCTTTCTAAGTATTTAAGGCAAGTCTCACTAATCCAGCTTTGTGAATGGAGATGCTAAAAAGGCCTGCCTTAATGAGCCATTAAGAAGCAAGGGTAAATAACACATTCATTGTGCAACTGCCAAAGGGAGGCATAGAGTCTGAAGGGAAGTTTATCTTAAGAAAATTTTATTTTACTGCTGATTCATTTTACCTTCCTTTTGTGCTTGAAAAGAAGTAATCCTGCCATGGTACCTGACCCAGAGTAGCTGTTCCGTCAACTTTAAATAAACGACTGAACGAAAGGAGTACGTGAGTGGAGGAAGTGATTAAGTTGGTTTCTATAGGAATGAATTAGAAACTGGGCTGAATCAGCAGGCTGCCACCTCGCCTGACGTCCCACCATTCATACTGTGCCTCTGGCTTCAGCACTTCCCATCCTGCCCTGGGTCACACCCAGTCCCCACGCTGTCAGGATGGAAAAGTTCAACTGCCACTCTCCTGCTGGGCTGGCTGGAGATTCTGGAGGTGCGAGGTGTGGCTAACAGGCCCTGCTCCGGAGCGGAAGTTGCGGGGAGGCGAGGCAGGGGTGTGATGCAGCTAGACCCTGCCTCCTCTGGTCCTGGGCAGGGAGGCAGAGACGGGGCCCTGGCACCCCGATACAATGCCACTGCCTCCCTCCGCCGCCTCTTGCAAAAGCCCCTTCCCCTCCAGGCACAGTCTAGGTTGCTGGACTTCCAGGTGTGAAAGACTTTGCCGCTGCCTCTCACACACACATTAGGGACGGCGGCAGGCAGGATTCTGTAGTGAGGTGGAGCTTGGAGACTCTCCGCTTCTGGAAGGACACTGGCTGAAGCCTTAGACAGGTGAAGGACGAAGCTGAGACCCAGGTCTCAAGGGGCCCGAGCCTGGCCGCCCACACGTGTCTCAGACTCTCTAATCTCCTCAGGAGCCCCACCCTCTGTCCTCCTCAAACCAAGGCCCCAACCCAGGGCTCAGTGGTCCACGGGTGGTTCTCGGTACATCACCGACCTGGAGCCCGGCCCCGCCATCTCTCCCCGCCCAGCCCAACTCAGCGCCCCTCAGCTTGCCACCCTGCTTCCCGTGACACCCCCAGGTTTGGGGCAGAGGGCCAGTCTGGCTCCAGGCCCTTCCCTGTGTCAATGTGGACTCATCAGCCACCTTCTTTAGGAGTCCATGAAGCCTCCACCAAAGACAGGAACAGGCCTGGAGAGACCACCAGACTCACATTCAAAGGAGAGACTCCCCAGAACCCCTTCCCCTCAGACCCCTCCCCATGGAGAGGCGGTCACCCAGGCCTCTCTGTGCTAGTGATAACGGTGATAACATCAGCTGACACCACTGACCATTAAGACATGTCCAGTCTCGCTAAGGGACTTCCATCTGCAGCTTCCACCTGGTTCCCCACAGTCACCACGCCACATTCCCATTTGACAGACTACAGACTAGGAAATGGGGGACAGAGGGGTGAATGCCCTGCTCAAGGTCCCCAGCTGGGTTAAGTGACGGAGTCCAAGTTCGAGAGCCCAGCCACGACGATGCACCTCCACGTGGACTTGCCACGTCTGAGGGGTGCTTCTGTGTCCCTGTGTGCACGAGGGTCCGTGATTTCATCTCCCCACCAGCACATGAGCTCTAGAATGGGAAATATCTGCCTGCAGGGCGCCCTGTCTCTGGTGCTTGTCTCTCAGAAAAGCCTGAGATCCGAACAAGGGGAGCAGGCTGGACCCAGAGTGGCCTGAAGAGGCCCCCGGGGGGGACCCACCTTGGTCTGGGTTGAAGATTCGGAAGAGCTCAGGGCAACTGACGAGGACCATCTCACCCACGTGGGCAGGCTTCCAGCATGTGATGTTGTCCCACATCCCAGGGCAGCCTGTGAGGAAGGGAACCATGGTGAGCGGGCAGCCAGACGCCCACATACACACACACACATCACACGCACACATCACCCTGCATGATCTCTTCCACGTCCCCAGGCTCCACGTTGCGGTGGGGTCCCACTTCAGATCGACCTCCTCGGTGGGCCCTCCCTGCCCCTGGGGGGAGGGGCAGGAACCGTCTGGCCCGAGGATGGCGCTCCATGCTCCCCCACACCCCAGTCGCCCAGCGCCTTTCAGGGCAGGCCTGCAGCAGGAAGATGACACGGAGCTGGGACCTGAAGAGGACCACAAATTGGCCAGACGGGGGTTGGGAAGGAGGGGAGAGGCCTGCAAAGCCAAGGCCCCGAACTATGAAAGGGCTCGGAGCACAAGGAGCCAGGAAGCAGGGAGCACCTGAGAGGCCACTGTGTGGCGAGGCACGCCCGGATCAGGTGAGCACCGAGGGCTGGGAAGAGCAGGGACAAACAGAGCTATTTAGGAATCGCCAAGACGCGCGACTCGCTGGACATGAGCTTGTGAGAAAGGAGGAGGAGGTTGAGCTTGACGACCAGGTTTTCAGATTTGGGGGGCTCAGTGGACCCTCCGACCCCCGTGCCTGCTCTCCTTCCAGCCCCTGCCAGCCTCTCTGTGGAGTCCTCTGTACTCCCATCACCACCACCTCCCCTCCCCTCCATGCTTCACCCCTCGTCTGACTCCACCCCTCCTCTTCACCGAGAGGCCTCTTGCCCTTACGGACCTCTCGGCCCTTACGGAGTGGACCCCACCCTGCCCACCCCGACTGCATGCAGGGGCTCGTGTCTGCTCTGCCCTCGGCCCCTTGCCCCACTGCCCTTAAACGAGACCACCAGGCCCGAGGACTTCAGGACAGAATTACACAGACAACTGCCAACCCTGACTCCTGCACAACATGGGGGCTGCCTTCCACGGCCAGGGGCCTGCTGGATATCCCCACCTTGAAAGGCCCAAGACAATCCACACACAGCGTGTGCAAGACTCAACTCAGCATCTCCTACGAACTCCGATTTCCTGTCTCAGCCCCAGCTAGAGCCCTGGAGTCACTCTTGCTTTGCCTCCTTCTCCTTCGTGCTCCACAGCCGACTGGTCACCAAGTCCTGCTGGTGTGACGTCCGAATATTTGTGGAATCCACGCCCTACTCTCCATCCTTGCACTCCCACCTAGCTAGGGGCTGACCACCTTTCACTGGGACCATGGTTACAGCCTCCCCGGTGGTCTCCTCACTCAACCGCACAGAGCTATGACTGTGAGCTCTTCCAAAGGGTGATCTGTCTGGGTCACACAGCCGCCACCCCCAATGAGCACCTTCCAGTGGTCCTATCACCTCAGCTGTAACGTGGTTCCTAAGGTCTGGCCCTTGCTTCTCACTCTGGCATGTGGGGCGTGGGTGAGGCCCTGGGATGAGAGCTCACCCAGGGAAAGGACACGATGTGAGAGGAGCATGGAACCCCACGTTTTCCAGGTGGGCAGAGATGTAATCATGACAGGGGGGCAAAGGCAGAGAAGGGAGGCAGCAGTGTGGCGTGTCTGACGGCAGAGTACAGACCTTCAGAAAAGGGACCACATCCTGCTGAGCGGTCTATAATAAGGGCTTTGGAGGGCTTCTCTGCCATGTATGGGACAGCCCACCCCACAGGACTGCTAGGAGGACTAATGAGTTCATACACGCAAAGCTCGCAGAAGAACGGCGGGCTCACTCAATGTACGCTCGCCATTGTTATTACCATTAATTTCATTATTTCAATTAGGTGTCCCTGGGGTTAACTCCCCTAAGAAAGAGAGATGAAACACAGCCCTACCAGGTGAGAAGAAAGGCCAGTGGAGGGCCACTGACAGACACAGAGGAAGCCCGGGCAGGTGCTGGGCAGGCACTGGGCGAGGATGGGGGCCCAGGGCGGGCCTCGTGAGCTCACAGCCTCTCTGTTGGGGTCCATGACTGACTTTCAGGTCCTGTTTGGACCAGAAGGTGCCCAAAGCTTCCAGGTGCAGAAAACCCTATCTCTCAGAACTCAGACCTGGCTACTTTAGAATTCACACCCAGTCATATTAGCCTATAGTATCCTGCTCCCAGAATGAATGACTTTGGGAGACAGAAGCATCACAGAAAGCTCTGAGGACAACCAACCAAGATGACGAGGATGCTGGGGCCACATGAAGGGAGATGGGTCCCAGGTCTGTTACTGATGATTCCTGTCCACCCATCACAGCAGGGCTCCAACCTGCACGTGGCTGGTTATGACAACATATCCTTGAAAGAGACCTAACAGTACACCTTTGGCCACCATGGCCCGTGTTGACCGTGGAATGGCCATGGAGCGTGGCTGTGTCTGGCCCATGCCCTGGGAGCCCCAGTCAACAGATGTTCCCTAAATGTGGAACATTAGGCCCTGGCACGGCCAGCTGCTTCTGCCAGCTGACGTTACTAAGGCCTAGGACTCGTTATAGAGCGAGCGAACACAGTCACAAGGGCCGAGGGGCGGGGAGGGACACAGGGCTCAGGTGGGGATGGCACAATGGGGAGGGGCTCCCAGGTTGGAGGTCAGAGGTGTGGAGGCAAGGCAGGGATCCATCCTCTTAACAACTATTCACTGAGCACCTACAATGTGCCAGGGCCCATCAGGCCCAGGGCTACAGAGGTCAAAAAAACAAATTTGAGAAGTTTGTATTTGAGGGCAGGGGGAGGGAAACGGCAGGGTGTCCCCTCCACACCTGCAGGGCAGCCACAGACTTGTTTTCTTTTTTTTTAAAGTTTATTTATTTATTTATTTTTGGCCGTACCGCGTGGCACATGGGGGTCAAACCCGTGCCCTCTGCATTGGAAGCGCAGAGTCCCAACTACTGGACCGCCAGGGAAGTCCCAGATCTTCTGCCAAGGGCTCACTGCATGACTCTAGTAAGTCTCCATCCCCTCTGTTCTGATTCAGTTTCCCTCTGTGCACATCAAGGGCTGCGTGTCTCTGAGGGGACTCCCAACTCTGAGTGATTAGAACTCAAATCGGGAAGAGACTGACTCAGGATATGCTAGGGCCCAGAAGCATGGCTGGGAGGCTGGGGCTGCCTTCCCTGGCCCCGCTGCCAGGACAGACATCCTCAAAGGGGCATCTGCCAAGGTCCCCTCACCCTGCCCTGTGGCCTGCCACACTATGGAAGCCCTCCTCGTTCCTGGCCTGAGTCCCCTCCATAGACGAAGGATCCTAGGGGCAATTCCTGTAGCACCAGGGCAGGTATGAAGCCTGAAACGAGAACCCATAACTCCAGGGCCCAATCCCAGTGTCTGGGTTTAGGAGACTATGATATTGTGATATAATAAGAATTGTGCATTTGGCCTTCATCTCAGATTCCTGGCACAGAGCTCCTAAAACCCTGGTAACATCCTGGGCGATGGTGTCAGTGGAGCATCTTTTGTTACTCATAAGCCCCTTTCAGCCGTATCTGAGTGTATGTTAATGAAATGACTCTTGGAGGATTGGGGCTGATCCCCAGAGGAACCAACTATGTGATTAGTGAACTGGAATTTTCAGGCCCACCTCTCAACCTTGGGGGAGGGGAGAGGGGCGGGAAATCGAATTAATCACCAATGGCCAATGATTTCATCAATCATGCCTACATAATGGAACATCCATATACCCCTAAACAATGGGATCTGGAGGGCCTCTGTGTTGGTGAACACATCCATGTGCCAGGAAGGTGGCACACTCCAAACTCCACAGAGACAGATGCTTCCCGCACTTGGGACCCTTCTGGACCTCACCCTATGTACCTCTTCATCTGGCTGGTCATTTATATCCTTTATAACATCTTTTATAGTAAACTAGTAAATGTGCTCCCCTGAGTTCTGTGAGCCATTATAGCAAATTATGGAGCCTGAGGAGGAGGCCACAGGAACTCCTGTTTTTTTTTTTTTTTTTTTTTTTTTCGCCGGCCTCTCACTGTTGTGGCCTCTCCCGTTGCGGAGCACACGCTCCGGATGCGCAGGCT
>NW_006792921.1:6393727-6406070 GCF_000442215.2 Lipotes vexillifer | reverse complement strand
CCCAGCCGCTCCGCGGCATGTGGGATCTTCCCGGACCGGGGCACGAACCCGTGTCTCCTGCATCGGCAGGCGGACACTCAACCACCGCGCCACCAGGGAAGCCCAAGGGAACTCCTGATTTGTAGCCAAGACAGACTGAAGTGTGGGTAACCTGGGGCCCCATGACTTGCAATTGGCATCTGAAACGGGGGACCAGTCTCCTGAAGCTGACCCTTAACCTGTTGGGTCTGTGCTAACTCCAGGTCGTTAGTGTCAGATTTGAATTAAATTGTAGGGACATCCAGTGGGTATCCATAGAAAACCGGAGAACTTGGTATGGAAAACCCACACATTTGGTGTCAGAAATGCCGTGGAACAGTTTTGCTTTATGGGACAATGTCCCCGACCCCATCGGGAGCTTCCAGCCATCCACACACCTCTCTGGCCTGCATCACTGGGGTCATAGGAGACGCAGGTCACCACCTCGGGGCTTCCCAGGATGCCCTGTGCGCGTTTCTCCTGCAGGTATCACCTCCTGGCCTGACCCACACAGGAAGAGAGGTGGGGTCTGTCTCCTCTCCTGTTCTGGATGGGGTCTGCTCTGGCCTCAGGAGCCTTGGAGCTGAATCCTCCCAGGAACGTTTTCCAGGGAGATGAGGATAGGATTTGGGCTCCCGAGAGTGCCTTGGGTTTTTCTAACTAAGGACAGCAACTCATTTTCCTTCCACGCCCACAAAACACACCCAGTTTCTCTTTCCCCATCTGTTCCAGACTCCAGTCCCAACAAAGCTTAGTTCTGTTGAGGCTAGAAGATTTCAAGATGCCATTTCTCCCCCACCCCCCTTCTCCTTTTACCTTTTCTGTGTCTTCTCTTTCCCCTTCCCTTCCCTCTTTTGCACTCATTTATTCAAGAAATATTAAGTGCCTATTACAAGTCAGACACCGGAGAGCAAAAGTGGGGTGAATAAACCCCCCTGGTCTGTGCCCGCACGGGGCTTATAGCCTGTGGTCATGGGAATGAGTTTAGATTTAATACCAAATGCTGAGAAGACCTTGGATGGTGTATTACTTTCCTGTTGCTGCTATAACAAAGCAAAGTCGGTGGCTTAAAACGACAGTTTCTTATCTTACAGTTCTGGAGGTCAGAAGGCTCACTGGGCCCAAGTCAAGTTGTCAGCATTCCTTCTGGAGGCTCCAGAGGAGAATCTGTTTCCTTGTCTTTTCCAGATTCAGGAGGCCACCCACAGCCCTTGACCTGCAGCCGCTCTCTCCATCTTCCAAGCCAGTAGCATAGCATCCTCAAAGCTCTCTCCTCTGACCCTCCTGCTGCCTCCTGTCACCTATAAGGACGCTTGTGACTACACTGGATCCACCTGAATAATTCAGGCTACTTGCTCCATCTTAACTTAATTATACCTGCCAAGTCCCTTTTGTCATGTAAGGCAACACATTGCTTTGGGGAGGGGATTAGGACGTGGGCATCTTTTTTTTTTTTTTGGGCCTCTCACTGTTGTGGCCTCTCCCGTTGCGGAGCACACGCTCTGGACACGCGGGCCCAGCGGCCATGGCTCACGGGCCCAGCCGCTCCGCGGCATGTGGGATCTTCCTGGACCGGGGCACGAACCCATGTCCCCTGCATCGGCAGGCGGACTCTCAACCGCTGCGCCACCAGGGAAGCCCATGGACGTGGGCATCTTTGGTGGGGGCATTATTCTGCCTCCCACAGATGGGTCTGAAGACGCAGAGTCACATGATCTGATTCAGCTGTGTGGGAAGGTAATATATTTCAAGAGCAGGAAAGCAAACATGGAGACATGTCTGTCAGGAAATGGCAGCAGTCCAGAGGAGGGTGGTGGGGCTCGCTTAGGAGCCATGGCAGCCAAGGTAGAAAGGAGTTCTGCGTAGGAGAGTCTGTAGGCAGGACTGACAGGACTTGGTGACACACTGGCTGGACCCAGCCGGTGAGTGTGCCAGGGAGCGTTGGTGCTCATCTATCTCACGTGACTGAGTGCTCACCCATGGGAAGAGGTGGGAAGTGATGAACAGGTCTCAAAAACATCCCTCACAGACTCCATACCCTTTCTCTCTCTCTCTCTCCCCTCTCTGTAGCATCCCTGGAGACCGCATATTGAGGGTGGCAGTGTTGTGAGATGAAAGGAGCCTGGATCTCTGAAGGACCTGGCAGAGTCAAACTCCACCTCCCACCTCTGCTGGCCACGCTGGCTGGTGACGTGTGCAAGCAGGAAATGTTATGGTGCTAAGCCTCTGAGATGTTAAGGTTCATTTGTTACCGCAGCATGGTCTAGGCTACCGTGACTGATGCACTAAACGGGAGAGAGGGGCCAAGGATGGCACCTGGGTTTGAGTGTCCAGATGGCTGGCTAGCTGAGCCACTCGCCACAGTGGGGAGGGCTGGATGAGAAGCAAGTGGTGGGGGGAATCGGCAAGCTGGAACTCAAGAGTGTCATCTGGGGTATGTTTAGTTTGATGTGATGTGAAGAGCCAAGTGAAGCCAGATTTCAAATAGGCAGTTAGACAAATTTCTGGCATTCAGCGGGGAAGTTGGAACTGGAGGAAGAGAACGGGAAGCGGTCGGCACAGGGATGCTCTGTACGGCCGTGGACCCGGATGATATGTCCAGTGAGAGGGCGTAGATCTGAGAAGAAAAAAAGAGAAGAGACTAGGGCCTGGCCCCAACATAAGAGATGCCACCACTCAGGAGAGGAGCCGGAAAAGACGGCTCAGGAGGGGTGGCCAGAAATACAAGGAAAACCAGAAGACGTTGGTGACACGGCAGCAGGAAAGCCTGCTTCAAGGAGGAGGTGGTCAAGTGCATCAGACACGGCCACGGGGTCGAGAAAGTTCCTGTCCTCTTCTTCCCCGTGCAGAGGAAATCAGAACCGGTCCCTTCCCTGCGAGAACTCTCCACTCTTGACACCCCAAGCCTTCCGATCTACCCGCCTTGTGCCCCAATTCTACGCGAAGCCTGCCTCCTGGCTCAGTCTGTCCCGTCGAAAGCCTCTACGGGACTTGATGGGAGGAGTTCAGGCACCGGGGGATTCCCGCTCGGGGGAGAATGCTGGGCACACTCTCCGGGGCTGCTCCCACTAAGATGCTGACACACAGAGCAGCCAAGGAGAGGCGGTGCCTTGTGACAGCAGGAGGGGAAAAGACCACTTGGGCAGGTTGAATGGAGAGAGAACGCAAGAGCCATTAGCCCCGACTGGAACAAAATAAGGAGCTAATCTCAGGTTGTCATGGTGATGATTCTGTCCAGTTCCACACAGTGTTCAAAACTCG
This sequence comes from Lipotes vexillifer, assembly GCF_000442215.2. Classification (NCBI taxonomy): domain Eukaryota; kingdom Metazoa; phylum Chordata; class Mammalia; order Artiodactyla; family Lipotidae; genus Lipotes; species Lipotes vexillifer. The sequence continues at coordinate 6,402,791 of NW_006792921.1, read as the reverse complement.
TGAGACCAGGGGCGCCAAGGGGAGTCAAACAAAGGCTCAGTCCTCTCTTTGAGAAGCTGCCTGAGGATGCCTACGCATTGTTAGAACAAGCCCCTCATTTCCGCATGCGACACGGGTAAAAAAACGATTCAATTTACTGAAATTTACTTTACAGCCAATGTTACTGATCCATAAAATGAGGACCAGCTGTGAATTCCGTGCTGGGGGAGTGGAGGAAGGACTAAAGATGCAGCCCTCCCCTCTGGAAGTCAGTGGTTCTCAAAGTGCAGACCCCAGAGCAGGAGCGCCACTGGGAGCTTGCCAGAGATCCAGACACTCAGGCCCCGTCAAATCCACTGAGTCAGAAACTGGGGCTGGGCCCGGTAATCTGGGTTTTAACAAGCCTTCCAGGAGGTTCTGATACAGGCTTAAGTCTGAGAACTACGGACCAAAGAGAAACAGGTTTGGACAGAAACAGAACCCTTTGTCAGATCTGGGGAGCGAGTTCCACAGAGTGAGGGTTCCTACAGGTCCCACCCCCTCCCCACGCTGGGGGTCTGTTCGTTCTCAGAGCAGCTGGGAGGCACAGACAAGAAGCTGGTCTTGCTCTGAGGATGGGGAGCCTGGGCCCAGCCTTGCAGTGGTTCCCCCGCCCTCCTCCAGGCCTCTCTTCTGGTGAGGGGGTGGAGCTAGGGGCTAGGGTACACACTCTGCACCCTGGACAGGCCTCAGAGGCTGGGGCAGAATAGCAATGAGCAGGCTTTCTTGTCTCTCCTCCAAGCCACTTCCCCCCTGCCCCTGCCAAGGCCGCTTCAGGCCTCCCTCTTCCATCTTCTCCAGAGTATGGGGCGTGAGACCCCCAAGGAAGACCACACCTGACGCAGGGAAGGCCTCCAGACTGATGCAAGCCCGCAGTCCCACAAAGAGGACGTGCTGGCAGGACTCACCCTGGGCAGGCAGGCTGGCCGGGCTGAGCCGAGAGAACAAAAGTGGCCAGCCCAGCAGGCAGTGCCTGTGCCCTGTGTGGGTCTGGGGACGCTCCAGAGAGGAGGCGCAGGTTCCCACGCACAGGAGTCCTTTCTGCTTCTCTCTAGGCACAAGAGCACCGCAGCACAGAGGGCCCTCCCTGGCTGGGACAGCAGACCTGGGTCCTGTCCCAGAGCTGGCTCTGGCCCTTGGTGTGACTTGGCCAGCGACGCCCAACTCTGGCTTCAGCCTCTCCGTGTGTCCCATGATACAGCCGGACTTGGTGCTGTCTCAAGTTCTGTTTAGCATTCAGGAGTTTGGAACGAGGGACAAAACCACTAAATGTATCACCTCAACAACAGTCCCTATAAACATCTTTAAAACCCGCCAGGGACGTTGTGGACAGAACCACCCAGTCAGAAAGCTTGCTTTCACTCTCTGCTGTCTTACCTGTACTTTCTACCCCCTCCAGCTGCCTGCTGAGCTCCGGTGCCCCTCCCTAGCATATCTCTGTCCCTCGGCTTCCATTCTGAAGGCCCCTATATGCATTACGGTCCCACGTTCTCTTTGCACTGGAGGTCCCAGGATCAGTGAGGGATGTGGATTTGAGGGGATGCAGGTGCCGTCCTGGGAACCCCTCACCATCCCCCCAACCACACATACATGCCACTGACACACCTCCCCTCTAACAGATCAGTGTCTTCATTCCAATGCACTCACTTTATGGGATTTAAAAGATCATGGGGACATACAAGTAATATATATATATAAATACATAAAAAAATATATACAAGCATTGCTGTGAATACACACTCACAGTCACTGGAACAAGCTGACAGATTTTCTTTTTCAAGTGTGTTTCCGGGACACCGGCTGACCCCTGGCCAGCGTTCTGTGCATGGTGTATGTGCTTGGGACAGAAGGGGCAGGGGAGGTGCAGAGAAGGGGTACAGCAGAAGGGCTGGCCTCTCTCATTTCACCCCAAGCACAGATATTAATACCCTAATGCTGATTCTTGCTTATAGTCAGATTGGACTCTTGGCTCCCAGCCAGGTTTGCCTGGACGCTGGGGGCTGCTCTCTGGCCCAAGTTGACATAAGCACCCTGGTAGAGGCTGTTCTCTGGCCAACCCAGTGGCTCTCAAACTTGGATACACTTTAGAATCGTCGGGAGGCTTTTAACACGTACTCTCAACAAGTCCCCCTGTCCAAATGCCAATCATGCTGGTGTGGGGAGGGCCTGGCCATCAGCATCTTTAAATTCTCCCAGAAGCTCAGCAGGCCCCACCCCTGGCTTTGCCCTCACTCCACCCGGGCTGGACACCTAAGATCCCAGCTCATCATGTGAGTTGAATGAGTGCACGAGAGCGTGAGGGGATAAGTGAGCGAATGAATGAGCAGGTGGATTCTTCCACAGGCTTGGGGTCCTTTGACCAGGTTCAGGTTTGGGGGTGACCTGACTTAAAGGGCCCCCAAGGCAGAGCTAGAAGAGGGAGGTCCAGGCAGGGTCCTGGGGAAAGCTGGAGGCATGGCAGGTCAGGGGAAGCCACCACTGCCATCCCCTCCGACCTCCGACTCCAGTGGCGGCAGACGTGCAACACACAGAGACCTGCTCCCGGGCCCTCAGCCACACGTCCCTCTAGCCCATCCCCAGCGACTCCAATTCAGGGTTCCAGACCTAGGGTGGACTCACTCCCCTCCCCCACCCGCCTCTTGCTGCTGTGGTTCCCTCAGCCCAGAACGTTCTCCCCAGTCATCCATTCCTCAGCTCTCACCTGCCATCAAGTGCCTACTCCTCCCTAGGGCCTAACTCAGGGGGTCTTAGCCTAGTTTCTCGTCAGAATTGCCTGGGGAGCCTCTAAAAATCACGATGACTCCAATGGAGTGAGGTTCTGGTCTAACTGGTTTGGATTGTGTCCTGGGTACATTTTCCTCAAAGCTCCCTGGTGACTCTGACGTACAGCTAGGTCTGAGGACCAAGGACCTGATGTAAATGCCACCTTCTCCATGAATCCTTCCCCACAGAGAATTCCTTTCATCGTCCTCTCCTTAGCATGCCTGGGGGTGAGAGCCCCTCCCGGCAGCACTGGTCTGCCCCTCCTGGGCTGGTATCCATCCTTCCATCTGCCTCACTCATGCTCACACCTCTGCCTGGATGCCCCTGGGGGGAAGGCGGGGGTGGGGGGTGGGGTGGGGGTGGTTCTTGTCCTCTCCCTGCCCGGGGCTCCACAGGTGCAATTCACCTGCATGCCTGCTGGCCCAGTCCCAGCCCCACATCCCACCTCGACCCATCCCTACGGAACGCTTCCTACTACTCCATCCCAAGTATACCTGAGACCTACGAAGCAGGAACAATGGCCCCGGGTTGGGAGGGAGGGCACCTGGGTTCCAGGCCCACCTGAGCGTGATACTCCCCCTTCCCATGGTTCTAAAGAGTCACTGCCCTCCAGGCTCCACATTCCCATCCCCTAGACAAGAGGCCTGGACAAGATATTCTTTGAGTCTCCTGCAACTGTGCACCCATCTAGGCCCCCTGCCTCAGTTTCCCTGGCTGGTGAGGCCTCAAATCCACTTTTGGCCTCAGAGCTGAGCAACAGCTCACCTGGAGGGAAAGGCCAGCATGGCTGGGAGTGACTCCATTGCCAGTTAATGCTTGCTGAGCTGACTGGCTAGGGAGCCCAGCCCAGCGGGACGATTACATTTAACTGGGCTGCAGACTGATCAAGCATTTAAACAGATGGTGCTCAGAAGAGCTCCCTGTAAATGGGGAGGATCGGGGGGAAAAGTGGATCCCTCTAGGGTGGGTGGAGAACCCCACTCTCCAGTGACTGAGGCATGAGAGAATCTGGCGAGTCCTCCAGCGATGCCCCCTACCCCCAAATCCCCAACTTCCCACACAGACCCTCTCCCTGGCCCTGCTGGAGTCAGGAAGCTGAGGGTGCCCTTGCTCTATGGGCCTCAGCGTCCCATCTGCCCAGCAGGGGAGTTGGGAGGAAAGGGGTTACACAGGACCACTGGTTCTCAGCCAGGGCCATGCCACTCCCTTGGGACATCTAGAAAAGTGAGGCTTTGGGGACTGTCATTGAGATCAGGGGCTGTTAGGGGTATCTAATGGGACAGCTAAGGCCACTACATGTCCTGCGGTGCGTGGTACCATCCAGCACAAGGAAGCAGCATCCAGCCCCCCATGCTGGTAGCAGCCCCAGGAGAATAGCAGCACCAGACCCGCACAGGACTGGGGTTCCTGCTGGCTTGTTCTCTGCTTTCTGATGGAGTGAGCCGAGGAGATGGGAATGACCCCACACCTCATGCTCTGGGGAGACCAGGTGCTCTCTAGCTCGGCCACCAGCAACAGCTGTGTCCCTTCCACCAGCAGGCCCAGGCGGCCTGCTAATGAGCTCTCTGACAGCCACTGCTCAGCCCAGACACCAGCTCTATCCCAGCTCCCATGGGAGTGAAGGTGGCCACGTCCAGTCACCCGGAATAGCCCCTTCCAGAGGGAGGCATCCAGGGCAGGCCATCCCCAAGGAGGGCAACCCCAGTGTCACTGCCTAGAGCAGATCCAGGGCTCCATCACCCCAAAGGGCTTTCTGAAGGACCCAGGGACCTGCACCCTCCACTACTTTCTATAAGTTGGCCAGAGGCTGGGACATCACTTCTAAGGCTGGCCTGGATGTGCCGGGGACGGTGGCCCTCCCCGCCACCCTCCTCACCTGGGGAGGAGTCATTCAAGCCCATCAGCTCGTTGGCCCTCTGGACCTTCTCCAGGCACATGGCTTGTCCCTTCTTGAAGATGCAGTCAGAGTGCATGGCGGTAGCCTGCAGGAGGCACAGGGGATACATGGTGAGAAGGAACGGGGAGGTTCACCGACAGGCCCTGCTACCTAAACCTCCGGGTCAGTGGGAGAAGGGGAGCGACAGAAGCAGGAAGACGACAGTGACAGAGAGATTTCAGAGCCAGCGGGGACCCTGCCTCCACTTCGTCACAGACGCCATGAGGACTCTTCCCCTTCACCAACTCAGTGTGGGACCTGGGCAGATCCCACCTGCTTCCTGGGTCTCAGTTTCCATGTCTTATAATAACATTAGCAAGCACACACAGAGCACTGTACTAACTGAGTGCATTACTCTGTCATATGCACGCATATATATATCAAGAGTACTACAAAGCAGGCACTGTTTTTACCATTTCCCATTCTACAGATGTGAATCTTAAGCACAGAGACGTTACGAAACTTGCTCAGGGTCACACAGTGTAGTAGACTGTACAGCCAGGATTCAAACCCATGCAGTCCAGCTCCAGAGACCACGAGGCTACAAGTGCACTTTCGGGGAGCAAGCAGGGGGTGAGAGAGAGGAGGGGCTGAGAGAGCTCATCCTCTCTCTCTCCTCTGTGGGCCCGGGAGCTGCAGGTGAAGAACAGTGGTAGCATTCCATGGGGCTTAGTAGCCATTCTCATCTACTCCTGCCCCATGTGACAAAGGAGGGAACTGAGGCTCAGAGAAGTTTAGAAACTCCTGCCCAAGGTCACACGGCTGGTTAGTGGCAGATACTGGATTTAATTGTAGGACCAAGTAACTTCAAAACCCACGGATGCAATCACGACAGCTGCATCCTAGTGTTGTCACTTCAACTCAAAACTCCAGGGCAGGGATGGTTCCATAAGGGGATGCTGGCGAGTGTGGAGGCAGGCGCAAGGCACCCCAAGCTGCCGAGAGCAGCACTCAGGGATCCAGTCTAGCCCAGACTGTTCACAGATGTGCACAGAAAGGGATGAGCTGGTCTGTGGTCACACAGTAAGGCAGGGCAGAGGCAGGACTGGCATCCAGGGCTCTGAAGACAGCTGCATCCATGCTGGTCAGAATTCCCAGGTTGAGGGGCAGGGGCCAATGTCTGGGAACCCTGCACCCCAACCCTCTCGCTCAGAGACATGAGCAGAGAGCAGCCTTCTGAGCTCTAACCTGCCAGAGACTAGTGAGCTGGGGACCAGGATCACAAGTGCCTTCTGCAGCCTTGACATGGGCCCCTGCATACAGCTGACCAGGTTGTGTACTGCACAACTCTAAAGGCTGCCGCATATGTTACTATCATAATAGATTTGTAAATTATGTAACAATTTCTGGTCAAATCGGTACAGGGTCTTGAGGAAGGGGCACCCTTTTTAGTTCACACAAAAGTGCCAGATGGTCCAGGGGGGTGCTGGCAGAGATACCAGCCATGTGAATTGAGCTCGACTGATAGCACACAAAAGACACAGGTTATCTGGGGTGGGAGCTCAGGTGAGCCTGGAGTTCCAGCTGGTCATGGAGGGGAGGGTCCTGGGCCCTTACCATAGGCAGCAGCAGGAGGGCAGCCAGGGAGGCCTGTATGACGCTGGCCATGATGCTTCTCAGCCCAGAAGGAGGCTCAGGCCAGTGCTGCCCGCCTCTCACTCACAGCAGCTGCTGTTCAGCCCCAGGTATCTACAGGCTAGAAAGAAAGGAAAGGCATGAATCCTGCAGGTCCAGCGGCATAAGAGGGGCGGCGACAGCCCCCCACCCCTACCTGCAGCAAAGCCTCCAAGGGTAACCCCCCTCCATGCCTTTGTGCTGTTCTTTATTCTTCCATCCCACGAGCATCTGCCGAGTGCCTACTCACTACCAGGCACTGGTGATACAGCAGGGAACACGCTGGCTCGGGCGCCTACAAGAACGGTCTGAATGGCTTTCTCCTCTGCAGCAGGTGACTGTGTCCCCAGATCTCCCTCCACAGGAAGAGAGTTTTAGCTGGCACACGCGTGCCTGCCTGGAGAGGACATTTCCAGGTCCCTCTTGCTCTCAGGTGCGGGCATATGATGAATTTCCCACCTATGGAAGGTGGGTGACAGTGACACGTGCCACCTATGCACCACCTGTCCCTAAGGCATCACGTGCTCAGCCCTGCTGCTCTTTACCCTCCCCGATGCCAGACCCAGGCTGGACAGAGCAGCCAGGACAACACCGAGAGGCAGGGAGCGACACACCGAGAGGAGCCGGGATGACTGAGTGCACCCGCGGCGCTGAGCCACCCTGCCAGCCTGACGGCCTACCTAGCTTCAGGCTGCTACGAGCCCTCCTCTCTAACTCACTCACTCATACAGGGCCGCTTTGTTCCAGCAGCCAAGCCCGGTCCCCAACAAACACAGCCTCCTTTCACCCTGCCTCAGCCCACTTGGCCTCCAGGATAAAGCCTTTAGCAATGCAACAGACAAAAAGAGTGACTACCGAGAAGGATGTGCCCGGACCTCGAGGACCTTCCCCCAGAGCTCCTGTGGCTCTGAGGCCCGAGTCGCTACTAAGGACCAGAAAGGGCACGGGCAGTCGAGTGAGGAGCCTGAGGGAGCCCCAGCACATGCCCAGAGGAAGAGTCCGGTCGGTTTCTAAAACTGATCATTAACACATATTCCCTGCAAGCCAGCAATTCTGCATCTGGGTGTCTATCCTAGAGAGATATTTGTGCTTATACAGAAAGAAGCATATGCAAGGATATTCACTGCAACATCATTTAAAATAGTATCAACAGCAAAAAATGCGGCAGCCAACCATCCACCGAGCAGGCACTGTTAATAGGCCCCTGCATAGCCATACAATGAAATACTATACAATAATTAAAATTTTTTGTTACTATTATTATTAGAAAGATTGAGTAGGCCCATGTCAGGGCCACCACTAACCCACAGGTGCCTGGTTTAAGAGGCCCATGGGGGCTGTGTCCCAACCATGAGTCCTTACACACCCCCCATCAATGGGCGGAGTAGCCAGTACCCTGGGGCCCTTTGTGCCCCCGGTGGCTGCCTCCCACGCCTCCCTTCCTCTCTCCTTGCCTCAAAAAGCTCCCCTTGGCCTCTCCAAGCTCAATCTGGTGACAAACGAGCACCCGAAAAGAAGAAAACCAGCCGCAGGAAGGTTCAAGGAAAAAGGGGTCCGTTTTATCTACCCACTGTTCTGCCTTTTTGGCGCCCACTTGGAAATACTGAGGGAGGCTTTGGTATCCCCAAGAGATGCTCTGAGAAGCCCAGGGGAGCCATGGGGATGCTGGCCCAGCCTCTCCCCGAGGGGTCAGGAAGGACTGGGCAGGCTGGGGAAGCAATGGCCTCAGCACCCCTTGGCACCCCAAGCACAGGCTTCAGCCTCTGTACCCACTCCCAGGACCTTCCATACACCTGGTGGCCACAGGCTGCCTCTGGCATGATGTGACACCAGTGGTCCGCAGGGGGATCGGTCATCTCCACTATCCCTGGGGAGACCAAGGCCCTGTCTGCAGGGAGCTGGTGTTCCCTCTACCAACCCGGCTGGAAGAGAGGAAGGCTGGGCCCACAGCTTCTCAGCAGATGCTAAAGACTGACAGCCTAGAGAAGCTACGAAGGCAGAAGGCCTCCGAGACCTGGACTGACTCTCCTGCACGTAGGACAACGTCAAGCCAAGATCTGGTGGGGTCTGGGGTCAGGGAGGCTTCCAGCCAGGACAATCCTGGGTACCCCCAGCACCTCCCTCGACACAGCCTGTGGCCTGGGCCTCGGTTCTGGCCTCAGCACAGTCAAGGCCTTTGCTTCTGCGGGTCTCAGCCTTCTTAGCCGAGAGGAAGGTGACTCACCACCTCAGCTCCCTCCTTGGCCTGCCTCACAGCCAGGCGGGCCCAGACAAAGCCAGAGGAGGGAAATGGGTGCATGGCCTGTGTCTCTAAGTGGACACACGGTGCTCCTTCCTGGAGGCCGTCGCCCTTGTACTCCCAGCAACGTGCCACCAGAAACACATCTCTTGGGAGAGACCTCTGTGCTGGAACACAATGCAAGCTTCCTGGTGGAAGAGGCCTGGGGAGAGGGAAGAGTGCTCAGGGCCCCCTGAGACGGCAACAGCACTACCCCCTTCCTTCGGGACTGGGTCCCCACACATGGAGACTCACGGCCTCCTCCCCCGAGCCCTGACCCGGGACACAAGATGAGCTCTGACCTCTTAACACAGTCCTCAACATGGGCTGCTCAGCACAACCACTGAGGAGTGTTTAAAAATACCCCTGCCCATGGGGCTTCCCCGGTGGCGCGGTGGTTGAGAGTCCGCCTGCCGATGCAGGGGACACGGGTTCGTGCCCCGGGAGGATCCCAC
>NW_006792921.1:6392883-6393278 GCF_000442215.2 Lipotes vexillifer | reverse complement strand
CCCGTGAGCCATGGCCGCTGAGCCTGCGCGTCCGGAGCCTGTGCTCCGCAGCGGGAGAGGCCACAACAGTGAGAGGCTCGCGTACCCCCCAAAAATAAAATACCCCTGCCCAACTAAGTCGGAATGCCTTGGGCTGGGGCCTGGGTATCAGTGTTGTTTAAGCTCTTCGGGTGATTCTCCTGTATAGACAGGATTATAAAGCCTCCATTTTAACCTTAACTTATTAGAACCAAGAGAGCTGGCCTGGGAGAGCTAGTGGCTTGCCCAGCTGGGGGTGCTCTGGAGGGCAAGCGGGTGGCAGCGGTTAAGCAGAGGAGGAGTTTGTGTTTTGAGGACTGGCGGTCTCTCTCTCTCTCTCTCTCTCACACACACACACACACACACACACACACACA
>NW_006792921.1:6385977-6392788 GCF_000442215.2 Lipotes vexillifer | reverse complement strand
CCGGCTCCCTGCTTTGTCACCACGCTGCCCAGGAGAGCAGCGTGCCCCCAGCCCAGTGCCGCAGGGTGGAGGGGCTGGGGTACTCTCAACACGAGGTCTCCTCTGGCACTAGACCCGGGTTCCTGATTCCCACTTTTACCCCCTCTTGTTCACCTTCCCCAACTACAGTCCACCCTCTGCCCAACAGGACACAGACACTCACTAGCCAAGAGGTGGAAAGAGGGAAGCTGGGAGCTCCCAGGCCTTGACCTTCCCACTCCCGACCTCAGCTGGAAACCTCAGGGATGACCTCCTGCAGCCTCTCCAGGATGGTGATCTCAGCCCCCACCTCTTCTCCCCTGACCCCCGCCCCGAGGCCACTGGGCACAGCCCCTGCGGGACAATGCTCAGAGTTTACGGTCTGAGGCCACCTGTCCCAAACCTCATACTCCTCTGGACCACATGCCTGGCTCCTCTGTCCCAGGAAAGCACTTTGAGATGTGTCCCCTGGGTCAGCCACTCCCAGCCCTGTCCCCTGCGCCCTGTCCCAGCTGCCTCTCTCCTCTGCACTCCCCCAAGCTGCCAGTGACCCTGCTAAGGGCCAGGCCTGGCCACTGCAGCCTGGGGTTGGACTCTCCCCTCCCTGAGGATGGATGCTGGGCTCTTTCAGCCCAGCCACGCATGTGGCTCTGGATGACCTGGTCACTGATATTCCCAGGTGCTCTCTCTTGGGTCCAGGCTCTGCTGGGATAAACTGGCTTTTGCAACTAATCTGAGGACAATTAAACTACCTGCTGGCATTTAGTGTGGTGGCCTCATGAACCATTTTGCTAGGGTTTTAAGCTTAAAGACCTCAGGGAAGCCACTTAACTTTTCTGTGGCTCAATTCAATTATATGTGAAAATGGAATAACAGTAATACCTACTTCATAGATGTTACTGGGAGGCATCAACCAATTGATATAAGTAAACTATGGAGAGTGGAGTATAGCCTGGCTCCCAATAAGGGCTATACATGTGTTAACTATTATTATTATCTTACCACTTTGTGTTCAGGTTTTTTCACCTTCCTGCTGCCACCTCCACTACCATAAGCCCTCTGTCATATTCAAAATAGGAACATCAGGCCTGCTGCACTTTTATTTGCTAATGGCTAACATTTATTAACCACTCGGTACATGCCAGGCACTCTTCCAAACAATCAGTAGGCATTAACTCATTTCACCTGCCCCAAACCCATGCAGTCGTTCCTAGCATTATCCTCATTCTATAGCTGAGGCGACTGAGGCACAGAAAGGCTAAGTAACTTCCCCAAGGACACACAGCAAGCATGCGGTAGAGCTGGGAAGTGAACCGAAGCAGCCTGGCTCCAAAGCTTGTGCACTCCATCCCTATGCTCCTGCCACTCTCTGTTATTGGTAAAAGGAAGACCAGCTCACAGTCCACTGGTACCCTATTAGTACCCTCTCACATCCCTGGGGACTGGCCAGGCCCTCTGCTACCCCTCTGCCCACACTTCTATATCTGAAGCACCCTCCTTAAGAAGAGTGAATTACAGACACAGCATTTCAGACCTGAAATGGACTTTAAAGGTCACCTCCCCCATAGTACTGAGTTTCCTGTGGGGAAACTGAGGCCAGAGGCGGGGGAGACACTTCCCAAGGTCACACAGGAGAGAGTCCTGGAGACCTGCCTGGCGGGAACGCACGTGTCCCGCTTACAGACTTGGGAGGGCCTGGCCTCCTCAGGCCCCAGAAGCCCAGCAACTGGCCTGGGGCGGGAACAAAAAGAGCAGCTGTGTCCTCCGGCAAGCCACTGCGCCAGGCACGCAGGGAGACGGCGTCATCAGTCATCACACCGGAGCCAGCGGTGACTCACCGGGCTCTGACTTTCCGCGGGCAGTGGGAGGGGACTCGGAGACCCTGCAGCCACCCTCCACACTGCCCCACACCCTGCAGGACCCTTTCTGCAGCCCCCCAGCTGAGAGTGGTCCAGCTCCTGGGCTGGGGCGCTCACCCCTCTCCAGCAGCCAGTCCAGGGCCCTCAGGGAAGCTCTGATGTCTCTCCACCGCACCCTTCCAGGCCAGCCGTGAGCAGCACAGGCTCCTTTGCCCCCTGGGAGCCCCCCACAGTGGGAGGGCAGCATCTCACTCCTCCTCTCCATGGGGCCACACAGCCCTGGGTCCCTCTTCTGCCCTCATGGAGCTGAGGCATCTCCTACTGGACTCCTCTGGCCGCTCAGCATCCCTCTCCATCGTGGGGCAGTGCCAGGCCTGGGCACCCCACCAAAGGTGACCCAGGGAAGGTGGATCATTCACCTCCCTTGCCCTACACGTGCTCCCTTTATTAACAAAACCTGAGCAGCACTCGCCTCCCACTTCCTCCTCGCCCTCCTAGTACGGAGGACCAGAGAGGGAAGCCTGAAAGACGAAGCACTGCCTCTCCAACTCACCCCTCAAAGGGAGGGAACTTAACTTCTTTCTGGGAGACAAGAACCTCTTTCCTCCCCAGTAAGGTCAGAGCTGATAAAGGTCAGCGTCCAACGCCGGAGTGAGGGGTGTTCTGGCAATCAGTGGATTAATCATTAATGCTGACGTTCCTCTTTGATGTTCAAACGTTCCCCTTTCAAAGCCCGGCCCCCCGGAGTCCTGGGCACAGCAGGTGACAGAAGCCAGGTCCCTGGGAGGCCTACGATGATTCCACCCAGGCCCTGCATTTTACACACAGGCAACCTGGGCCCAGAGTAGGGAAAGGCTGGGCACACATGCACACGGGTAGTAATATCCCATTTCACGGGTGAGGGTGTGAGGCCCAAAGAGACCCAGAGCCTTTCCCAAGGTCACGTTGCAAAGCCCTTCCACACTGGCTAGTTCAGGCACATCTCCTGTCCTGGGGGGGTCCTGGGAGTCCTTTGCCTGGGATAGCCCCCCAGGGCCTGAAAGAGGATGAGGGGAGAAGAATGGGAAGGAGGAAACAGAAGATACCAGAAAGGGGAAAGGAGGGCGGGAAGTGATGGAAGGCAGTGGGAGGTGTGTGGGGAGCGGGCGGGAGGGCGGGCACAGGAAGCAGACTCTGGTTTGTGGATAGGTTACTTAGCACCTCCCAGGCGGGGGGTGAGGCTGGGGCAAGGTGGGATGGAGAGCACTGCCACCTGTGCTGACCCCTGCTAGCCAGCAGCCCCTCCAGAGTAGCTGTGAGTCCCCGGAACGGCGGGCCAGCTCTGACTGGCAGGTGCTATGGCACCTGGCACAGGTAGAACATGCGGTGGGGACCCTCAAACCCTGAGGAGTGCCGGGTGGACGGGTTTAGGAAGGTGAATGCGGGGTGTCGGGGGACCCAGCAAGATACCAGGAGTTGGGGGTGGACGAGAGGGTGGAAGGCTGGTGCTAGTCTGCGGATGCCAGGGACACTGCAGCCTAGTTCCACGGGAGAGGGCTGGGGGCACTGAAGAGTGTTACAGGGCAGTGAAGTGCTAAGCTGCCCATTTAGGGAGTATTCCTCAGAAGGCTGGTGAGCTGAGCGGAAGGAGAAAAGCGCAGGCAGAAAACCTATCCTGGATTCAGGGTAGAGGTGATGGGGGCCTGGGCAGGGAAGGGCAGCTGGAATGGAAAGTGGGGGACAGAATCCAGAGGCTTGGGCAAGTGGGAAAAGAAAGTCTCCCTGGCCCAGCCCTCTGGGGAAATGGCAGGGAAGAAATGTCAGAAGGGGACAGACAGGAGGGATAGGAAGAAACCAAAGGCAGGACCCGATTCACCACACGACCTTAAATAGGAAACTGGGACATCGGAAGTGCCTGCAAAGGAACTGTATGTTTATTTTATTTGTCTCAGCCACCCTTCTCTGATGCCCATTTTTCACAGGGGAAAGGTGACAGCTAAGGCAATGCCTGGAGCTGGGATGAGAACGTCCAGATATTCCACAAGGCCAATCCAACCTCCTGCCACCACCTCCAGGAAGCCCACCCCGGCTGCACCCACCTCCACTGGCCTCACCCTCCTCTGAGAACTACCAGCCCTAGATGAGGAGCCCCTTACTCCTGCCTCAGCTGTTTCAGGCCTCGTCCTTCTCTTTGTGAGTTTGAAGCCTGTCTGGGAACAAGGGGCATGTCCAGGTTTCCCTGAGGTTTTCCTCCTGGTGGAGATGGGCATGCCCCTGGCCAAAGAGGGTGAATGGGAATGGGGGCTCAGGACCTGTTTGGTGAGCTCAGTGACGCGATGTCCTTTCATTTTCAGGCATGAATGTTGTCTCCGGGTGTCCTTAGTACAGGAGATTTATCACATGAACACAGCAGAGGCCTGTCTAAGGTAGGATGCTGTGGCCAGGCATTACATAGATGGGCACCCTGAGCTCCAGGCAGGGTGAAGGGAAGCACCCGAGGCCCCCCCTAGGGCGGCTTGGGCCCCCAGGACTAAGCCCCTCCCTTCTTCCACCTCTTAAACCACTTCTCTTTGCTAACCTACAGCCCAGGGGTTCACAAACCCTTCCAGCAGGTCAGATCCGGCCTGTCACCTATTTTTGTACAGCCAGTGAGCCAAAAATGTTTTTTAATTTTCAAATGGTCAGGAAAAAATTAAAAGACTCATAATTCATGACACAGGAAAATTGTACGAAATTCAAATTTGTGTCCATAAATAAAGTTGATCAGAACATAGCCCTGCTCATTTGCATAAGTATCATCTATGGCTGCTTTTACGTTATGACAGCAGGATGGAGCAGTTGCAGCCTAGTGTATGGCCAGCAAAGCCTAAAATATTTACTATCTGGCCCTTTACAGAAAAAGCCTACCCACCCTCGTTCCACCCTCACGCAACAACACACACACGCTTTCTCCACTCAGTGCAACGCGCATCTGGACGCTCATTAAGGAAGACTGTGATCTTCTGGGCAGACGTCTGAGTCCCCAGGTGTGTCGAGATGTGTGTGAGAGGGTGTGTCCCCTTGTCCGTACGTATGTCCTGCTCTGCTGTTGTATGTCTGCCCCAATTCTCTGGCAGGTGTCATGGGAAACCTTTATGCCGCCCCGGCAGTGTGTCACTCCCTCTCTGTGTCACTGTGGAGGTGGCTGTCACCATGTGCCTCTGACGGCATCCAGGGCTCAGTACAAACACGCCACAGCTGAAGAGTTTGCAGCCTGCATGTTGCCAGGCAGCTGGACCACTAGGCCCAGACCAGTCAGGCACTGGACTTGTAGATTCCTCCATTCAGAGGTGGCCGAGGCTTCCAGGGCCTCTAGTCCCACCTGTCTGGGGCATGGGACCTCTGCTCACATACCTCCCCAGACAGGAAACCCACTGTCACCCCAAGTGTCGGCTCCACACTGGGTAGCTCTCGGGGAAGCAAGGCCTTCCTGGCACTGAGCTGAGCTCGTGCTCTGTGCTTGGCACACCTTGGTTCTGCCCTCTGGCAGACAGCACAAGGTGTCCTCTGCTTAACAGTGCCAGCCCTGGGTCAATGAAATCTTCACCCCCTAAGAGGCCAGAGACCTGGGACACTGAACCTGAGGCCACATCCCCAGGCAGAAAGCCACCTTGTGGCCTTAGCTCTTGTCTTTCCTGGCCTCTTAGGTGTAGATACTGATCTCTAAACATCCATTTTGTTTTGTTTTGTTTATGCAGCACAAATTGAGGAAGTGTCCCAAAGCAGGAGCTCGGCAAAGAGGGGTGGCCGCGCAAAAAAACGATGTATTCCAAAGCGTTTCTCCAATCAGCGCCTTGCCAGCCTTAACCTTACACAAAACGGGACCTTAATGAGATTTTCAGCCTGATTAGTTCTTAGAATGTAGGAAAGAGTCCTTCAAGAGGCTCCGCAGAGATAACCCCTCTCACAAACAGAATCAGAAGGTCTTCTCCCAGACACAGAATCATGGATGAACTACCCACCACAGGGGAGGGAAGGCACCGGGTTCGCCTCCCTGGTCACCCCACACACACTTGTTGATGAATTGTTTGGAAGATCTGGACAGGGCCTGCCCCAGTGTGTTGTGTCTCTAATTCATATACTCAATTTTTGACTGGTGTCCAGACTGGCACCTCTGCTTGCCCTCCCCAAAGTCAGTGGAGAGCAGGAGCCCCAAATTCATCTGGGGACTGGGGGTTCTGCCAACCCGACCTGCACCCAGCACCATCTCAGACTGGCCCCCTGAGAAAATCTGAGCGTTGCTGCCACCCCAACCAAGGCCCATACGTAGTTTTGTATCCCCTTCAGAAGCCCACAGCCGCTCAAAGCCTCTAGCCTGACCTTCACAATGCTTGTCTGCCTCTGCCCAAGAGGGTCGCAAGGCAGGCTGCCCTCCACAGACTGTGTAGCCCCCTCCCATCCCCCAGCCGCCCCCCATGCAGCACTGCTCACTAGAAGAGCCAAATGCTGTGTATTTTCTTTTGGTGTGTGTGGGAAGGCGGGGGGAGCGGATAAGGGAGACATGCACCTGCACTAAAAGCATAGAAATCATCTGGAGAATTTACCAGGGGTCCTCCATCCTTCCCCCAGCAGCTTTCAAAGGGGGTCTGAGCACGGGCCAGGGGTGAGCTTCCACTCCCAGCTCCACGTGAAATACAATCAGCTCCTGGCTGGGCTCTCCCCTGAGCGCCTAGCTCCATCCATTGGCACCCTGGCCCCTTCGGACCACCCGCCACCCAACCTGCAAAGGTCCTGCCTGACCAGGATGTGGGCCCCAGCCTCCCGCAGCTGCAGCACGAGCCTGTGCCTTTAAGGCAGCGGGCAGGGGTCTCATCTCAGGCGAGCCCACTTCAGCCAGGGGAGGCCAACGCGTTTCTCCCACAGGCCCCCGTGGGGCGTTTCCTCGCAGGACAGCAGAAGCCCAGGCATCCGGACCC
>NW_006792921.1:6375521-6385933 GCF_000442215.2 Lipotes vexillifer | reverse complement strand
TCTTCTGAACGATCCCGAAGGTGTCACTACAGGGGGACATTCTCCGCCGGCCCATACAACACCCTGTACACAGCACATCGCTTGCCCACCCCTCAAATCCCGTGAGGACTGCGGTACCCAGCCCCCTGGGGACCCTCCAGCTTCGCCTAGCCGCGTCCGTCTGCCCTGGGAGTAGGGAGACAGGTCCCTGTGGGTCCCTCCGGCCGCAGTGCCTTCCCTGCCCCTGGTCCTCCCTTCTGGCACGGAGAGGGGCTCGAGGTAGCTAGCCGACCCCACCCCCTGCGAGCTGCAAGGATCGGTCGCCCCCGAGCATGATCCCAGATATTGGGAGGGCGGGGGAGGGGGGGCGAGAGGGAGGGTATCAGACAGTCGCGCAGGATGGGTGCAGCGGCGGGAGACGGCTTCATTTAGGTTTCGGAAGGTTGGCCCCGCTCTGGCCCTGGCCCGCTCTCCGTCGGTGAAGGACGCTGCTTGCGGAGACAGCCGAGCTGGAGGAGGGGCTCCGCGGTCCCCAAGGGGCGAAGGTTCTGGAGTCGGGGGAGGGCGGACAGGGCTTAGAGGGGCAGGGGCGGCGGGGCGGCCCTTACCTGCTCACAGCGGGGCCTCGCCACGGGGCCGCGGGCTGCGGGTCGGCCCGGGGCAGACTCCGCGCGGAGGGCGCGCAGCGGCGAGTCCGCGCCCCGAGCCGCCCGAGGACGGGGAGCGTGTGCGCTCAGCAGCGCGCGCCGAGCCCAGGTCTCCGCGTCCGTGTGTCCGCCGGCTGCCGGTATCCGTGGGTCCCTGCGCGGCGGAGTGAGCTTGTGCGCACGCGGGGACCGCGCTCGCCTGGAGCCGCCGCTGCCGCCGTCAGTCGCCGCCTGGGGCCCGAGCGCGGCGACCCCCGCCTGCCCTCGCCCGCCCTGCGCCGCGCGCCCGCCCAGCTGGGTCTGGGCTACGGGAGAGGCGCCGCCTCCGCCGCGAAGCCAGGCCGGGGGCAGGAGGGAAGCGAGCGACCACCGCCTTCCCCCAGCGCACTTCGCAGGCTGGGGGTAGGGTACAGGCCAATGGGCGCCCGGGGGAGGGGTTAGGCCGGGGATGGGGGGGAGCGGGACCCCGCCCGTCGCACATGGGAGCAGGAGCTTCGGTGCGGAGACCTGGGGGCGAGGATGCGGAGGCAACAATTCCCCTCTGTAGTTCGGCTTCCGGGGCTCAGCGTCGGGCCTTCCCCGGGGCTCAGCGCCCTCCTTTCAACCCTCCCGAGATACCCAGAACGAGAAACCCTCTGCCTTCTCCCTGCCACGTCCTCCTGATTTCCTGTCTGAGCCAGCTCCTCCTCCTCCAGGAAGCCTTCCTTACAGGGCAAGTCCCAGACTCCCCTTGGGATTTTCTTTGCCCACACAGCCCTGGCCTGGGAAAGTCAGCTAGCTCCAGGATGCCTGCCTGGATGTCTTCAAATGTGATCCCCTAGAAAACGCCTCTATGGCCAGAAAAGGGAGGTGGGGGCCTTACCGGGGCGGCCTACAGCAACTTAAGATGACAATGCTCTGGAGTCAGACTGCCTGGCTTCAGTCCTGCTGTGCCAGGGCTATAGCTCTGTGAGCTGGGGCAGCGGACTGGGCATCTCTGAACCTCGGCTTCTTCCCTGTACGTGGGAATCATAGTACCTACCCCCCACCTCTTAACAACAGCATTAAGCAAGAATGGTACACACATCCCAAAGTAGGTTTTCACTGATTTTGTTTCCTCACTAATGAATTAATTGCTATGGCTACTGTTATTGTAGTACCGCTCAGCCTCCTCCTAGTACAGATGGATAAGTTGAGGCTTCGTGCGGGGAACTAAACAGGTCAAGACAATGTAGCCAGTTGGTGGTGGAGCCAAAGCCCGACAGAGAACAGTTACCCACTCCCACCAGCCAGCTCATTGCTCCCACCTGCCCCTGCTCACGGTTCCTGGTCACTACCCCAGGTGTCAGCATCCCAAGGCTCCCTCCGTAGCCCCATCCACAGTTCTGCAACCAGGCTCTGTCTTTCCTTATTCAAGTCATTGTTCAGCCTCCCTGTGGGCCTGAGTTTTGGGCGTGGCCACCTTGTTGCGGAAGCTTCGAGGAGGAGGAGGGAAGAGAAAGAAGACTTAAGCCTTTCCTTGGGAATTCTAGTCCATCTGGGGAGGACAGGACTGGAGCATGAAGCAGGACTCCATAAGAAAACTTGAAAGGAGTATCTGGAAAGATGCGAGGAGTTCCCTGGGTCCGCTCAGTGAGTTGATGATTTTTCTTTACTGCGCAGTGAACCCTGCCCCCCTCTGTATACCACACTGTTGGTCTTCACGGATCACATTTCTTTCAGTTCAGGAAAGCTTCCTGGAGGAGGAGAATGTTAGTTCTTCTCTGTATCAGTATAGGGTGAGACCCCTCTGGAAAGAAGAGGGCCTGGTGCCTTGCTAGAGTCAGACAGACAAGGTGGACAGGACTTCCCTCTGGACCTGGGTACACCCCTTTCTAGATTGTTGCCATGACCCCTGGGAGCCTACTTTCATCTGTCTCCAGCCCGGGTATCTGAAGATCAAATGAGATGCTGTGTGTGAAAGGGCTCTGTAAACTGTGAAACGTCGTGAGGGGGAAGGAGGGGCTGCGGCAATCTCTGAGTCGGGAGGGGAGCATGGAGCACGGGACGCTGGAGGCATAAAGTGTGAGGAAGGGTGGAAACCAGAGTCACCTGCAGCAGGCCAGCCGTCCCTGGGAATGTCAGTGGTCGGGCCGCCGGATGAGGACCCTTGGCTCTGAGTCAGCCTTCATTTCCAGGTTTATTCTCTTTTCCATACTCCAGGTCCCTCTCTGGGCTCTGGATCCCCTGCCCTCTGTTCTGTGTCCCGGATGTATGTCTTGGTGTGGGCAGTGAGCAGGTTGGGCACCTCTTGCTCTCTGCCTGGGCAGCCAGTGGACAGGAATGAACCCGCGGTCCTCTCCTCACACCCCTTCCCTTCACCTGTTCTCCCTTTGCTGCAAGGCCCCTAGCCAGAGGGTAGGCTCCTAGCTGACCATAGCTAGGGGTCAGTCAGGGCTCCAGGTCCCACTGTGCAGTCCATTCCCTGCATGGGGCAGGTAGGGGTGGAAATCCAGCTCCTGCTCTGCCCCCTTCCCACCAAGCCAGGCATGCAGAGTCCACCAAAAAGGGTGCTTTTTCTAGCTGGTCCTGGACAGGGCACCTCTCTAATTTTCTCCAAGGTGTTGCAGTCCTTACAGATGGCTTCTAATCCCAGCCGTACCTAGTAGCATCAGCCTGGATGAGGCACAGAAATGAACATCATCAGAGCTGGGATCCAGGAAGGCTGGCTAGTCCCCTTCTCTATGCATGAGGTGCCCAAGCCCGAAGGGGCCACAGGACTAGCCCAAGGACACACTTTTCAGACTGGGGACTAAAGTTTGTGTCCACGTGCCCAATTTAGTGTAGTTCTACCTAGGGGGCTACCCCCGTCATGCTGGAGCAGGCTGGGCTTTCATGCCCCAGACCGTTCTCTGCCCATCCAGGCACATGGCTTTGGTCTCTCCAAACAATCTTGGTTCTCCCTGAGCTGTGCCAGGTCTGGTGCCCCAGACTGGGCCTCCCCAAGGGCAGGACCACAGTTTCCTTCTTCTTCCAAGATAGCCACAGCCCTCCTCACCCCGCCTGCCTGGCCTCGAGGGAGACGGGGGGCCGAGGGGCCACCCCTGGGAATGGTCTCCCTCCAGAGGACCCCTTGAGTTGCCTTCTTTCCCCTAGGGTGGGAGGCTGGGGCGTCTCTTCAACAGCTTTTGCCTACCCGGAGGTGCACACTGCCTCAGCTCGCTTCCACAAGCCAGCCAGCCAAGCAGGCAGCCGCTGAAAAAGATAGATTTTAATTCAGTTTTCTGAGATGTGGCTGAGGGAGATGGATGCCAGGCTGCCCTACCCAGCATTCATCTCTCCTGAACAGCACTTCCCTCCGCGACTCCTGGCCCCCACCCCTCTCCAGCCACACCAGCCCAGCTGCGCAGGCAGGGAGAACAGCACATTCGAGGACACCAAGGAGTTTTTATTGTGAATAGCTGACATTTGCTGAATGTTCACCTTGTCTTGAGCCAGTGCTTCTCAACCCTCCTGTGCTACAGAATCCCTGGGGAGCTTTCAAAATGTACCCATGGGGGCTTCCCTGGTGGCGCAGTGGTTAAGAATCCGCCTGCCAATTCAGGAGACACGGGCTTGAGCCCTGGTCCGGGAAGATCCCACGTGCCACAGAGCAACTAGGCCCGTGCGCCCTAGAGCCCGTTCTCTGCAACAAGAGAAGCCACCGCAGTGAGAAGCCTGCGCACCACAGCGAAGAGTAGCCCCCGCTCGCCGCAACTAGAGAAAGCCCGCACGCAGCAACGAAGACCCAACGCAGCCACAAATAAATAAATAAATTTATTTATTTATTAAAAAAAAAAAAATGTACCCATGCCTGGGCCTCACCACCAAGATCAGTAGACAGTTGGTCTGTGGTGAGGCCTGGCCAAAAGTATTTTTTTAAAAGCTCCCCGGTGGATTGTAGTGTGTAGCCAAGGCTCAGAACCACTGCCGTAGGCCCTCTGCTAAACGCTTTACCTGTGCACGTCCCAAGGGGGCATGCTCATATGTCCAGAAGCCACGAGAGGCGTACCGAGGTGCTGTCCCTCAGAGCCCTTGGTAGCCGTAAGCATCCTCTTCTATTTCCTCTGGGAGCTGTACACACGTTCTTGTTTTCTGTGTGCTCCAGGACACGAAAAGGATGCGAAATTGCTGCCTTACGGGCATTTGCCCATTTAATTCCTATTTGGGGAATGTCCTGGGCATTCATTGAATAGCAGTCTATGGAGTATGGGTTTCTTTCTATGGAGGAGCAAAATGCTGACCCTGGGTCACTTCTCCCCCAAGCCAGTGGGAGCCAGAGTTCTAGATTGTGCAGCTCTGGGGAGAGTTTGATTCTGAAGGCCCTCTGGTCACCTCCTGCATCTGTGCTGGAGTCAGACAGGCAGGCAGGCTCTGAGAAGGCCCAGGTGCATCAGGGAGTGCCCACTGGAAGGCCCGGAAACACAACAGGGTGAGCAGCAGGGAGGTTTTGGAAGGCTCAGCCCCATGAAGGTGCGTAGGCCAGGCCCATTGCCTCATAAAGGTCCCCTCTCCCGCAGATAAGCAGGCTGCAGGGACATTCCAGGTAGCAGGGCCTGGGCTCCTCTGGGTGAGCGCCATTCCCGAAGTAGGCCCCCTGCCCTCTCCCCCAGGAGGCAGCATCCTCATCAGATAAACCAATACCCTCCAGAGCCTTTTCAGCTACCCCAAGGACCCTTGGAATTTTCTAAGAAACCAAGGCAATGAACATCAGCCTATTTAGATCCATGGTTTTCAAACTGTATTCCAGAAGCTCTACAATACTTGAAGCTGCCTCACCAGAAACCTGGAGTACAGAAGGAAGGGAGACCTGTCTTCCTGTCTTCAGAGCTTCCTGGGACCTCCACAGAGCTGAGGAGTCCCAAGTCCTCTGTGTTCCGTCCCCCACAGCGCACAGCAGTGGATACGGATGAGCAAGGGGAGGATTGTCAGAGCAGGGGGAACGGACCAGGGGGACAGGAATCCGGAATCCTAAATTCTAAGTGCAGACTTGACTGGCTAAGCACCCCATTTCACAGACGAAGCAAATGAGGCTCAGAGAACAGGAATGGTTGGCTCAAAGTTATAAGGCTAACTAGTAGCAGAGATAGGGCCACATACCAGGTCTCTGGACTTCAAGTCCTGAGTTCTGTCCCCTGAACCATAACTCTTAAAAGGGAAGATACACTTCCCGGGAGCTGGAACGTGTGGATGTAATGGGAGTAGGTACCAAAAGAGGTAAAAGTGAGGGATACATATGAAGAGCCAAACGCCCTGTCTTCTTCCCCCATGAACATAAATACTCAAATGCAGCCTCTGGCCCGGAGAAGCGCACACCCAAATACACGTACTGCTGCACGCGACTATACTCTGCACACGTGCACATGTGCATTTCCATCCGTTATGTATGCCCAAATGTACATTCACATAGGGTCCAAGCGTGTTCACGCACATACACAAGGGCACCTTCCAGAGATCTGCCGTGTGAAAGTGCATCGTCTCTACCAAGAGAGGTGTTTTCTCTCTTACAGAATGGAACCAGCTGTTTACCCATGGGAGCTGAATACCCTGCAGGGAGCTCTGGTTGAAGGAGAATGTGCTATTTCCATTCCATTTCCAATTCTCCTCTATCCACAGGGCTTTCTTTTCTTCCCCCACCTCCACCCTCTCCAACATCTTCAGCACACTCTGGAGTTGGTGTGTAGAATTCTGCTGCTGCAGGAAAGGCCCCCTCCTGGGCATCCTACAAACGGGCCACATTGTGTGTGTCCGAGAGCCGTATTGCTCACGCCTTGCCCTCTGATTGCCAGGTGCTAGCTCACTGCCTTCAGTCTGGCTCCAGCTCCTGTTGGGGTGGACATCCACAGCCCCTCTGCCTGCGCTCCCCTCCCCCCTTGCAGGTCCCACAGTCAAGGCCAGGTCCCACTTGCTCTTGTTTCAGTTTCCTCAGAGCCTGACTTGGCTGCCTTGAAAATAACAGTGCACCCGGCCCAGCACAAGTCCTTGCTTTTACAAAGGACCTCGGCAAGCAAGCACGGAGGTGCGGAAATTACAGATAATTCACGTGGGAGAAGGCGGCAAGCGTGAGGCATGAATACAGCTGTTCCCAGAAAAGCAGCTCGGGATAATCGGGGGCCTGTGACAGGCTGAGCCCTGACTCAGTGTCGTGCAAATGATGCTGATAATTATATTAAAAGTAGGGCAAATAGAACATTCTTTGACGACCAACTTTGGGAGCAGCTTGGCAGCTGATGAAACAATCCTTTGCCATGGCTGATGGGAGCATTGTCTGCGAGGAATTCACTGGGGCACTGAGGCTCTAGGCCCTGAGCGGGGACTGGGAAGACAGTTGGAGCCAGCGGGTGGCACTGACCCAAGGCCTTGCATGCACTCAGGGGCAGGGTTTGTAGATCAGCCTTCTATTGCTGGGTGACAAGTTCCCACAAACTTAGCAGTTTAAAACAACGCACACTATTTACAATAGCCCGGAGATGGAAACAACCTAAGTGTCCATCATCAGATGAATGGATAAAGAAGATGTGACACATATATACAATGGAATATTACTCAGCCAAAAAAAGAAACGAAATTGAGTTATTTGTAGTGAGGTGGATGGACCTAGAGTCTGTCATACAGAGTGAAGTAAGTCAGAACGAGACAGACAAATACCGTATGCTAACACATATATATGGAATTTAAGGGAAAAAATGTCATGAAGAACCTAGGGGTGAAACAGGAATAAAGACACAGACCTACTAGAGAATGGACTTGAGGATATAGGGAGAGGGAAGGGTAAGCTGTGACAAAGCGAGAGAGTGGCATGGACATATATACACTACCAAACGTAAAATAGATAGCTAGTGGGAAGCAGCCGCATAGCACAGGGAGATCAGCTCGGTGCTTTGTGACCACCTAGAGGGGTGGGATAGGGAGGGTGGGAGGGAGGGAGACGCAAGAGGGAAGAGATATGGGAACATATGTATATGTATAACTGATTCACTTTGTTATAAAGCAGAAACTGACACACCATTGTAAAGCAGTTATACTCCAATAAAGATGTAAAAAAACAAAAACAAAAACAACGCACACTGATTATATCACGGTTTCCCTAGGGCAGGAGTGCAGGGGGGGATCCCCTGCTCAGGGTGTCATAAGACTGCAATCAAAGTGTCATTCAGGCCTGGGGTGTCATCTGAGGCTTGGGGTCTTTTTCCAAGGTTGTTGACAGAGTCCCTTCCTCATGGTTTTGGGGCTGAGGCCCTCAGCTTCTAGGGCCCCATCTGGCCCTCTCTACCACATGGCAATTTGCTTCTTTAAGGCCAACAGGAGAGAGACTGATGCTTCTGTCTTTGAGTTCTAGACCGTCTCTTAAAGGGCTCATCTGATTATCTCAAGCCCTCTCAGGATAATCTCCCTTTTGACAAATTTAAAGTCAATGCATTTAGGGACTTTAACAACCTCTGCAAAATCCCATTCCCCTTTGCCATATAACTAGCCTAACCAGGAAAGTAAAATCCCATTATATTTCTAGGTCCTGTCCACATCCAAGAGGAGGAGCTTGTGTGGGCTTGTACCCCAGGGGACCTTACAATCCTGTCTACCGTAGTCCATATCACCCGGAGACTGAATATGAGGGATGGGGTGGGAACAACCCATTGACCAAAAGCTCTCTGAGGTCAGAGCCTGTGTCAGTCTCGTTCCATCCAAGTGCTTGGTATGAAGTCAGTCCTCAGAAAATATTTTTTGATTGAATAAGTGAGTCACCAACTCCTACCTCCATTGTACAAGTGGGGAAGCCAAGGCTAGAGGAAGGAAAATACTTTTTCAAGTCACCCAAGGCAACAGATGACAGAGTTGGAACAACAATAAGCACTACCATTTATTGAGCACTTACTGTTTACCAGACACCATGTTTGGTTATTTTACCAGCTCCTCAAATTGCCATAAAGCTGTGTGATTAGGGATGATGAATACCCCAGGTTTACAAATGAAGAGACCAAGTCTCAGGGAGGTGAAGTAACTTGTCCAAAGATGCTGCTGACACGATCGCAAAGCCAGGACTCAAGCTCACTCAGCTTGATCCCAATGTCCCCAGTGCTCCCTTTTCCATGCTGAGTTGCCTGTGTATGCAGGCGGGACAGACTGAGACCAACATCAGGCCAGGTGTGTGGCAATGCTTGGGGATGCTTGGCCACCTTCGCCCGTACCTCTGCCCACCGCTCCGCCTTCCTTCCCAGGAGGATTAAGTCATCACTCTGTTTCACACTGGGCCACCCAGGGCCTGACAAGGCGGGGAAGTGTTTCTAATTACTCATAATTAGCAGGCTGATTAGTCCTGTCACATGGGATTGTCTATTTTAGCTCTTTCCTTTGCATTCTGGGGACACTTCTTTGGAAAGGAGGGGGCCCGTCTGCATGACCAGGGAGGAGAGGGTGCAGGGGAATCTGACTGGGATGGGCAATCAGGTCGTTTATGACCACAGAGGCAAGCATCTTTCTGAGCTTAACCCTCCCACCAGATCCCCATGGGAGCCTTTTTCCAGCCCCAGAGCACAGAGAACATGTGTCCTCCATAGTGGAAATGGAACCTGGCTTACTCCCCAGGGGAGTGTCCTTCACCAGAGATACACATGCATTGCCACCTTGCCTTCTGTAAGGCTCTGGTCAAATGTCACTGCCCTCCCTGTGTGATAGCGTCCTCACTCGATCACTGTGTGTACCCTCACTCTGCATGATATCACACTGGTTAAGCGCAGATTTTGGAGTCAGACTGCTGAGTTCCAATCCTGGCTCTGCCACTTGAACAAATAATTAACCTTCTGTGCCTCAGTTTCCTCATCTATAAAGTGGGACTAAACAGTAGCATCTACTTATTAACATTATTATAAATGTAAATAAGTTAATATATTTAAAGCATTAGACTTCCCTGGCAGTCCAGTGGCTAAGACTCCGTGCTTCCACTGCAGGTGGCCTGGGTTTGATCCCTGGTCGGGGAACTAAGATCCCACATGCCTCATGGTGCAGCCAAAACTAAATAAATAAATAAAGCATTAGAACAGTGTCTAGCACAGAATAAATACAATAAAGTGTTAATAATTCCTTTGTTCCCTCTTTTTCTTTGTAGCGCTTATCACTATCCGATATCTGACATGTTGCATATTATTTGTCTATTTGTTTAATATTAGTCTCCTCTAAGAGAATGGAAGCTGCTTGAGGGCAGGGTCTTTCTTTGCTCATTGCTCTATTTCCGGCACCTAAAGGGGTTGGACAATGTTTGTTGAATAAGTAAGTGAATCCCACCTTCCCTCTTCCCAGGCAGAGGTTTCATTTCTCTCTGTGCTCTTCAGAAGTTCTCATTTAAAGAGAATAAAAATGCAACTTCCATGCCCTCATCATCTTCCAACCTCTGTCACCCTGATTCATGACCACAGTCTCCATTTCTGGAACCACAAGACCCCTTTGTCCCACAGTAACCAAATTCTAGTCTACAATGAATAGTCTGAGATCCATAAAATCCTGGAACTCTAGAATTCATGAATTCCTAGAATGGACTCCAGGCCTTGAAGAATTCCAGAATGGAACTCTGGAATCTCAGAATGTAAGCTGAGAATTGCTGTTAGGACCCAGGAGTCTTGGAGAGGAGGCCCAGAATTTCAGAAGAGACTCTCAGAACCGGGTCATTGGGAGAATCTGGTGACACCAGCTGGCTCCGCGGTGTTGGCTTCTTTGCAGAGATAAAAGCACAAGTAGGGCTTCCCTGGTGGCGCAATGGTTGAGAGTCCGCCTGCTGATGCAGGGGACACGGGTTCG
>NW_006792921.1:6369545-6375289 GCF_000442215.2 Lipotes vexillifer | reverse complement strand
GAACACAAAAAAAAAAAAAAAAAAAAAAAAAAAAAAAAAAACAAGCGACGCTGGTGCTCAGAGCTGAGGGGCAGGGGGAGAGGCCAGGATGGCAGTGGGAAAGGGCTCCCCTGTGAGGGCTGCTAGGCGCTGGCACTGGCCACAGACAATGAGGCTGGCTGGGTAGGTAGAGCCAATCTCCTAATCAGGAGCAGAAAGAGAAAGGGAGGGAGGGGTTTGCGGTTACAGGCAAAGGGTGGGCATGGCTGGCCCTAATCCCATTACAGCTGGCCATCCAGCTGCCAGGCCTGGCTGGGCCCCAGACCTGGCTCTGCCCTCCCCTCCAAAGGCAGGCTTAGGCCGCGCAGTGCTTGGGTTTCAGAAGATGCTCCATCTTGTTCTGAAGTCCATACCCTAGAGCAGGAGTGTGGTTGGGTCCTGAGCCCCAGGAGACTCAGGGCTAAAAGGAGGATGTGGTGAGGGTCAGAGGATGGAGGAATCCCTCAAGAAAATGAACTGACCCAGAGTAAAATGGTGGTACTTGATGAGAATTCTGGGTATAAGACAAAGGTTCAATTAATGGACACCTGACACTACTACTACCCTGAAAATTGACTCAATCCCCGTCAGCCCTTTGACCTGGGCTGGACACTGAACCCTGAACTGCCTCAAATTAGGTCCCAATTCCAGTCTCAGAGTACGCCCCTGTCCCAGCTACAAACTAAACTCTAGACTGAGTCCCGGTCCCGGCTACAGATTCTTCCCAACCGTGCCTCTCATGAGCCCACAGATCTCTGAAAATAGGATTCACCTCAAAGAATCCAAAGACCAGTAAATGGTAAAATAGTCCCACACCTCTGAGGCATGCTGGCTTCTAGAAGCAGCTACAAAGACCCGGGCTGAATCCCTCTCAAAGCCCAGAGCAAGCGGACTCTCCCCTCCCTGCTGTGGGAAGGTCTTCTGTTCAGATGTAGCCCTGCACCATCCTGAGCTCTTTCCAACATGAGAAAGAGAACCTGGAAGGAGGTCAGTGGACCAGGGGTTAACCTGACCGAGAGTCAAGACGCTGTTGGAGATAGAGATACAGACTGGCGCGAGAGAGTCGGGCGAGTGACCGTGGAGGTGGCCCTGGTGATATCTGAGGTGGAGATGGCCACGGGGATGCTTGCCTTGGTGATCTTGGCAAATGGAGTTGGTGACATAGATGAATATTGGTAAGCCCGGTGATAGCCACATGCCCCATGCGGGTCTCCCAACTTTTCTGCTCTTCCCTCAACTGCACTCCTTTCTGCCCTTCTGCCACCCACTGTCTTGGCCTTGACTTGGCTGGTTTTAGTGTCTTGGAGTAAGTCACTGTTTTTCCTTAATGAGCCTAGAGCTGTTGGAGGAGGAGCCCTGTAACAATACAAATAACAAATAAATTGGAGTCTTTGTGTGTTCCCTGTTTCTCCTTTTTTTTTTTTTTTTTTTTTTTTTGCGGTACGCGGGCCTCTCACTGTTGTGGTCTCTCCCGTTGCGGAGCACAGGCTCCGGACGCGCAGGCTCAGCGGCCCTGGCTCACGGGCCCAGCCGCTCCGCGGCATGTGGGATCCTCCCGGACCGGGGCACGAACCCGTGTCCCCTGCATCGGCAGGCGGACTCTCAACCACTGCGCCACCAGGGAAGCCCCCTGTTTCTCCTTTTAGCATCTCCAAGGTGGAGGGACGGCTGCCTTCTTCCCATCAATATGGTGCCCAGCAGAACTGGAGGCTTCCCCCGGCCAAGGCACTTAAAAATGTCTGACACACGCACTGCTCGCTCCCAGGAAGGTAAGGTGGCCCTGTCTGGAAAGGATGGATGGACCCACTGACCTCTCAGAGCTGTGATCACCTGGACGAAGAAGCAAGAAACCATCACCCATATCCCAGGGGCTGTGCCAGCTGCACTGCTAAGGGGCAGCTTGTCCAGCCTCACTTGCCTCAGATGACCACAGGAAGTGAGGTCACAAGGAAAGGCCCTCTATCCTCTGGGCGATCTTCCTGTTCAGTGCTGCACAAAAATCTCTCCACTGGGATGCATTTTCTTTGGGAGGGAAGTGGAAATATACAGTGCAGGGAACTCTCGTGTGATGGGGAGAGAACCTGCATTCCAATCTGCTGCTTCTGACCCGTACTGGTGCCACATAACCCCACACTGTGAGCATTCGGGTTAGGGTACTTCTTTATTGCCAGGCTGTCCATTGCTACTCAAACCATTAAGCATTAGTCCAGTCTCCAGTTCTAAACGCTAGTGGCATTGCCTTGTCATTGTGACATTAAAAACACTCCTGTGCATTCCCACCACTGCCCTCTCCCTACCCCCTTGAGAAACTATTCTGAGAGATTGTCTATGAAGGACTTGCCAAGGGAAGAGCCTCAAACCTGCTTAGCCAACATCTGCCCACCACTTCCAGGCTATATGAGAGGGGGTAAGGAAGAGATGTTCAAATTACTGAGGATGCATTTGTTGGGGGTTCCCAAGGGAAGGCAGGTAGAAAAGGGCACTTCCCTCACCTCAACCCACTGAAAGGAGCTTGGAAAGACTCACTTGGAGAGGTTGGCAGTTTTTGCTGAAATTGGGTGACACAGAGACTGACGGCTAACTACCCAGAGACATGTCCCAGCACAAGGTGCAGGAAGAACTATATCAAGAGATTGGATTTATCTGTGGAGGTTGCAGAGCCAGGCAAGGGCTTAAATCAAGGGATGCTAAACAGAATCATTTGGGCAACTGGACAGAGGGTGTACAGGAGGCACTGAGTGGGTAGTTAGAAACCTACCTCAGCAGTCCTGAGGACAGATGATGAAGGGCTGAACTGAACTAAGGCAGTGGCCACAGAAGGAAAAGGGAGGGGCTGGATCTGAGGGAAAAAATAAGATAAATGAATGGTAACTATTTTTGAAAACTCCAAGAGGCAGAACCCATTAAGAGGATCTTTTGTTATTGTTGTTATTATTCAATGCTTTAAAACGTAAAACTCTCTGGAGAGGGAATATATCGAGTGCCACTATCAGTCATTAACACTTCAGCATGAATTAGCTGATTCATCCATGGAGCCACTGAAACTTAGCAGACGCAGATTTTAAACAACCTGGTGGGGAAAGGCAAAAGGAACATGAAAGACCTAAGTGGGAACAAATCTGGACACTTGGAGAAGGTGATGCAGGCGGAATTGATATGAAGTGACTTCAGACAGACTGCTTTGGACAGGGAGTCTGGAGAACAAAGTTTAAGTTTCTGTCCTATCCGCAACCTACCAGCCCCAGGATCCTAGCAAGTCACTTAACCTCTCAGAGTCACATGTGACTCATGGATGATACTGTTTATCTCACAGGGTTAAGTTCTATAAAGGAACTTTTTAAACTACCAAGCTCTGTGAGAGGGTATTATTCCACCAGTGTAATGAAAGTTAACCTTGGCGATGGTTACCCATCACCTTTCACTGAAATGCAGCCAGCCCCTCAGCGGCCTGTCTTCTTAAAACTAGTTTTGTCTCTTCCAAGGAAAACTGGATTAGTCCTAACGGGTACAAAAGGAAAAGGGCTAGAGAAAGGCAGAGAGAATTAATGCAGCTAGGAAGTGTTATATTCACCAGATCGTTTTCCCCATCTATCTAATGGTAGTGATAATGGCTAGCCTCACTATTACAAAATAATCCTGCACCTCTAAGCATTTTTAAGCAAAGGGGCTATAGTTTTCTTCTTTTTGCCACCAGGTAGCTGTGATCTTGTTTTGACGTTTTTGTTGCCGTGGTTTCCCCAGCTGTAAAATGTGAAGAATAATGACACACGGGGCTGTTAAAAGGATTAAATGTGTTTCAATATATAGTGCCTCAGTGGTGTCTGGTATGTGTACGCTGTAAACAGTAGCTACACTACTCTGCTACTGCCACCACCACCATGATTGATCCCCAGGGCTCTGGTATTCAGTAGACAGCATGTACGTGTTTACTGAACTAGGTTGCTCATGGGTGTGGAGCAGGGTGGCAGGGGGGAGAAGTGTGCCCTGTCACACAGGTGAGGGAGTGCAGATTCCAGCCCTCCCCAGCTCGCTGTGCTTGCTACTCAGAACCTCAGCTTTCCTGACAACCAAAGGGCTCAAACAGTCCCTTCCAAAAAGAGAACTCAGTAAAGAAAATTGCAGTAGAGAGTTTTTCTGGTACTTCCTTCCCAATTCCTCTCCTCTGAAGTTGGACACAAGACCAAGACCCCTATCTTTAGCCCCCAAATGGCTGCCTTTCTGGCCGCCTTGACCCACGATAACCTTGAGCCAGGTGGAGAATCCAATGTCAGTTGATTCAAGCAGGACATCTCCCCGGAAGTCCAGGGTCACTATCTAAGAGTTTAGTCGACATCCCTGGCCCAGCATTTCCAACATTGAACACAGGATCCTGCCCCAACCTACACCCACCTCCTAGGGCCCTGTCTGCACAAATGGCACCACATTCATCTCTGTGGTAAGCCAGAGACCTGGCAGTCATTCTTCACACTTTCCCATGCCTCACGCACGGTTCACCCAGGCAACCAGCATTTCGTGAGGGCCTGCCATGGGCCAGGCACCATGCCAGGCATGGGGGATGCAACAGTCCCTGCCCTCCTGGAGGTTACAGTCAGATGGTGTGCACAGAAGTTAAGCAATGATCACACAAATAACATAATCCAACCTGTGATATTGAAATAAAAGAAAAGGTACCATAAGTCTACATAACAAGTGGCCTGATCTTATCCACTAGGTCAGAGAGACTTTCTAGAGAAAGAGTCCACTTACCTTAGATCTGAGGGACAAGATCTGACGGGACTGGGAGTGGGGAGATGTGGGGAGTCGGGTGGGGAGAGGATACTGCAGCAGAGAAAGCAACAAGAGCAAAGACCATGAATGGAGACATGGAGCCACCTGCCCTCAACCCACTGGACTCAGTCCAGTGCGGCTGGAGGACAGACAGCAAGGGAGAGAGGCTTGATTTGAGGCCAGAGGACCAGGTCATATCATGAGGGACTTTATCCTGAGACAGTGGGAAGCTGCTAAACAGGTGATCAGGTCTCATTTGCATTTAAACCAAATCACTCAGGATGCAAAGGAAAAAGCAGGTTGGAGGTTGTGGGGAGACCACCTGGGAGGCTATTGCAGTAGGTGAGGTAGGAGATTATGGTTTGGGCTAAGGGAATGGTGGGAGAGGAAGTGGAAAAACCGGAGACCATCTGAGGAGGTGAAATGCAAGGACTACATTTCCCCAGTTTTCCCTGCAGCCAGGTGTGAGCCTGTGTCTAAGTTCACTCAGTGTGATGTGAGCAGAAGTGATGTGAATGACATCCAATCTGTGCCCTAAAGGAAGGGCCATGACCTCCCCTTCCTCCTTGCCCCTTCCCACTGGCTGGAATGGGGGCGTGATGGTGGGAACTAGAGAAACCGTCTTGGACAAAGAGAAGAAAGCTGCTTATGAAGGAGAGCAAAGACACTTGATTGAGAGGGAGCCTGGGCCCCCCGTGATTATGGAGTGGCCACACCGGCCCTGAATTTCCTACCCACACTTTTATGTAAAAAAGAGGTAAGCGGGCTTCCCTGGTGGCGCAGTGGTTGGGAGTCCACCTGCCGACGCGGGGGACACGGGTTCGTGCCCCGGTCCCGGAAGATCCCACGTGCCGCGGAGCGGCTGGGCCCGTGAGCCACGGCCGCTGAGCCTGCGCGTCCGGAGCCTCTGCTCCGCAGCGGGAGAGGCCGCAACTGTGAGAGGCCCGCATACCGAAGAA
>NW_006792921.1:6365946-6369360 GCF_000442215.2 Lipotes vexillifer | reverse complement strand
CCCAAACCAAAAAAAAAAAAAAAAAAAAAAAAAAAAGAGGTAAGCTTCTATTTTGCCTGGGCACTGCTATTCGTATCTCTCTGTTACAGCTGCTGATCAGATCTTCACAGTGATGGATTAGACATGAAGAATACGGACAAGAGAGGCAGGGCTGCCCTCTGGTCTCTGGCTTGCACCACTGGGTGGTGCAGGTCAAGTTCACTAAGACAGGGAGCCCTGGAGGAGAAACAGGCTTCAAGGTGGCGTGACGTGTGGGTTGTCCATATTGTGCACGTGACTTTGGCAAGTTGAGCTGGAGGCATTCCAGGAGGAAACAAAAGGAGATGTCCAGGGAGCAGGTGGGGAGCTTGGGAGACAGATCGAAGTTGGAAGCAAGTGTGATCGGAGGATGAATTGGTGGTTCTCAACCCCAACCGCACAAGAACATTTAACAAATTCAGATACCTGGGTCCAACCGCAGAGATTCTGATTTGTTCCATCTGGGGCAGGGCTTGGCATCAGCATTTTTTCAAAGCCCCTCAGGTGGTTCTAACGTGCAGCCAGGGATGAGAGCCACTGGCAGGGGTGGTAACGAAACAACTGGAGTGGATGAGGTGGCCTAGGGATGGAGTAGAGAGTGAGCAAAGTATCCGTCTTCCGGTCCCGTCAATTGCAGGCCTTCTCACCCCTCCCGGGCCCCACTGGGAGATGAGAAAGAGCCGATGACACAGAGCAACTGCCCAGCCATCTCCATCAGAGTTCTTACACAGAACACGGCAAGGAGAGGCAAAGAGGATGCACAAGTCCTCTCCGATGTGACCAGGCTTTGGAGTGACAAAATGGATTCACCTCTCTCCCTCCTTCCCTCCCTCCCTCCTGGGGTTGCCTGGTCACCACTCAGGAAGCTGCTCTGGTCTTCACAGCTGACCTGGCCAGAGGTTTTGAGGGAGGAAACTCCACTTTCCCTGCTGGCATAAAGCCCCTGCCCTGGGCAACTCCACCAAGGCTGTCACCGCAGGTGGTCACCCTGTATGCAGTGCTGGCCTGCCTGCGCTGTGAGCACACACACAGGGAACCCTCAGGGCCTCTGCTGCTGCCTTTCTTTGCAGCCAGTTTGTTTTTTCTGGGCCTCAGATTCTCTTCTATAAAATAGAATAGCCCGGGCTTCCCTGGTGGCGCAGTGGTTGAGAGTCTGCCTGCCGATGCAGGGGACACGGGTTCGTGCCCCAGTCCAGGAAGATCCCGCATGCCGCGGAGCAGCTAGGCCCGTGAGCCATGGCCGCTGAGCCTGTGCTCCGCAACGGGAGAGGCCACAACAGTGAGAGGCCCGTGTACCACAAAAATAAATAAAACAAAATAGAATTGCCCTACTCATCCGTACCAAAATGGTAAGTTCTTTTGGTAAACATCAAAGTGGTCAGTAATAAAACTATAAGGATTTATGAAAGACCTTGTATCTCTCTACCTCTGCTGTTCTCCAGGTCAGGTGGAAGACAGAGCGAGGAGGGAGGCAGAGAGAGGAAGGGGACCTCTGTCTCTGGGGTGCTTACGGAAGAATGCACCTGACTTCAGTGAAAGCCTACAAGGGGAAAAGCCTGTATCATTTGGGTCAGGAGGAACCCGCAGTTCAGGAGGGTAGAGGTCAGTACAGGAATTCCCCCAGAAGGATGCCCCAGCCCCTGCATTTCCTTGAAACCAAACATTCTCTTCCCTCAACTGGGTCCCCACGGCACATGGCCCATGTCTGTTCTGGGATGTCAGGTGGAAGGTGGCAGGGGTCACCAGACCCGCTTGAACATCAGCGCTGCCACCCTCTGATTCTGTGACACCAGGCAAGTTGTAAAGCACTTATCCCTCCTGAGCCTGTTTCTTCATCTACAAATTACCTCGCATAAAGCCTAGACCATAGCAGTAGCCAATAATAAATATTAGCTACGTTTGCTGTTGACAGGATTATACCAAGTTTGGGGGGCTCTAAGCTAATCAGGAAAAGGCCTGACCCAGAGTACGTGTTCCGTTCGTGTTGGTTCCCTTTTTTCCTTTACGTTTAATCAAATAACCCTTCAGTGTGGTACAAGTGTAATGTCTGAGGACTGTCAGTTCTCTGTAACCATGAGGTTTCTGGCAATGTTACTGGCTGGCAGGGAGAGGACTTGGTGAACCAGTACCTGAAATGACCATCTACAAGGTGAGAAGTTAGTTACTCCACCTGGGGTGTCAGGAGCAGATGTGAAAGGTCAGACACGCGGCCAGGATGAATTGACTGACACAAGGGATGGTGCACAGGGAGTAATATCCACAGCCCGTGGGTGGTGGAAGAGCCCCAGGCAAGAGTCAGTGGGAATGGGGGATAGGGAGGCAGCAAAGGAAGGACAACTAGAATATGTTCCTTGAATGAGTAGGTAGATGAATGATGGAATCCTGGAGCCCATGTGTCTGGCTGAGGCTAGAAGACCTGACAGACTTGGATAAGTGATGCTGTACCCCTACACTGATGCTAACAAGTTGTCCAGCCACCACCTTTGACTGTTCCTGCACCCCTGGCGCCGGGCTGGCCTGTTCTGCCCTGTGGGAGTTGCTCTCCCAGTGCCTGGACTGGGCCACCCCCCGCGGAGCCCTGAGTTGGGAGGTTTCCCCAGGACCAGCTGAAACCTCAGCCCACAGTCCCCACACTCAAGCCTGTGGCAGGGCCCGAGCACCTTGTAGGAGTGCTCTGTGCCTCCGGCTCCAAACTCTGCTCTTCTTGCCCTCTCCAGTCATTCCTCCTCTGCCTGGCTCCCCCAGATGATAAGTTAGGGTCCCAAGTGCAGGCCAGGTCTCCTTGTACTCTGCCACCTCCCTGCAGGGCGTTCCCTCCCATCCATCGCCCAGCCCCTGGCCTGCCTTCTCCGTGGCCCAGTCTCCTCTGTGTGCGGAGCCCAGCCACAGTGAAGTGCTTTGGCAGAATCTTGGGGTTCTCAGAGAAGATATCTGATACCCGCCTGAGCCCGGGGTCCCTGAGGCCCCCTAGTGATGCAGGGGCTCCCAAAGATCCGGGCCAGCGAGCTGGTAAGCTCAGCAGCAGGCTGAGTGTGGTCTCCGCAGTGGCCGGACTCAGGAGGTAAGGGGAGGCAGCTACTGCCTGGTTGATTCAGAGCCCTGGGCACTATTAATTGAGGCTTGAGGCTCCTGAAAGTTCCAGCGTGAGGGTGGAGCTCTACTAGCATCTGTTGCATAAATTATACCCGAAGGGACCTTAAACACCATCAGTCCAACCCCCCTCATTTTACAGACTAAGCCGAGGAGTCACCAGGAGCGGCGCTAACCTACTGGGACAGGAAGGTAGGACTGTGGTTTCCCCACATCCCTGCAGAAGGCTGTCCCTTCTCACTCTACACTCAGAGTCACAAAACTCCCTGGCCCTGCCAGCTGCTCCTCTCTCAGGACACACTCTTT
>NW_006792921.1:6360575-6365870 GCF_000442215.2 Lipotes vexillifer | reverse complement strand
CCCCTCTTTCCCAGCGGGCCAGGGACAGATCCGAGCAAGGTGTGAGCTCTGACGGTGCCCTGAAGGCTCCCTCCTGCCAAGGACCCCCCTGCTGACCGGGTGGCCAGCCTCGCTTGGTCACCCAAAGGCACGGACGATGTGGATGTTGGAATCTCAGACAGAGCCCTCCTCGTGACATCACCCCCACTGGCCAGCCCCCGTGGGTGTGAGCTCCGACCAGGAGATCCCAGCCACTCAGCAGGAGCCAAAGCAATCAGATTGCAGAAATCCATGAAAAAGAATGGATTTTCTTACTGCGCTTGGAGTCTTTAATTTCCTGTGTTTGCCCCCAAAGGGCTTTTTCATCGACAAAGCACTTGGTTCTGTGGGCAGTGCGGTTGAAAAGAAGCTGCTGATGAAGAGATTAGTGATCGGGGACATGCAGGGGCTGGTGCACCGGGGCGACCGCTCTGATGAAGCGGCAGGGGAGCCCAGACGGGATGTGCGCTAGGGGCGGGGGGCACCCAGAACGCCAAGCGTGGGCACACTGAGAACAGAAGCCAGGTTGGGCTGTGGTCAGGAGCCAGGTGGCAGCGAGGAGGTTGCCAGAGCAGAAACAAGTGCTCTTGAGAATAGATTCCTGAACAGGGACCTTTCAGATCAGCTGAGAGAGACCGTGGGAGTTAGGGCTGGGGGCCAGCCGGAAGCTTCTAGAACCAGAGGCAGGACACGGGAAGCTCAGATCAGAGTCTCTCCCCATCTGTCCCACTCTGCGTCCTGAGCTAAATCTGTGGGCTATTGCAAGGAGGAGAAATTTCTTACCTAGGTGAAAGAAGGAGGAGTAGCCTGGGAGAGACGGGGTTGACGGGCTTATGAGAGGGTGGAGGGGAAAACAAGCATTTTATCTGTCTCCAACCATAAAAGGGATGTGTATGAGGGGGGCTGCTCAGCTTAGCTACAAAGAACTGTAGGCTAACTTTGACGTAGTTAGGATTATAGTCAGACATAAGGGAGGACCTCCTGGTTGCCCAGCGAAATGTGGGTCCCACTCCCACACCCCGGGGCCTGCCTCTCACTTTAGCTGGGGGCACTTGACGTAGCCCCTCCCTGCTCTTTTCAGGAACCAAGGATGCCTAGTTCCGGGAACTCAGCATGAGTCTGGCCACGGGTGTGGCCACGGGTGAGCCCAGCCCCCCCAGAAGGCCTACCTTGGGAGTGAGTTCTGCTGCTATCTTGCTCCAACCGGACAGAGGCTCACAGGCTCACAGGTCAGCCTGAAAACTGACCGCACCCTCTTTTTTAAGATACCTTCTTTTCTTGCCTAGTTTTCCTCTTGCCTCACTGGCTTCTCTCTGTCAGCCTCCCATCGGGGCTCCTTCTCCATAGCTCGCACTCTAAATGTTGGTGTGCTCCAGGCTCCATCCTGATCAAGCTTCTCTCCAACATCTGCAGTCTCTCTTAGTGATCACATTACCCTCTTTGGCTTTAAATTCCGTTATCTACTGCTGACCCCCAACTGTCTATCTCTACCCCAGACGTCTCCCTGTAAACCCACTGCCTTCTTGATGTCTCCAGTTGGATGTCTACAG
Source organism: Lipotes vexillifer (assembly GCF_000442215.2). Classification (NCBI taxonomy): domain Eukaryota; kingdom Metazoa; phylum Chordata; class Mammalia; order Artiodactyla; family Lipotidae; genus Lipotes; species Lipotes vexillifer. The sequence goes on along the minus strand of NW_006792921.1, from coordinate 6,364,302 downwards.
TCATCTCAAACTTGGCAGGACCACCCAGAACACTCGAGTCCTCTTGCAAGCTTGCTCTCTCCCCCCAGCTTCCCTTTCTCAGTGACTGGCATCACCCTCCACCTGCTGTTCAAAGCAAACCCAGTGAACCAGCTCTATACTTACTCCCTGTGTGGCCTTGGGCAAGTTACTTAACCTCTCTGAGCCAAAGTTTTCTTAAATGAAAAGTGAGAATAATAACAATATCTCCCTGATGAAGTGGTTATGAAAAGTAAGTCAAATGGTGTATGTAAAAAGAACAGTCGGGGCTTCCCTGGTGGCGCAGTGGTTGAGAGTCCGCCTGCCGACGCAGGGCACACGGGTTCGTGCCCCGGTCCAGGAGGATCCCACATGCCGCGGAGCGGCTGGGCCCGTGAGCCATGGCCGCTGAGCCTGCGCGTCCGGAGCCTGTGCTCCGCAGCGGGAGAGGCCACAACAGTGAGAGGCCCGCGTACCGCAAACAAACAAACAAACAGTGCTTGGCACATAGTAAGCAGTTTAATCAATATTATCACTGTTTAACTCAGCACCATCCAGTAGAAACATAATGTGAGCTACATATGATTTAAAATTTTCTACTAACCACTTTAAAAAAGATAAAAAGAAATGGAATTAGTTTTAATGATATATTTTATTTAACCCCATATATCTAAAATATTTTGATTTCAACATATAATCAATATAAAAAGATGAATATTTTCCATTATTTTTATTGTACTAAGCCTGAAATCTGGTGTGTGTTTTACAATCCCAGCACATCTTGGTTGGGACTATCCCATGTTAATGCTCCAAAGCCCCATGTGGCCAGTGGCTGCTGCGTGAGCCTGTGCGGGTCTAAGTATCTCGAAGTTTCCATTCGTCCTGTACAGCAGTCTCTCAACCTCTGCACCGTTGACACTTTGGGTAAGTGGTGGAGACAGAATGTGAACCCAGAGTATACACAGAAAGAGCTAGAAATGTGACTACAGTGACCCTGGATTATCCATAAAGAACAGCAGACCTGGGGAGCACCAACATTTAGATGAGGGTTTCACAACCTTAGCACTATTGACGTTTGGGGCAGACAACTCTTGGTTGTGGGGACTGTCCTGTGCCTTGCAGGATGTTTTACGGCATCCCTGACCTCTACCTACTAGAGGCCAGTAGCATCCCCAATCCCACTTTCCTTCTTATCATTCAGGCCTCAGTCTAAGGCTCAGTCTCCCATCCGTGCCCTCGGGAGAGACCTCAGCCTTTGTTAAAGTCCCTACTAAACCTTGCTCTCTGGAACAGCCGGAATGTGTAACCGCAGACATCTCTATCCGCCTCCAATCTCCCACTGCTCTTCACTCACTCCCCACCCCCAGAGCGTAAGTCTTTGCATGCTGCCTGATGTTTTTCTAGGTTACCATTGTCTGTTTCTTCAGTCTGAAACATAAGCTCTGGGACCACAGGGACCTTGTCTGTCTTGATTACCACTGTCCTCACAGCATTCTGAAGAGTGCTCTCAATTAGTATCGAAGGAACCAACGCCCTTTCTGTGTTGGCCTCCAGGCCTCAGCTCCAAGTCACCAAAGCTTCCCCACGCAGCTGTGCCAGGAACCTCTCTTGAATCTCCAGGGGATTGGTCAAACTACCTTTCCAATTGCTGCTTGGCTGGCTATTTTGGATGGCAATTCAGGTTCAGCCCTGAGCTATGGCCACCTACACAGGTGGCGAGGGACTGAAATCCATGCGCTGCAGGGCTATGACTGCCAAGAGAGGCCATATTTTCCTAATTCACACAAAGGGGGCACAGGGGCTGGCAGTATCCTTGCCTGACTGCCTGGTGCTGCCAGCTGCCCAGTCCCAATGGAACTCCCCATCACAGCAGTGGTCCCTTCTGGTGCCCCAAGCCAAGACCCGGGGGACCCGGCGTGGATGGGGAATGCCTGCATCTTTGCTCTGGACCTGGGAATCTGCTCGAGGTGGGATGATGTCTCCTTCCCATGTCCTTGTCTTGTGGGTGCTGGGAGATCTCCACTCTCTGCCCCCCCGCCCCAGCTATTCACATGCAGAAGCAGCCGTCCCCAGGACTCTCTCCTCTCTGCACATCCCCCTTTGGTCCCACCTCCCAGGGCCAGCTCCAGCTTCCACATCTGTCAGGACAGGGATGGCATGGTGGCCTTAATGCAGGAGCAACTCTAATCTAAGAAAGAACTGCCCAGCCACCAGAGCCTGCCAGTCCTGGGAGTGGCAGCTGGGAGAAGGCTTGTCACCAGTGGTGTGGAGTGAGGAGCAGAGCATGGCTTCTGGATCTTGGAGCAAATGGCCCTGGAGACTTTGTCTAGTAAATGCCATGGAGAGATACACTCTCTGATGTCCTGCTGGGGCAGTTGGGGCAGCTTTCCAAAGACTGTTCAGGGCCCATTCCACAGGCCTCTGACATCCCAACTGGGATCTTGTCTCAGGCCTTTAGAGTCTGGTGGGCTAGAGATCGGCCCCGACTCCTTTGATAGATGGAGAAACTGAGGCCCAGTGCTGTGAGATTCCAAACGGAGTGTTCTAGAAAGCAGGGGTCACCGAGAGGGCAGTGTTAGGAGGATGAGGTAGGCGGAGGGCAGCCAAGGCTCTGAGCTACTTTCCCAGGGCCCCTGCCCTGGCACCTCCCCTCTCAACCCCACTCAGCCTTTGTCTGATTTGCTCCCTGCGACAGCTGGGGAGGATGGGCCTCGCCCTAGCTCTGCCATCAGCCATCTCTGTGTGGCACTAAAGATGTGTGCAGGAGCCAGGCCTCGGCAGCGAGCTTGGCAGGCAGCTCGCCGTTGCCTGGGAGACCACAGTGGAGGAAGGCTGCTCCACACAGCTACCGAGGGCCAGATGGCTGGTGGTCCCAGAGGTGCCTCTCCAGGGGGCCACAGCCTCAGGTACACCTTGCAGGGGTCTCCTCGACACCCAAGAGGCAGATGGGGAAATTGAGACGCAGAGGGTGGAGGGCTTTTGTGGTTGACACACTGGGGGTCAGTGGTGGGGAACCCAGGACAGAGCCAGGGGCCCTGCCTCCCGGCCCTGGGCTCTGCAGACCTCCAGGACCTGCAAGCCAGGAACACACCACCAGGGGGCGTATTGGTCTCCACGGCCAGGTCTCCCATCCATGCTCTCGGGAGAGACCTGAGGCTTTGTTAAAGTCCCTACTAAACCTTGCTCTCTGGAACAGCCGGAATGTGTAACCACAGAGTCTGAGGAGAACTCCCAGCTCTGGATGCACTGGAAGTGAATAAGCCAACACTGAGAGATGGAAGCTGGGCCCCGACTGGGGAGCCAGAAAAGGGGTGCTGAGATGGGGGCGGCGGGACCTTGGAGCCGGGGAAGTCCACCCACTTCCTTCCACACAGAAAGAAATCAAAGGGTGTGTTGGGTCGGGGGTGAGGGGGAGTGCAAGCCTCTGAGAAAGGCTATCTGGGCTGGTTCACCTCCTTAAAGCTGGCACAGCAGCTATGGGGCCTCCCGCAGACCTGCCGAGCCCCTGCGGGGCGAGGTCACCGTCCTCAGGGTGGATATGGCTGTTTTGCTGAAGGTGATTCCAAAATAGCCATTCCTCAGCCCTGCTGTGTTCAGTACTCAAGCCTTCTGGCCAAGTGCTTAGGTATGCTGAGCAGGACAAGGGCCTGGAGCTGACCCTCGAGCAGAGGAGAGGCTCACCTGTGTCCTGTGCATGGAGATCCGAAGGCTGGCAGCCGCTCCCCTCACC
>NW_006792921.1:6347877-6360497 GCF_000442215.2 Lipotes vexillifer | reverse complement strand
CCCCTCACCCCCCCCCCCCCCCCCCCCCCACCCCCCCAGTTCGTGAGCCCATGAAGAGTGCGTCCTGGGCTGGATTGTGAGGCTGGGCCTCTCAGGGTTGTGGAGACAGGTGGGGTCGGACCATCAGCAAGGGACGGGGGAGCCAAGGAAGTCTTCCCAGAGAAGGGGAGAGAGAGGGGACAGTCAGGTCCCTTCCTGCGGGAGGTCTGGAAAGACCCAGTGCAGCTCCAAGCACAGATCTTGATGGGTCTCTTCTCTTGGAGCAAGGGGTGGCTGGATTCAGTCATGAGACAGCCAGGCAGGATCTCGGGGTTCACATAACTGAGCTAACTGCGCCGCAGCCCTCTCCTCCGGGGCGCAAATAGAAATCCCCACCTGCCTGGGGTTGTCACCCAGGCAGCGTCTGCTCCCTGAGGGCTGCCTGCAACCAGGGGCCTCCCGCCCGCAGCCCCCGCCTGCTGCCTGAGCTGTCAGCCCAACTCCCAAACAAGCTGATTATCCCCATCTGGGGAAAACAGAACCGCCGTGCCTGAGAAGAGGCCTGTCTTTTTAGTGAGAAGTAATCTGAGGAAAACTCCCAGCTCTGATCTGCAGTAGGAAGTGAATGATCGTCTGTCAACTTGGCTTTCTCCTGACATAGGGGCAAGCTTCCACCAACATCACCTCCTCCAAGAAGCCTTCCAGGCCTGCCCAGGCTCACTGCAGGATTCACTGGACAACCCCCCCCCCCACCGCCCACCAAGGCCTGTGGTGAGTTTTCAGTCAATATTGCCCTGTGTAGTCTAGAGCTTTGGTCTGTATTTTAAGAGACTCCTCCAGGGAAAATTCTGTTCCTGCTTGAATGGGGTGATCTACGCAAGAGATAGGGATGGAACAGAGTTTCAGATCCAGCTTGCCTCCTTTGGGGAAGAAAAATTTGCAGCTTAGACCTTCACTCAGCCAGTCTACTGAACACCCCCCATGATTTCCTGCCCCTCTCCTTGCCCATGAGTTCCCTGTGCCAGGGATGCCCTTCAACCTATCTGGTATGCCAACATTTCTTCTAGTGAAGCTGTCAAACCCCAGCCAAACGGAACAAAACAGTACCCCAACCCTCCCCAGCTTAAGGGGACGTCAGCCCCTGTTGTAGCTCCACCTGGCACGGTATTCATTTGAGGGGACACCTTCCCCCCCCTCTTTCCAGCCTAGGAGCTGCTGTGGGCAGGACTATATCAGCCATGTCTATCTGCCCAGGATCCAGCCCAGGGACCAGACATAGTTCATGTCCAGGTGCTGAGTGAATAAAAATGAAAGTTTCCTCTGTCTCAGCCTGACTTCTCTACCTGCTCCCATCTCTATTATCTCCTGGTGCTGTTGCTTCCAGCTTCTCCCTAAACTCTAAGGAGGATCCTTGTGTGATGCATTACCCAGGGTCCTCCTGCCTGTCCTCTTTGGGAGGGGAACTAACATTCTCTGAATGCCTCCTCCAAGGTGCCAGGTAAGGTGATAAGTATTTTGCACACTGGTCTGATCTAACACTCACAGCACCATGGTGTGTTTGGTGTAAAGCTCCCCACCTTACAGATGCAAAAACTGAGGCTCAGGGAAGAAACAGACCTGCCCTGGGTCCTCAGCCGCAGAGCAAGGATCTGAGTTCCAAGTCACTTGCTTCCTGGGCCAGCACTCTCTCCTCTACATTCAATCAAGGTTCCAATGACCAAGCCTCAGGCAAGAAGCGCTGCCCCTGGGAGGGCTCACCCTGCAGCCCGTCCTTCAGGGTGGACGCCCACCTGAGCCCGCTGCAACCATGTCATATCATCATCATCGGCTAACTGTTAGGGGCATTTACCATATGCCAGCTGCAGTGCTAAGTGTTTTGCATAAGTTGATACATGATAAATTTCACAACAACTCTTTGAGGTTTGTGCTCGTATAACCTCCACACTCAGATGAGGAAACTGGCACAAAAAAGGTGAGGAAACTGGCACAAAAAAGGTTAGCAAACTTGCCTATGATCATAGCTATTAAGTAGCATTGTCCACATTCTTAATAGCATTCAGGCCAGAGACACAGGAACTGTGGCTATGCCTCTGCCCTGCAGCTAGCCAGAACGATGCCTGGGAGCATCTGCTATGCTGCCCCCCACCCCCGTGGCACACTGCAAGGTGCCAAGTCTCCTCCCTAGCCTGTCTGCAGCTTCTGAGGGTGGGTCCAGAGTCTGCCACCCTCTCTCCCCAAAGGCCCAGGCTGACTGTGAGCTCATCAGGGCAGGGACCAGATTCATCCTTTTATTTCCTCCCACAGGGCAGCAGAGATCACAGCTGCACAAAAAAGGAGTGTAATGACTTTACATACGCGTTGATGACCTTCACTCTGCCTGCTTCCAAAGCAGATGTAAGATGGTTTTCCAAATATTGAGATGCATAATTAAGACAACACAATTATTCTTTAAAACAGAGCTGTTGGAATCCAATCAACAGTCAGGAAGATGGAGTTCTCCTGGGCAGCAGGAGGCCCCAGGCTGGGATGCAGGAACCTGGGTTCATGTCCCTGGCTTTGCCACAAACAACCTCATGTAAATCGTTCCTCCTCCTTAAGTCTCAGTGTGCCTATCTGTAAAGCAGGTAGGCGGAATGTATCGGGCAGAGATTGAAGCTGATATACAGCTACCCGGAGCTGCAGGTGTTAATCACAGACACTCCAGTGGCTGCTGCGAGTGGGCACGGGGGAGAGGGCTCAACAGCGGCCCTAGCCCTGTAGCCCCACTGCAGTCAGTGTGACTACTTTCATGTACCTGAGCTGCTGCTAAAGATGTTTGAAAACCCACACCAGGCAAGACGTTCTCTAAACGTTTTTCCACGTTTAAAGCCCTTGACCTCTCTCCATGTTGCTGGCCCACCTACCCACAGCAAGCCTCCATTCTGGGCATAGCTGGGCGTTTCTTATATTGTTGAGCCCGGGGGGTGGGGAGATACGGGGGCCCTTTAGGGAAGGGGCTACAGTTCAGGAGCTGGCATCTGGCAGGTGTTGCTGAAATAGAAAAGAAGCTCCCTTTTCTCTCTGGACAGGAACTCGCCCTGTGCCTCTAAGATCCAAGTCTTGTGTGTTGGCCCCGGAGCTGTGGATTTCAGGGGCCTCCCTGACCCTCCTCAGCCCAACTCTGCATGGCCTCCGTGCTGCAGGCAAGTGCTGGGAACACTGTCTCATCCAGGAGATCATGTCAGACACAGGCTAGCAGGCGGATGGCCCAGATGAGCTCCTGATCACCAGTGCGCACTGGATGTTCCAGCCACAGCGGCTTCAGACATGACTCAGCCGCTGCCCAGACTGCCAGGCGCCCCCATGTGGACCTCAGGGGCTGTGGCCTCAGCTGCCCAACACCCAGGCGCTGACTGCCTCTCTCAGTCATTGGAGTGGGTGGCACAGAGCCATCCACTCTCCCAGCCAGGGCAACATGGCCTGTTTACTGGTGCACCGTGTCACCTCAGAGGGTGGCCCCAGCCTAGGCCTTCCCTCAAGTCTAACCACCCCAAGCCCATGCACGGGTTGTTCATACAACAGGAGATCTGAACTGCAGCATAAAATTCAGGTTCAGCCTGCGTGGCACTCCTGCACCCCTGGAAAGGGGGAGCTCTGGGACATGGGAGTGGAGTACAGGAACTGGTAACACACCCGGGCCTGTGCTGGCCTAGTTCTCTGGCTCTGAAAGTGAGAGGAAGAGAAGGGGGCTAGGAGGGTTGAGAGGACAGATGGCCAAGACCCGGGACAAACAGGCTGGGAGAGGGTAGAGATGCTGGGCAGTCAGCTGCACCTTCCCATGAGCACAAGATGGAGGGCCTCCCTGGGGCTTTGGGGGCCCAGAGTAGTGCACCTGCACATTCCTTCCAGGACAGCTTGCAGACCCAGTGGGTACCAGCAACAGCAGGTGTGACTTGGATCCTGGGCTTTTCTGTCAGCTGACCCCGTGCTGTGACTCACGCCTCACCACACTCCCCTCTGCAACACGGACACCTATAACCATGCCCCTGGGCTTCCTTAGCCCCACTCACTGCCATTCCTCCTCTTCCCCCCATTAAATGATGCTGGTCCCCAGGGCTTGTGTCCTCACCCTCTTCTCACTCTCAGGCAGCACTTAGACCGGGTTCGTAGCACAATCTCTGCAGGGGGCGTAGGGATGGCTCCCACAGACTCTGATACTTCCACCACATCCCCACCCCCACCCCACTGAGCACCACTCTCTATCCACAGCTATTTGCCAATGAGCCCAAATCTGTCATTTGAGCCACACCCCTATCTATCCAACTATCAACTGGACGTCTCCAAGTTGATGCCTCACAGATACACGGCAGTCAGCCAGTCCAAAAACAAGCTCATCACTGTGTTCTCAGTCCTTGTAAGTGACACCACTATCCCCCCAATTGCCCAAATCAGAAACCTAGTTAAGAATTAGCCTCTTCGGGGCTTCCCTGGTGGCGCAGTGGTTAAGAATCCTCCTGCCAGCGCGGTTCAAGCCCTGGTCCGGGAAGGTCCCACATTGCTGCGGAGCAACTCAGCCCGTGAGCCACAACTACTGGGCCTGCGCTCTAGAGCCCTCGAGCCACAACTACTGAAGCCCGTGCACCTAGAGCCCGTGCTCCGCAACAAGAGGAGCCACTGCAGTGAGAAGCCCGCGCACCTCAACGAAGAGTAGCCCTCGCTCGCCGCAACTAGAGAAAGCCCGCACACAGCAACGAAGACCCAACGTAGCCAAAAATAAATAAATTAAATAAATAAATTGATTTTTAAAAAAAAGAAATCTCCTCTCCTACATAGATCACTCCCATCCTGATCTAATCCACCCAGGCCCTATCCCTCATCTACATTGGAAAAGGTATTTTGTTTCTCTTCTCCAACCACAAGGAATTGCCCCAGCCAGGGACTGTTACCTTTACCAGTTGCAATATCCTCCCAACTCGTCACCAGGCCTCTACTCTCACCCACCGTCCAGCCAGGGGTTGAATGAGTTTTGCCACCTGTTAATCTGACCAAGCCATTCCCTTCCTCCAAAATCTTCAATGGCTCCTATTTCGCATTGCATTACGCCCAACACCCTCAGCCTAACTCTCTCTGCCATTGGCCTCCAGGTCTGTTTTCTCTTCCCTGACTTACTCTCCACTCCATCCTCCCTTGATCCAATCAGGCAGAGTTTTCCTTCATCTCCCCCAACCTTTCTCGGTTCATTTTCAACTCTTGCCCCAACTTTGCGAGATGATACCTCCACCTGAGCGTCCTTCTGCCTTAATCCCCGTGTCCAAGTCCTGAAAGACCAGCTCTATCCCCTCTCTTACAGGAGTCTCCCCAGCTGCCTCGCGCTTCACGGACCTCCCTTCTCTGAGCTCCCCTGTCCCAGAGGCTGAGGCTCCCCTTCAGCCTGGCTCTCACCGCAGCCTGGGCTCTTCTCTGGCTGACGTGCTGGTGAGGCTGGTCTCCCAACCAGCCAGGGCCTTCCCGAGGGCGAGACCCAGGTCTCTATCCCAGTCTTTCCAGGAGGGTAAGCAAGTGCAGACCAGGACATAGGGAAGGGAGGGCAGAGCAGGGCCTCCTTCAGTATCTGGAGGGACACTCATGCCCTCCACCCTTACCTGGCCTGGACAACTACTTTTATTGTTCTCAGGGAAAACCTCTGGGATCCCAGTGGTCCTGGGTGGGTTTTTCACCATGTCTTCTTGCGGGGAGCAATTTGGGAGCCTGCATCTTGCAGCCGGGAGTCCAGGTCTGGGTCCTCGGACCCCTGGCATTTGCCCCCTACTCAAGCATGGACCTGGGCTTGGGAAGGCTGCTCTCTGAGGCCCTGGCAAGCACGAACATCCTCGGATTCAGAAGCCGCTCTCTCCTCCTTGACCATCGTGCTGCTCTCGGCCCTCCCTTCTCCTAAACTATAGGCTGAAAGCTCCAGGCCGTTTTAGTCCAATTTTCTCTTCAAATAGACAGGTGATTGTGGCAGTGAGATCTGGTACCTGCTGTTCAGAATCAGCAAGGAGCAGTACATGGGACAGATAATGAGGGTTATTGGGCAGGGATGAAGCAGGAGCCCCTCCTCCTCCCACCCTCGCCCTGACACCCCAAGCCCGCTCCCCAAAGCCGGAACCGAGAGAAGCCCTCCGTGCTTTCCCCAGCGGGGCCTGTGACCCCGGGCAAACCACCTACCGTCCCCAAGTCCTGATCCCCTCATCTGTACAGTGGGCATTAACATCTCCTTCAGAGGGTTAGGTGAAGATTAGAAATATTATAAAAAGCCAAGGAGGAGGCCATTGGAATTATTGGAAACTATTACTTTTGCTTGGATTCTCTCACCATCTTTGGCAGGCTGTCCGAGCCAGCATCATTCTCCCCCTTTTGGTGGATAGGAGCACCAGTGTGCAGAAGTTAAGTGTTTGCCTATTGTCTCACATCCATTCAGAGAGCCCCAAGTAAAAAGCACGCATTTATGGCAACTTTAAGATGTCCGGGGCTTGGGGCTCTGCTTGGATTATCTCATTCAAATCTCATAACACCACCTTGAAAAGGTCCTATTATTATCTCCAGTTGACAGATGGGCAAACTGAGGCAGAGAGTGTTTAAGCAACTGGCCCATGGAGGCACGTAGTGAGCAGCTATCAGGGATTTGAACCCAGGACATCTGACCCCTCAGCGTGCCATGCCTTCACCACCAAGTCCCCTCTGAGTCTAAGGACTGAGGGCGGTGAGCGTGGATGGCTCTGGTCAGCCACACCCCAGGCGTTGGATCGGAGCCCCCCTGGGAGCCCACAGACTAAGGAATGCACTGGGGTAGTTAGTCCTCAACCATTTGCAGACGAGGTGGCCAGATCCAGTGAACCAGGAAGTGGTTCCTGAAGGAGATACACAAACAGGTAGATTCTGCTTTGTCAGGCTAAGGGATGAGGGGTGGGCGAGGAAACCCCTCCAGATCCCCCATCCCTGCTTCAGTCTCCCTCCTGATCTCTTTCTTTTCTTCAGGTCTCCCACATCCTCTTCCACCTGGTCCTGCCCCTGGCTCCCCCCAAATCTCTGCATGTCCACCTGCCCCTCCCTCCCCAGAGCAACCCCACACACACAGCACGGGCAGGCTGAGAGGGGCGGCCAGTGTGCTGTGTCCCTCGTCCTAGCTGCAGAGCTTGCAGCCCGGGCCGTGCCCCACACGCTGGAGCAGAGGATCCTCATTCCACGAGCCCGCCCCCCACCCCCTGTCCCCATATCTCCATCCAGGCAGAAATGAGCCCAGCTGGTCAGAGCTGGCGCTCACACCAGCCTTTCCTCCAGTGCCCCTGCCCCTCCCCTCCCTCCTCCCCTCTTCCTCCCAGATGCATTCACTCACTCACTCAGCAAACACCAGGTATGAGACCTAGTGCTGGAGCCCAGAGGTGAAAAGGATGCAGCCCAGCCCTGGGCCTCAAAGGAGCGGGCGGACACAGCGACTGTTTCCCCACCGTGACAAAGGCCTGTACCATAGTTATTCGCAGGGGGTCCTGTGGGAGCCTAGATAATGGGGCTGCTCTCTGGGAGTCAGGCAAAGGCGTCAAGGGGGGATTCCTATGCATTTCCAGCCTAACCTGGCCTGCCCTATCTCATCTGAAAGTCCGTGTGACTTCCCGACCTCAATTACATAGGTGCTGAGTCCTGGAGGTGGAGCAGGGACTCGTGGTGATGAGCCCACCTCAGACCCTGTCTCTGCCCTGCTCCCACAGCCCTGTCCCCAGCCAGCAGGGCTGACCCCCAGGAGCTCAGGGGCACAGATGCCCTCCCGGGCTCTCTGACTGGGACAGAAAGGAGGCACGGGGTCCCTGGGGCCTGATCCTCTTTGCAGCTGGGAAGCCTCCACCCATCCCCCCCCCCCACCAGAGCCAATTCTCTCCCCACCCAAGACCAGCACTAGGCTCCAGCTGGGCCTCCACCCCACACCCCTGCACCCCCCATCCAAGCACTGACTTGGCCCCCTGGGGTCCTCACCCTTCTCCACCGCCAGCTTCCCATTAGCAGGGTCTTGTGCCTGGTATCAGGGTGGGGTCAGGAGACGGAGGGCAAGTAGGAGGAGAAAGTCCAGAGACACACCAGGCATCAACTCCTGCCCCTTCCTTACCCCCCAGTCAGTGGTTTCTCTTGCTCCACTGTTGGTGCCAGCGAGGAAGTGCGGGTGAGGACAGGAGCCCAGGGCATGGAGGGGCAGGAGAGACCTCAGACATTGGGAGGGGCCCCCGGCAGGCAGCGGAGGCTCTAAAGGCTCTGATGGGGACAGGAGCTCAGAGTCCTTGTTTGCTGAGTGCTTTGTGCTTCTGCTGGGGGCCCAGCTGGGAGCCAGGAGAGGAGGTTTCCTCTCTTGCCCAGGCCCCGCAGAGGACCTGCCTGCTCCTTGCCAGCAGGAAGGCAGTCTTATGCAAGGTATGGACCTTTTTATGTCACAGACGAGGACAACTAAGACCAAGAGAGATTGCCCAAGGCCTTTAACAAGGTCACACAGCAGGGAAGTGGTCCTGGCATAAAGCATCTGACACAGATCAAGTTCCTCAGGATGGTCCAGTTGATGGGGCACCCCTGTGGCTGGGTGGTGGGCTGTGGAGTGGGCACTGCTATCCATTATGGATGCTATCTCTCTCCTTCCCCACCAGGATAAAGATGGCCCCCACCCAGGTATTGCAAAGGAGGAGCCGGCTTTACCCGTCTGCCAGACTCAGAGAGTACAAGGCCAGTTCATGGTGCCAGCTCCAGCAAGACTTTTCCTCCCCTTGCCAGCCCTCCCTCCCCACCTCCCTCCTGTCCTCCCACACCCGGGGTGGGGGTGGGGGTGGGGGGGGTCAGAAACTGGCTAGCAAGCTGGAAAGTGGCTGAAGGACGAGAGAGTACTAGGAGAGGAACAAATCCCCCCTTCCCACTGCACGTTCCAGACCTGAGCTGGGCAAGGGGGAAAGTGCTGTTAAATCAGTTTCAGAGTTTTAATTCATGTCTCCGCTATGGCTTAAGAACAAGCGGAAAAGACATGGGACCAGCCCGAGTTTTCATCTGAGCAAGAGAAGACTTCCTTAAGAATACATTTGAAAGAGGCCATGAGATCCAAAAATAAAATTATTTTCAATAGCCACAAGCCCCGCTGATTCAACATATACATGTAAAGAACCAAGACTGACGCCTGTCCCGATAAATGTGAGCTAAAATGATGACCATCCATAGGTCCCCTCAGTCCATCTGACTTGATGGGGCCGGGTGCTAGTCGAATGGTCGCAGTAGCACATGCGTTCCTGGGCTGCCTTTCTGTTTATCCGCTCTGGGTACCTCCCACTGCAGCCCTGCCACTAGCCCATTCAGGGTCACTAGCCAGGCAGGTCTCTGCCCTATCTGGGCCCCAGTTTCTCTATCTGTAGCAGGATGAGGCAGATGAGATCATTTCTAGAGGCTTGGCCCATTTTAACTTGTTTAAGTGATAGCAGGGGTCCCGTTGTCTGTGCTCCTCAGAACTCCTGGGTCTAGGTGAGGAAAAAGGTAGAATTCAGGAAATTTCACATAAAATGGATTGCCTACTTCTCCTGACCATTGAGCCAGTATGTCCACACAGCAACGGTCAACTGGAGTGCGTAGGAGCAGTGCCCATCACGCAGAAGAAAGGGTCTCCGTTTGGCCACAGTCCCCGCCATTCCCCATCGCCCCCATCCCTAATGCCAGCTGCCATTTATCACCAGATGTGGTGTTGTTTTAAAAGAAAACTATTTCTTTGTCAATGTGTCACTGTCAAAAGTGGAAAATTGAACTGGAGGGAACATATGTTTTAAGAAGAAAATAGCAAAGGGAGACCGTTTCCTTAGAAAGATGTTTAACCATCAAACACATGGTTCTGTGCTCTCGTTTGACTTCCTGGCCCAAAAGGCTTCTAGCGGTTGAGTTTGTGTTCTCAGGCCACCCAGAGGACTCCCTGGAGCTGCCCCACCCCCTGGCTGCTGCCCCAACAGGATTAAGGGCTCAGCACAAGTTCCCAGGCCCTGGATGCTTCTCTGGGGCTCTCCCTCCCCTTTCTTCTCCCACACTAAGACATCCTTCTCTAGGCCCAGAACCTCACATGGCAGCAGGGGAGGCCTGCGTCTCCCCCAAAAGAAGAAACCTCGCGTGGTACAGAAGCCGGCTTGGAGCCAGGCTGGCCAGGGAGCCGTGGAGGTCCACAGGGCCTTCCTGGGCCAGGGCCTTTCTCTGGTCCCTCAGTCTCCATCCTCTGCAGATCCTCACTTGGAGAACCAGCTCACGGTGGAATAAATTCACGGCCCTCAGGCCCTCTCCTTCCTTCCCTCTGCTGGAGTTGCCATGACAACCAGAGTCGCACGGATGCCAAAAACATCGCAAAAACAACAACAAAAGCTCCACCCTCAGCTAGAAGGAAAGAGGGCAAGGGCCAGGTGTTGGGGCAACGGCAAGGGAGACGTGTGGTCCGGTGTTCTACCCTCTCCACAGCCCCCCAGAAGAAGCACATGTGGGAATCGGGGGATCCGTAACCAGCCGGAGGCAGAGTGGGTGGGGCGGTATTTTCCTCCATTTCCCGTATCCTCCCCCGCAACTTACATCTATCTCAGCAGCTTCTCCACGGTATCAGCTTAGTCCGCCTCCATTCTGCGGCAGCAGGCGGAGGACAGAGCGGGTGGCGCAGGGCCCGGAGGACCAGCTGTAGGTTCAGAAGAGCCCAGGCTCCCTATCTCTGCCTGGCTACCGCTGTGTGACCTCAAACAAAAGCATTCTCCTCTCTCGTGCCCTGAATCCTCGGGCTCCGTCCGTCCCCTACATTCCCACCCCAGTCATTAAAAGCCGAGCTCAGGAAGGAGGGAGGTCTCATTTACACTGAGGAATGTGTGACTGGTAAGGCTTCAAACGGCTCTTCCCAGGGAGCCAAGCATTTTATTTTATTTTTCATTGTTTTATTTATTTATTTATTTTTAGGGGGGCTGCATTTGGTCTTCGTTGCTGCGCGCAGGCTGCGGCGAGTGGGTGCTACTCTTCGTTTCAGTGCGCGGGCTTCTCATTGCGGTGGCTTCTCTTGTTGCGGAGCACAGGCTCTAGGCGCGCAGGCTTCAGTAGTTGTGGCACACCGGGCTCAGTAATTGCGGCCTGCAGGCTCTAGAGCGCAGGCTCAGTAGTGGTGGCACACAGGCTTAGTTGCTCCGTGGCATATGGGATCTTCCCGGACCAGGGCTCGAACCCCTGTCCCCTGCATGCGCAGGCGGATTCTTAACCACTGTGCCACCAGGGAAGCCGGAGCCAAGCATTTTAGCATGGCCTTACCCTGAGGAGTGGACCCCTGAGAGTGGCGTTTCAGTTCTCAAAGGACCACGCGGGGCTTGGGGAGCATTGTCTACTCCTCTGAGCTCGCACAAGATAAGGGAGGGAGTGGTGCTGACTCCTTGCCCAATGCTGGGCACCACCCACATCCTCCCTCCAAGGGAGACTCGGGGCAGCCAGGGTTGTGTTAACCCATCAGTGTTCTCCCAGAGCGTGGCCAGACGCCAGAATGGTCGCCACTGGAGCTTAAGGCACCCCCTTAGGGCGGACCAGGTTGTGATAAGCAGTGGTCAGCCTCATAAGGGCCCTGAATATCTGTGGAGGGAAGAGATCCTGGGATAGGAAGGTTGGGATCTGCTGGGTGATGGGAGAAGGGCAGAGGCCAGCAGTGTGTCCTTTAGCAAACCGCTTCCCCTCTCGCAGCTCCACTCCCTGGCTCTGAACAAGGCAGGCACTACACAGAACGATCATGATCACGGAGAGCATAGCTTGTGTGATGTTCCAGCAGCCTGGGAGCTTGATGGGGGTGGGACATCCCCCCTTCACCTCTGACCCCTAGGCCCTCAATTTGGGAGTGTGGAAGGAAGGGAGGGCTAGGAGGAGGGCAAGCGTGGAGGAGGTGAGCAGAGGTAAGCACAGTCCTAAGTCTCCAAAGTTGCCCAGGGCCCCAGCTGCCTGGGGCAGACAAAAGAGCTGCCCTACCTGGGGATGTGGTACCTACTGCTGCCAGTGCCAGGGCAGAAGGAATTCACTGTGCCCTGGGGATGGAAACCAGAGACCCTTCCTCACTCTGTGCATCATTCTCTCATCTGTAGAATGTATGTGTACTAGCTCATTGGATTTCTGTAAGGACTAAACCAGTTAACGTGTGTAGAGTGCCTGGAACAGTCCCTGGCGCACATACATCATACCAAAGTGCTGCCCATTTTTGCTGAGCTCAGTTTGCTAAGTGGAATTGTGGCAGGGGAGCTGGAGAGTGGGCTGCCCTCTTCTCTATAGACAACCACAGCCGCCTTGCTGGCCTCCCTGCCTCCTGGCTGACCCCTTCCCCTCTGCCCTCTGTCCTCTATCCTCTGCACTGTAAGATGACGAAGGCTGGGCCCCGCCTACTTCTCTGACTCCTGCAACTACGTGCACATACATACACACACACGCACACTCTTCCCATGGGCTCCCCCATGTACCAGGCTGCGTATGATATATAGCTGTAAATTAATTATAACATTGATTTATTAACATAACCAATTCGGCACCTGCTTTATGCCAGGCACTGGCTGGGCTCTGGAGACAGGGTGGATAGTGCTCCCAGGAGGTCAGCCATGACCCAGCTTTCACAGAGCTTACAGCCTGATCGG
>NW_006792921.1:6331804-6347854 GCF_000442215.2 Lipotes vexillifer | reverse complement strand
GGAAGACAGGGCAGGTGAACAGGTAAGGAATTCGCAAGATAAAGAGCATAGAGTAAGGGCACCTAATCAGTCTTCATGAGGTGGGGTGGGGTTCAGAGTCATGGAAGACTTCCTGGAAGCAATGACATTTTAAGCCAAAGCCTGACAGATAAGAGAGATCAGGCAAAGGGGAAGAGGCAGCGAGAAGGAACAGAGGGAAGAGACAGGCCTAACTCCAAGGCCTGGGGGGAAAAAGAACAGTGTGCAGGGTAAGAAGCAAGGGATGGGACTGAAGAGGTTAGTAGGAGCAGTCAGCAAGACTCATGGGCCAAGTGACAGGGTTAGTCTTTATCTCAAGGGCAATGAGAAACCACTGGACATTATCAGCTTGAGAGAGGTCTTTCTGGGCCAGACTGGGAAAATGAGAGCAGTTAGGGGCTGTTGCAGTCCAGGTGAGAAATGATGCTGGACTAGACTGGTCAAGGTGGTGATGGAGACACGTGGGTGGACTCAAGAGGCGAGTGGGAAGTGGTAGTCCCAATGCATGATGGTTGTCTTGTTGGCATACAGGAAGGCCTGTTCCCTGACCACAGAGGGAAGGATATGGTTATTCACTACTGAAGGACCAAAGACGAAGAGCAGGTTTGAGGGAGTGGTGATGAGTTCAGCTTGAGGTATGCTGAATTCGAGGGGTCTGTGGTCCACACACGCGGACGTGTCCCGAACACAGCTGAACGTGTGGCCTGGCCTTACGGGAGAGAGCTGGGCTGGAGAATAGAATCAGGATCGTCAGCATATAGACGTCCCAGGAGGGCAATGCAGCCCTGTCTTGATGCCTTCAAAAGTAAGCCCTGAGGGACTTCCCTGGTGGCTCAGTGGTTAAAAATCTGCCTGCCGATGCAGGGGACACGGGTTCGAGCCCTGGTCCGGGAAGATTCCACATGCTGCGGAGCAACTAAGCCCGTGCGCCACAACTACTGAGCCTGCCCTCTAGAGCCCTCTAGCCACAACTACTGAAACCCGCGCACCTAGAGCCTGTTCTCTGCAACAAGAGAAGCCACTGCAATGAGAAGCCTGCACACCCCAACGAAGAGTAGCCCCTGCTCACCACAGCTAGAGAAAACCCGCACACAGCAACGAAGACCCAACGCGGCCAAAAATAAATAAACAAATAAATAATTAATTTTTAAAAAGTAAGCCCTGGGGATTGACCACACCCACTATATTCCCTTCCCCCACCCCTGCAAAGCCCCACTAAAATGACAAAAAAAGACAAAGGCAACCAGAGACGAGACACTAGGACTCAACAAAATGTTGGAAAGGGGAAAGTGAATGGCAGAGGAGTAACTACCTTGACAGAGTTGAGAAAGTGGAAACATAAATGCCAGTGGAGAGAGAAGGCAGCAAGAAGCAAGGCGTATTCTGCCTCGATGCCTGGAAACGCTCAGGATGGAGAGCAGCCAGATTCCTCTGAAAGTAAAAATGAGGCTGAAAGAGGAACAATGAAAGTCTCTTTAAAAAAGGAGTTAGACCCACCCTCTCCCCCTGCCCATTCTCCCTGCAAATTCTCTCCCCACCTAGCTGAGGATGGAAAGAGGATTTCTTAGAGGCACAGGGACTGCGTAGCGGGGGTGGGCCTGAGGCGCCATACTGAAAATGGGGGATTACGTACAGGATGGTGGACCTCTAGTCCCAACTGCTACTCCACTTGAAAAGGCTAAAGACTCCCAGTAGGATAGTAGAGAAGCCCTCTCTGGAGAAACCAATCAGCTCAAGAGGAAAGACCTAGAGATAGTAGCATATGAGCTCACCACCTGATCCCCTCCTGGGAAGCCCCTCTGAGGACAAGCCCTGTCCACACAGAGTTTGTGATCAGATTGTGGGTGCCTCTGTCTTAAATGAATGCCTGCCAAGGATCCCCAGACACACTAGAAATGCCTCCAACATGAAAGGCAGTAGACAAGGAGGGGGAAGCAGGAATCAGGCAGATAAGGAAAGAAACTTAGAGAAAACAGAGACAAGTAGGAAGTAAAAAACTAAAAGTATAGCTAATATCCTCTGAAAAGTAATAGAATATATTGCATCCATGGGGGGAAAAAAAGAACAGAAGGGTATTTTTAAAAGGTACATTAAAAGAATAAGCAAAAGCTCATGGAAAGTAAAAAGAAAAATATTATAGCTAAAATCAGTGGAAGAACTAAAAAATTGTTTGAAAACATCTTTTCAAAAAATAGAGCAAACTGACAAGTTAGAAAGTAAAAGAAAAAAGATAAGAAATTGGAAGTTCAAATCATTTAAGTGATAGGAGTTCTAGAAAGTGCAAACAGAAAGGATAAAGGGGCAGAAATTTTTCAGAGATGATACAAGAAGCTTTTCTAGAACTGAAGGACATAAGTCTGTACATTGAAAACAGTCATGAGTACACAGGAGCAATGAATCGTAAAAGAGCTATACCAAGTCACAGAGCATCAGAGACAGAAAAAAAAAATCCTGAAAAATTTAGGGAAAAGGAGAAAGATAGGTCACGTACAAAGGACAAAGACTTAGAATGACATCTAGCAGTGTCTTAAATACTTAGAGGAAAATTTATTTGCAACCTAGAATTCCACATCTAGCCAAACTATCCATCATGTAAGTTAAATAAAGAGTAAATAAAAGGTAAAAATACTTATTCAGACATTCAAGGATTCACACAATTTATCTCCTGTGTACATTTCTTAGGAAGTTACTGGAGAACGTGTTACCCCCAAGCAAGGAAGTTAGCCAAGAAATAGGAAGGCATTGGATCCAGGACATAGTGGGCTCAACTTATGAGAGAGAGAGAGAGAGAGAGAGAGAGGGAGAAGTGAATCCTCAGGAAGATAAGAAGGGACAGCTCTAGAATGACTGTCCTTAGCTGGGGCAGAGACATGGAGAGCGCCCCCTCCAGGTGGGAAGGGGAGGTTCTAAGGGGCATATCTTCAAAAAAAGAAAAAAAAATCACTTATAGATTATCTATGGAGGTTGTCAGAATTGAGAGCAGTTTTATGTTTTGTTGGAGATTTGGGGAAGAATTCATATAGGTACATGAAAACTAAGTAAGCAACAAACAAACAAAAATTTAATAATTTCAGGAAAAAACAAGTCCTGTGGATTCCACTTCTGAAACCTCTCTCAAGTGTTTCCCCTCCACTCCTCCTGGATTCCAGGAGGCCAACAGCCACACACATTCTTCTCGGGAGATCTGAACAAGCCCATAAAATATATATAAACAAAATCTGACATTTAGGTGTCCCCCAACAAAAAAGTAGGCTTGTCATCTGACCACCTCCAGAGGAGCCCATCAGTAACCTAGCCTTGCCAGGCACGCAGGGCTTCTAATCAGCATCTGGGGACCTCTCTTAGTAAGAACAGGCAGCCAAGAATCACCAGAATTTTAGAAAATCCTCTGACGTTAAAGACCAAGGTCCGAAGAAAGAAAATACAAGGTCCAAACTGCAAAGAAAGAGAAAGAAAGAAAGAGAGAAAGAGAGAAAGAAAGGTGGAGGGAAGGAGGGGGGGAGGGAGGAAGGAAGGAAGGAAGGAAGGAGGGAAGGAAGGAAGGAAGGAAGGAAGAAAGAAAGAAAGAAAGAGAGAGAGAGAGAGAGAGAGAGAAAGAAAGAAAGAAAGAAAGAAAGAAAGAGAAAGAAAGAAGAAAGAAAGAAAGAAAGAAAGAAAGAGAGAAAGAGAGAAAGAGAGAAAGAAGGAAAGAAAGAAAGAAAGAAAGAAAAAGAAAGAAAGAAAGAAAGAGAGAAAGAAAGAAAGAAAGAAGAAAGAAAGAAAGAAAGAGAGAGAGAAAGAAAGAAAGAGAGAAAGAAGGAAAGAAAGAAAGAAAGAAAGAAAAGAAGGAAGGAAGGAAGAAAGAAAGAAAGAAAGAAGAAAGAAAGAGGGAGAGTCAGGGAGAGAGGGAAGGAGGGAGGATGGAAGGAAGGAAGAAGAAGACAGAGAAAATAGAGACTATGCAGGGAACAGAAGAAAACTTCAACAACACTAACAATAACATTCTTAATGAGAAAAAAAAAATCACATCCAGAGACAGGGGATTTTTGAAAAAGAAACAGAGAACAAAAATGAGTTCTCAGAAATTAAAATAAAAAGAGTATTAAATTTAAAAATCAATAGAAGGATAGAAGATGAAATACAAAGAATCCATCAGAAAAACATTTTAAAAATTAAAAAGGAATATAGGGGGGGAAATATTACAACACAATTAGAGCCCCATTTTAGGAAGTCCAACATTTGGCTATAAGGGAACTCGAGAAAGTGAGGACAGAGAAAACAGAGAAGAAGAAATTACCAAAGAAATTACACACAAAAACTCACCAGAGTCGAGGGACATGAATTTCCAGAACAAAAGGGTCCCACCCCGTTCCCAGCATCATGGATGCAAAAAGAGTCATGAGCAAGAATCAGAGTGGTTATGAAGAGACCTTAGGAGCTTCCAAGTGACAGCACAGGTCACAGGAGACCAGGAGTGGCATTGGGTTACTAGCAGCTCTGGAGTTTAGAGGTCAATGGGCAATGCTTTACAAGGGAAAGTATTTCCAACCTAGAAATCCATGCTCTGGGAAACCATCAACCAAGTGTGAGGATAGAATAAAGACATTTTGAGACATAAAAGGATGGAGAATATTACCTCCCATGTCCCCTTTCTCAGGAAGCTATTGGAAAATATATGCCACCAAAACAGGGGAACAAACCCAGGAAGAGAAAGAAAGAGATTCCAGCAGTGAGGACGTGAACACAGACGTGCAGTGAAGGTACATCTCAACATGAAGATGAAGATCAAGTGTCCTAAGAGGACAGTTGAGTCCCAGGCTCAGCACGCAGCAAGTCTAGCTTAAAACAAGAAAATAGAAGGAAAAATAAAATCGATGTGTTTGATTGAGGGGAATTACTATTAATAGGCAAGTGGCAGGGACATTGAAAAATTTATCAATAGATACTACACATCAGACAAATAAAAAAGGCGGTTATTAGTTCTAGAAAAAAAGGGTTGTATAAAAAAGAATGCAGTTATAATGTACAACTGGGCTCAGCAGTGCTTTTGTTCAATAAAAAATAGGAAAATACTCATGTTATGAGGATGGAGGGAAAGGAAGCAGGAGGGAGACGGGAGATTTAAGTCTTTATTTACCATGGCAGGAATTCAAAAGTGAATGCCCCAAACTGATAAATCAAAAAAAAAATAAAAATAAAAACCAGGGCTTCCCTGGTGGCGCAGTGGTTGAGAGTCTGCTTGCCGATGCAGGGGACACGGGTTTGTGCCCCGGTCCGGGAAGATCCCACATGCCGCGGAGCGGCTGGGCCCGTGAGCCATGGCCGCTGAGCCTGCGTGTCCGGAGCCTGTGCTCCGCAACGGGAGAGGCCACAACAGTGAGAGGCCCGTGTACCGCAAAAAAAAAAAAAAAAAAAAAAAACCCAAAACTGTGTATGCCTATATTTAGAAAAATGGAACTAAATACTAGACGAAACACCTAAAAGAATTAAGGGTGATTAGAGCCTAGAGGTGATACTGAACTTGGAGAAAGTTGGACCAGAGATGGCTGCTTTTCGTTCTAAACCTTCCAGTATAATTTTTTAGTTATATGCTGGCACTACTTTGAGTTCCCCAAGCACAATTTTCTTAATTCAGTCCTTGTATTTCCATAATCCAGCCTGACACATAGTAGGTCCTCAAATGTGTGCTTATGGAATGAATAGAGGGAGAGATTCCAGAAACAGCATTTTGAGCAGGGCTTCCTGGGAGCGGCATGAGAGATGAACTGGGGTTGGAAATCTGCACAGGATTTAAATAAGCAGAGAGAAGGACCCCAGTAATCTGGAGTGGAAACAGTGGAGCAGAGTCCTCAAAGACTGAACAAGTTAATTTATTGTATTGCTCAATTATTCTAGGAGTTTCTGCGTTCTGAAAGAAAACCCACAGAGAAGAGGGTGGAAAAGCAGAATTTCAATGCCCTTGGAGGATGGGGCACTGTTTGCCTCTCTGCACAGAACTCCTAAACAGCTGCCATCAAGGGATCACATAGCATCCCCTCCCTTCCCCTCTGCAAACCTCAGACGTGCCTGCATTTGTTACTTCTTTTAGAGCAGGGTGCTCAACTCTCTGCACAGCAGAACTACCTGCAGAGCTTTCCCCAAATGGTACCTCTATCTGGAACCCTATCCCAGGGAGTCTGACTCTACTGGTCTGAGAAGGGACCTGAGCTTCAGGGCTGGGACTAGGGTGAGGCCAGGGAGGCACTCACTCTCAGGGTTCTGCAGGGGCAGAGCCTGTCTCTAATTTTTTTTTTTTCGGTACGCTGGCCTCTCACTGCTGTGGCCTCTCCCGTTGCGGAGCACAGGCTCCGGACGCGCAGGCTCAGCGGCCACGGCTCACGGGCCCAGCCGCTCCGCGGCATGTGGGATCTTCCCGGACCGGGGCACGAACCCGCGTCCCCTGCATCGGCAGGCGGGCTCTCAACCACTGCGCCACCAGGGAAGCCCTAGCCTGTCTCTATTTAAAAGTGTGATATTTTGTTCATTATGGATTTTTAAATTAATTTTAATGTTTTAAAATATTATTTATCTTGGCTACTGAGTTTGGGGGTGCCTCTTAAATTTTGCATCCCAGGTGAGTGCTTCACTCTCCTCGCCCTAGTTCTGGTCCTGGTGAGTATCAGCATTTTTGCTTAACACCTTGCCAGGGACTGAACCGTAGGGCGTAACCATTGCTCCGAAGGTCCTGGGACGGGGAGTGGGGCTTCCCACAGCACTAGATATACTGCTCAGCTGAAGGTGGGCTGCAGGTCAGGGCAGTCCTGGGCTTCTGGAGAGCTTCTAGAGAAGAACCAGCAGCATCCTGACTTGGGTGGTTCCCTCTGCTTCCTGGGTGTAGCCTCAAGATGAGTGGAATGACTCTGTTGCCCCTGCTCTGTGCTGGGAAACATCTATGGAGGGAACAACGACATCTGTGCAAACTTCTCTTTCTGGAAAACCATCTAAACAGTCTCCTGACACAGAACCCTTCAGTTTTCTGAGGGAGTAAGTTAAATGCCTGCTTGTTTCTTGAATAGCTAATGTTCGTTATGGTTTTAAGGTTTTAAGGATGTTTGTGATCCAGTGGAGCTGAATGTTGCATGAAGGCTAATCATCACTCACCACGTGCCAGATGCCGTGTTGGGGCCTTGGGAGGATTATCTCAGTGCATTCTCACGCCACAGAAGAGGTAGATAGCATTGGCATCCCCACTTGACCGGTGAGGAAACTGATGCCCAGAGAGGTCAGGTAACTTGCTGGAGGTCACACAGCCAGCAGAAGGTGGAACTGGAATTGGCACTCCGTCATCCTGACCCCCCTGCTCAGAAGCACCTCCATCATTCTGACTCTACTGGCAGAAACGTCTAGAGTGTAGACTGGAATTAGGGTCTCTGGATGGAGTCACAGCAGGAGCCTGGGCAAGCAAATCCTCCTGTGTGTGTATCTGAGCCTCAATTTCCTCATTTGAACAGAGGGGTTGGGCAGTAGCACTGGCCGTTATGGCCCAGGCACACAGGGATCCTGTGACTAGACCATCTGGGCCCATGTTCTCAGCAGTCACATGTCCTGCCAGTGTTTGCTCTGAAAATACTGTGAAGGAGAGGGACCCCAAGTCAGCAGGTCAGCAGGTTTGGCCCCAAATTCTGAAGGAAAGGACAGTGGTGATGTTCTGGGCCAGGGCTTGGAAACCCCCCGATCACCTTCTCTAGGACCTCCTGGTCAAAGGATTTGAGAAAGGCCTGGGACTTGCGACCCTTTGCTGCAGTGCTTGCACCTGGACACACCTCTCCTCGAGCAACAAAACACAAAGAAACTGTATGGGACTAAAAATAACTGCGTGCATGTGCAGTTGGGGCGAATTCTGGACCCAAAAGATAGAAAGAGACCAAAAAGCCCAACTGCCGCTCGTGAAGAGCCGGGAGCAAAGGCAGGGTACTGCCCATGCCCCTGCACACAACACCACCAAAGGCATGGGCAGACCACCTAAGCCACCCTTCTGGCCCAACCCCTGGACACACCCCTTCCCTCACACCATATAAGGAACAAGCTTGCTGCCCCGCCTCAGCGAGCAAGCTAGCAAGCGAACCTGTTGTTTGTTCTCGCTGCTGCAGCAGGGGCCCCAATAAAGCCTTGCCTGAATTTCTTGTCTGGCCTCTTGTCAATTTCTATTGATTGGGGAAAACCAAGAACCCTGGTGGGTGACAGATTCAGCAGGTACCCCAAGCCCCAGGATAAGCCCTCCCCTTACCCAAGGATCTCCTAGCTCAGCAGGTGAAGAACGGCTAAGGGCAGAGCGCAGGCTGGAGGTAGGAAAGGAGAAGCAGATCTTGGGGAGCGGACTGGGGTGGAGTCAGAAAGGCCTGGGGTGGCAGGCCAGGAGGGCAAGGTAGGAGGTCTACGAATCCCCAGTGTCCAGAAGAGAGGAGCCCTCAGGAAACACTGGATATGTGCCTTGTTCTGAGGCAGGAAGGGAAAGAAGAGAGGAAAGGACCATCTGAGGTCCCCACCAGGCTGTGACAAGGGGTGGCAGAAGGGAGGGGTTCAGGAAGCTAAGGCATAGCAAAGCCTCTTGAAGCAGGGCCCATCCAGGAGCTCAGGTCCACCAATGATCAAGCACAAGGAGCTCTGCGGTGCTGGGAGCTGAGCAGGTGGCCAAGACGAAGCAGCAGCCGCTCCCCGGGAGATGGAGTGGGTACCAAGTCCTCCAGGGCCCGAGGCAGGCCCAGAAACTGTGAGCTCCTGGGAAGCCACAGGTGGGGCTGGGCCTCTAGAGAAGTCAATGTCTGGTGACCGGTGGTTCTTGCTAGGATGCTTCTTGCTTCCTTGTGGCCAGATGTGAGGTCAGTCACAGGCCAGGGCCCTACCCATGACCCACTGCCTCGGCTGTGTGGTCTCTATGTCTGTCCTGCCTTTCCCTGCATAAGTGTGTGTGTGTGTGTGTGTGTGTGTGCGCGCGCGCGCGCGCACATGGGGTGGGGGGGGATAAGTAGCAGATGGCAGGAGTGCCTTCAGGTGGCCTCTAGTGGGAGGATGAACCTGCTAACGAATGGCTGCTGGGGTGTCACTGTGATGCTCCGTCCCTCCCTCCACAGGGACACAGGGTGGCCACCATGTTCCAGGCTGGACTGGAAATCAAGAGGCCAGCCCTCTGTCACCAACTCTTCATTGTCTTGCTTGTGGTCACCAAACAAAGGGGCTGCAGTCAGGACAAAGGACCCTTTGTCTCAAAGGGTCTTGGTCCATTAAAAGTCCTGATTCTGAGATTGGAACGGTCCTCTCTGTGATGAGATCAAAGGGGTTTATCGGGACCACGGCTCCCTGCCTCCAAGGCTGGGGGCTCCCGTGACCCCCTCCTACTCTTTACAGTGGGACAGCCCCCTCCCCTTGGTCACCCTTGATTCTCCCAAAAACATCTCTTGATACCAGTCATGTGAGAGATTGTGACTGTCCCTATGAAATGGACACACTGACCAAGCCAGGAACACACTGACCAGGCCCAGCTCCCTCCAATCTGTAACCTCTGGGCCACGGTAACATCCCAGGGACCCACCCGCCTCCCTTTTCCCTCCTTCCTGGCCCCCTCCTTTCGGAGCATCTTGGTCCCCAATTACTCAGAGCCGTGGGAGGCCTGCCAGGGAAGAAATTAGAGCTCCACATCAGCTCTTCTATACTTACCACCTGACAGCTGAGGAGGATATATCTTCTGCACAATTAAATGAAAAGAGTTTTAATATCGGCAGGCAACGGACTCGAGCATCAGTGGAGAATTAGGTTAGAGCCAGCAATTGGATTAGCGCCCAGCTGCAAGTGAAATGAGGACTCGGACACGGGAGGGTTATTATTCTCCTGGCGACGGGCCCTTCCTTGATGCGGGGCGGGGAAACTGGGTTCCTGAGATCAACCCGACCCCCAACCCTGTGGACCCAGGAGTAGGAGGGGCAACGGTTCCCAGAATCCTCTGCGAAGAGAAAGCCCTGAGCCGGGTGTGGCAGATGAGGGGCCACGGGGGTCCCCCAGCCAGTCAGCCACCACACCCCTTGCTGAGAATTAGCCCTCATCGTGTCCCCTCTTTCATCCCTTCCTCTCTCCTGTGTCGTCCCCTCCCTGGCTCAGGCCCGTGTCTCCTTTTCCTAGAGCTGCTGCACCACCCCACTGCCTCTTCTCTCCCCTTCCAGTCCCACCTGCAATCTTCCCTAAGCCTTCTCCTTCCCTGACGTGTAGGAAAGAGATGCAGGGGCACAAGTGTCCCCTGGTGAGAGCTGTGGAAGGCACAGCAAAGACGCTAGTCAAGTAACTGTCCCTCCCTTTTGTTTTGTTTTGTTTTTTCAATTTCACACTGCGTTGCTTTCTTTGGATTTATTAAATCTGAAATGCAGGAACACACCCCAGCTTTGCCGAGTGTTTATTTGGGTGCAAATTCTAGCACGGCCTGGGGAGCGACCTCAGAGGCCTGTCCCGTTGTTTCTGGCCGCCGTCTACCTTCCCTAGGCCGCCACAGCTGCCCCGACAAAGCAACCCCAAATCCTTGGCTGGAAAATAAGGCAAGTCCTTCCCATCAGCTTCCTGAAGGTGGGTGTCACGTTTCTCATTCCAAACAGAGCCCCAGGAGACACGCACTCCAGCCCTGCCTCGTGACAACACCAAGTCCCTGTCCTGCTTGTGCAGATGTCCACAGGAAAGACTCCACGGCCAACGGCGTCTCTGCTGGCTGCGTTCCTCCTTTCTCACTAGTAAATTCTTCCTCGTTCCTAAGTTCTCTGGGAGGAGCCAAGTGTGCTGGCATCACCTCAAAGGAAGACAGAAAGCAGCTGGCAATCACCAGACAAGGCCAGTCATCTTCCTCCAAACCCCAAATCTAACAGCCCTGAGTGTGAACTGGCTCCTGGTTTCTTGTGCCAATTGCAGAGGGTAAAGCTGAGACTCCAGGAAGTAAAATGGTCCCTAGAGAATCAGGTATAGAATGAGACTGTCCCCAGACTCCCCACTCCCAAGGTCAGTGAGTGAAAAGGACGCATGCTTACTGCCCGTCGACCCACAGCCTGCCCAGTCCTGGGCAGAACTGGGGGTGGAGGGTGCAGGGGCTGAGACTTTACCCTGTGTACAAGCCCACAAGCTAGCCTGCCACTGTTTCGTGGATGCTGGACGAAGAGCCCAGACACCTGGGTCCAAGACAAAGGACTTTGTAACTTATACAAAAGCGGTTACCAGAGCTTCACAACGGTTTGCTCTGGTTCTCCGGTGCCATCCAAGTCCCACAAAGGCAAAGCAAGGGGCCCAGGATGGGTGGGTCACTCAGCGGCTGGAGTAGCAGGAAAGGAGTACTGAGCTTGGTAGAGTCTTCACTTTTATAGAAAGTGGATAGGAAGCCTGCTCTTTGTCTGGTGGGAGATGTTACCTCTTCTCTCAGGGTTGCCCGTGGCAAACATGACCCTGGCGAGTGAGTGGCCAAAGTGGAGAGCGGTCAGGGCCTTGCGTTCGTGGAGTACCCAGCAGGAATGTTGAGGGATGCCCATGGTCCAGGCGAGTTAAGTAGGAGAGGGGTGGGCATGGGCCCTGCCCTCAGGGTGCCCCGGATGACCACACTCGATGTGCTGCCTTTTGCACGCCCAGTGGGCTTCTCCTTGGAGTTCCACACTTTTACCACAGACAGCATCATGAATAAGGGCTGGGTCTCCTGGGTATCCCAAAGTAAAAGCAAATAGCTAAAAAGAATTGTGAAATGAGGTCTAAGGAGACCGTACAAAAATACTGGAGAAATATAGAGAAATACATCTAAATGCCCAGACTAAGACTGGACTCGTAGTACTTGACGAGTGTACCAGTTAGGAGGAGGTAGGCTAGGCTGCAATAACAAGTAACCCCCAAACCTCAGTGGTTAAACCACACAGGGTTTTTTTCTTAGTCATGCTGAATATTCGTCATGGTGAGCAGGGGCTTTGTTTGGTTCAGGCCATCGCTTCCACTTATATTCTGCTGGCCCAGGGAAGTCAGGTGGGCATAGAAGGGCCATCCCGCCCTGTGCACAGACAGAAAGAGGGCCAGAGAGTGCGAACCAGCCCACACCCTCACTGCTCTACATGTTAAAAAACCAGAACAGGAAACCAAAGATGAGGCATCATGGGTGTGGCTTATTAAAGAAAAATAGACAAATTAGAGTTCCAGTCAGCAGGTTTCTGCTCAAGGCAAAGCGCTTGGCCATATATCAAGAGTGGTTAGTAGATACATACATCTTAAAAGTCCCAAAATACGTAAGATCTGTGTGCCATTGTTTATCATTCTCCACTTTAACTGACATTTTTGGTTATCTCACCCATAGTCTCGTAGGGCTTACCTTCAGATTAGACCCGTAGACCCCAAGGGTGAGTTAGGTAGCTCTTCATTGAAGGGTTCCAATAAGTGTCCTGAAGTCATTCCAAACTGGAGGACAAGATTTTGGAAGGGAACCCATGTGTCTGCTCCCTTGTGCCCTCACCCTCCCTTTCTCTTGTCTTCGAGTCTCTTCTCCCTCGAACATTATTACTCTTCCTTCTTACCAGCTGTGTAATCTTTGCCGAGTCACGTGATCTCTTTCTGCCTCGGTTTTCTCATACATAAAATGGGGGCACAAATAGTGCCTTTCTCGTAGGGTTTTGTGAGGATTAATGAAGGTGATTTGTGTAACATGCTTAAACTATGGTCTGTCGCTAATGTCTGAGATAGAAAAGGGTTAGCTATCGTTATAATTGTCCGGTGGACACACACCCTGCCCCCCCAGATTAAGAAGTTTCAGCACCCCACCACGTCCTAGAATTTGGTACATTGTGCTGCCTCAGACACTTGCTAGATGTTTATGAATTCCTCTTTTTTATAGACTTTCTGTTCACTCCAGGTGGGAAGAAGGCACTTCTATCCCTTAAATGTCCAAGAGGAAGACAGTGGGTACCCTTCTGGTTGGTCTCTGTACTGGCGATGCTGTATCTGGTTTTCACCTACATTCTTAAAGGCAGATACCGCTCATCGCTGAGAAGTGATGTCCTGTCTGGTCTCCATGAAAAATATCAGCTTCTACACCTGCTCCAATTTTGACCCTAATCCATGGGAAATAGTAATCCAGGAGTACGATCCTAAAAGTGTATTTGTCTCTTTCCTGGCAGAGCATCTGGACAAGGGGATCTCCAGGGGAGCTGAAAGTGACCATGCTTAAGGCAGTGCCGTATTCAAATAGCTTTGCACCTATGTTAGTTTGCTGGGTTGCTGTAGCAAATATCACAGGCTGAGTGTCTTAAAGAACAGAATTTTACTTCCCCACGATTCTGGAGGCTCGAAGTCCAAGATCCAGGGGTCGGCAGGGTTGGTTTCTTCTGAGGCCTCTGCTTGGTTTGGAGACGGACACCTCCTCCCTGTGTCTTCACGTGGTCTTCCCTGTGTGTGCCTGGGTCCTAATCTCCTCTTCTTAAAGGGACACCAGGCATATTGGATTAGGGACCAACCCTTTGACTTTATTTTAACTGAATCCCCTCTTTAAAAGCCTTTTCTGGGCTTCCCTGGTGGCGCAGTGGTTGAGGGTCTGCCTGCCGATGCAGATGACGCGGGTTCGGGCCCTGGTCTGGGGGGATCCCGCGTGCCGTGGAGCGGCTGGGCCCGTGAGCCACGATTACTGAGCCTGCGCGTCTGGAGCCTGTGCTCCGCAACAACAGAGGCCGCGATAGTGAGAGGCCTGCGCACCGCGATGAAGAGTGACCCCCACTTGCCACAACTAGAGAAAAGCCCATGCACAGAAATGAAGACCCAACACAGCCATAAATAAATAAATAAATAAATACATTGTGGGAAAAAAAAAGCCTTTTCTCCAGATATGGGCACATTCTGAGGTACTGGGGGTTAGGACTTCAACATATGAATTGGGGGGGGGCTCCCCAATTAGGCCCATAACATCCTCGAGTTTCAGCCCCAGTAGCAGGGGTGGGGGGCCAGCTTCCATCCCTTTCAGTCTGTGGTGTGAGTCACCCACTCTGTTCTCCCCGGTTCATCAGTCTCTTCCATTGCCCCCAGCTGTCTTCGGTGCCGCCAGTCCCGACCTCTGCCGCAGTGCACGTTCACCTGCCCACCTCTAATCTCACACAGCCCAGTCCTGCCCAGAGAGTGAGCTCGCATGGGCTCGGCTGGTGCCCCTGCCCCCGAGCCTGGCATCCCTTTGGGGAAGCTGACATCCCTGGGCCCTGCAGAGGGTGCGCCCCCGGTGGACCCAGCCCACTCTGAGAAGCCAGAGGCGGCAGGCAGGATGAGCAGGGTCTGGTGGTGAGTCTGGGGAGGCGCCAAGCCTGCCCTGGCTCTACAAGTGATATTATAGGGATCTGGGAGGAGGAAGCGGCCTCCGCTGGACCTGCTTGGTCTCCCCGGCCCCAGCCCCAACCCAATCAAGCCCTGGCCCCGTCTCCCTCCGTGGGAGAGGATGGCTAGCAGATGTTCCAGCTGTTTCCAAGGGCCGCTCAGCCTCCAAGTCCAGAAGAAAGTCCAAGGGCAGCCTTGTAATTTCCTGGCAGAGGAACTGTACTAACCATTGGGCCAATGGTTTGTAAAGTTTCCATGTGCCTTGTCCCACTTCCACTCTGAACACTTCTGTTCCGTGTGTCTGTCTCTCTATGGTAGTCTGCCCTTCTGGCTGTCAGTTTCAGAGCTGCACGAGGCTCTGTCATGGGGACGGAGGGTCTATGTCAAGGACAGTTCACGTCTCTGGTTGGTCTGATATCTGTGTTTATTTTCATTAGTGTATCCTCAGTGCCTGGAACAGTACCTGGTACGTAGCAGAACAAACATTCAATAAGAAATTTTGAAGAAATGAATGACAAGAATGAGTAAACCTCACCTTGGGCCCTGAGTACGCTGTTTAGAGTAGAGAGGGGGTGGCAGCAGGACAGAAGTCCCCTCTGTAAACATGGACAGACAACAAGCATGTGAGCGTCCTTAGAAGCACCAGTGGGGAAGGCAGGAAGGGTCGCAAACAGAGATCCTGAACTCTAAGGTCTGGGTTCAGAGATGAGGAGAACAGAAGTGGAGAGAGAAAGAGAAAGCACAGATTAGTAGTGAGTCCCCCATCACTGGAGGTATGCAATGTTAGCTAGACACCAGGAGTCCAGGATGCTGCCCAGATGAAACACACCAGAAACCCTGAAAGAGCAAATATTCTCAGACCTGATGGTGGCGCAGAACTCTGACTCCAGACCTGGCCCTGCCTCTGGCCCCCTGGGACCTGGGCTGGCCTCTCGCCTGCTCTGGGCCTCAGTTTCCTCCTCTCTAGTATGGCAGGAAGAGGCAGGGCTTTGAATTTCATGACAGCCCCTCTAGGCCTGAAAATCTATATCCTTGAGCCTTGGGAGAGTCTGCCCCAAAAGGGTAGGACGTGGCCCCGCTCAGAGCGGCTCTCCAGGGGGAGAAGGGGAGGAGAGAAGGCAGCAGAGCCCTGGCAGAGGTGTGCAAAGGCTTCGGTGAGAACTGGCTTTACCCTGACTCCCATGTTTCCAGCCAGCCCCACAGGCCCTCAGTCCTGAGTTTGGTAGCCCCAGGGGTGCGGGAGGAGTGGATGAAGGCTTAGCAGGGTCAGAGGTCATGGCATCCTCCGGGGGATCCCCGGCTGGAGGCAGGGGCTCCAAAGATCACAGGTTTGGCAGTGGAAGGGCCTCAGGCTGGGAGGCAGGAGGCCTGGGTCCCAGCCCCTGCCCAAACTCTAATTCTCTGTGTGACCATGAGCAGGTCACTCTCCCTCTCTGAGTCCCAACGTCCTAATTGACCAAGGCTAGGTCTGGGCTGAGATGGGGTCAGGAAGGAGGCAAAATGAAGCAGACAGGGTCTCAGCCTTCAGGAGCTCTGGATGAGACTGAAATTTGGGAAGAAGAAAGAAGTGCCACACGGGAAAGGATGAACATGGCAAAATCTGTGAAATGGGTTTACTAACTTCTGCCCTGCCTTCCTGCCTCTTTGTGAAGTGTGAAACATATAAATCTCTAGAGTCCGCCTGCCGACGCAGGGGACTCGGGTTCGTGCCCCGGTCCGGGAAGA
>NW_006792921.1:6292123-6331648 GCF_000442215.2 Lipotes vexillifer | reverse complement strand
CTGGCCCCCCAAACGGGGAGGGCCAAAGCAGGGAGGGGCCCGGGTACCGCAAAAAAAAAAAAAAAAAAAATCTCTATCTGCCTGTCACTTTTCAGGACTAGATCGTCCTCCAGTTCATCATCTCATTTGATCTAGAAGCTCAGCATCACTGTGAGGAAACAGGCTCTAAGGAGGTAAGTTACGCACGCAAGCCATCCCCTCCATCTGGGGCACTTTCCCGTTCTGTGGGTGCCCACGGCCCCCGGTGCTTCCCAGTCACACTTGTGTCATTGCCTCCTATTCGCTTAGTCGGCCTCGCCTCCAGGCTGTGACTCCAGGAGGGGGAGCTTTCTGGTTTGTATCTGTATTTACAGTGCCCTGCCCAGGGCCTGGCAACCAGGAGGATGATGGTGGGACCAGGCACTGAATCAGAGCTGAATCCCACCCAAAGAAAGGCCTAGAGCAAAGCAGCAATGTCAAAGACACATTTCTTTAGATGATTCTGGTTTCAAAGAATTTGATAGGGAAGCTTCAGGGAATTCATGGAAGAGACCTGAATTCTGGACCTCTTTATACATATTTTAACTCTCTTTCAGTTCATTTCCACCTTTTTTTTAATGCCTACTCGGTGTTAGGCACTGCTGAGCAAGCTAAGGCAAAAAACCCACCCTCATGGAGCTTACATTCTAATGGAGAGAGACAGACGATAAACAAGGTAGATAAATCAGTCATACAGTATTTTTGTAGGAGGTGCCATAGGAAGGAGATAAAGCAAGAAAATGGCATAAGACATGCTATGGGCTGCAGCTGGGGTTAAAGAGTGTTATTTGGTCAGGGGCCCTCGCTGAGGTGAAGGAGTGATCCATGCAGGTATCTTAGGGAAGATGGCTCCAGGCCGAGGGAACCACAGGTGCAAAGGCCCTGGGGCAGGGACAGCAAGAGGGCAGCATGGCTGGAACCAAGTGAGTGTAGGAAAGAAGAAAGGAGATGTGTCCAGAAAAGCAGACATATAGGTCTTTGAAGCCCTTTGTAGGCCATTTTAAGTCCTTTGGCGTTTTACTTTGAGGAGAATGGGGAGCCACTAGAGAGTATGACAAATAACAGGTTTTATTTTAAATTAGTGTTTGTCAGGGTAGGAATAGGCACCATACTCTTCTCTGAGTCCAGCCCTGGCGTGAACCCAGGTCCCACTAACTCCAAACTCAGTGCTCACTAGGTCCCCTGCCTCTGAGAAGGGAGAGGCTAGGAGTGGAAGTGACCTGTTAGCTTTGAGAGCCGAGCCCTGAGTCAAGGGCTTGGGCCAGGGTGGAGGGAGGGAAGCCAAGGGCAGCCTTGCTGCCCTCTGAGCAGCTCTGGGAAGGAGTGTGGCTCCCGTGACAATTCGCTCTCAGCAACACAAGGGGTGTGGTGTTGCCCTCAGGCGCCAGCTGTGAATTGCATGGGGAAAGGAAAAGCCTGGGCTGGGCAGATGTGCAGACCCAAGGGTTGTGCAACAGACTTTGGAGTCAGGGCCAGGCTCTCCTCGGGTGAGTCCCCTCCCCATGCTCCCAGCAGGCTTCCCGAGTCACTCCGCCCTGGGGTCACAGAAATCAGAAGCTGCTTCAAAGTAAACCTGCAGAATCTCACAGGCCTTCAGGGAGGGGGCCTCAGGGGAGCTTGGTGGCAGAGGAGCCTGTGTATAGGAGGAAGGAGGAGGTGTCCCCGGAGGGTGGGTGGGAGGGTCCGGGCGCATTCTGAGCACCGCCTGCCTGTATTCAGGACCTACACGCCCACCATCCAGACCCAGATTTGAACCCAGTTATGATGACTGAGCAAGCAGATGACGCTTGCTGAGGCTCGGTTTCCTGGTCTGTGGAAGGGAGAGAATAGGGCCACTTACTTCATGAGGCTTAAGAGATGATGCAAGTAAAGCACTGCGCACAGAGCCCGGCACCTGGTGAGCACACATCACACAGTGGTCCCTTTGATCATTGCTCAGTCGGTAAGCTGACTTCTCTCCTGTGGCCCTCGGAGCTGGGCTTGGCTCTGCATTGTGGGGAGCAAGGGGACTTCTGGGCTCGGCCTCATGGAGATCCTGGGCTGGCTGCTGTGGATGCTGGAACCTAAATGGGACACAAGTAGTGAGAAGGCAACCTATGGGCCTGCTCCTCAAACTTGGGATTTTTACCTCATTTTCATTGTGACAGCATAAACATGCATAAATAGGTAAAATGGAAATTAAAGTTTCATGAAACAGTACTTACCCTCACCAGGCATGATGCACTCTATTTTTACTCTTCCATTTCATTAAAAATATTGAATGCTGATCACAACCCAAACAGAAAAAAGATTAACAAGCTCACGTGAAGTGAAGCCTTGGGTCTGGCAGGCAGTTGGGCTCACGGAAGTCTCCCTCCAGTGCTTTGGTGAACAGCTGAGAGTTGTGAGGGCTGGTGCCCAAGCATGCCCATTGGCACGTGACTGTCCTCTTCCAGTTCCCACAGAGACACAA
This sequence comes from Lipotes vexillifer, assembly GCF_000442215.2. Lineage (NCBI taxonomy): Eukaryota > Metazoa > Chordata > Mammalia > Artiodactyla > Lipotidae > Lipotes > Lipotes vexillifer. Next base: position 6,329,178 of record NW_006792921.1, on the reverse strand, counting down.
GAGGCCAGGTGAGCAGACCCAGGAGGCAGACACTCCCAAGAGGCTGCTTCAGCTTCTCAAGAAGGGCCCTTCTGCCCAGGCAAGCCACCTGCAGGGAACCGTGAGGGTCATATTCAGGCAGAGACCAGATGGCCACTCACCAGACAGCCTGCACAGTGTGTATCTGGCCTGGGAAAGACCAAGGGACTGCGGACTCAAGAGAGGCAATATAGCATAGTGGTTAGCCTAGAACCTTTGCTGCCACACTGCCTGGGTCCAAATTGGGCCTCCATGATCACCCAGCTCTATGGCCATGGGCAAACCACTTAACCTCTCTGTGCCTCAGTTTTCTCATCTGTAAAATGGGGATGATGCTAATTCCTCAAAGGGTTCTCAGCAAGTATGTGTATGTGAGTGTGTGTGTGTGTGTGTGTGTGTGTGTGTGTGTGTGTGTGACCTAGAACAGTCCCTGACACTATTAATATTTTATTGCTCAGTCAGATGAAAGTACTTACTGGCTGGAGGCCGGTTCAGTTGTGTGCCAACATACGCCATATGGAGCCTCTGGGTTGAGTTTTCTCTATCCACAGCCCCCAGGCCAGTGAGCCAGGCTCTCCTTGAGACAGTGGAGGGGTTCGGGGTGCTGCTCACCTGAGCAGCCCAGCCCGGACAGTGTGGATGACTGTCCGCCCAGTCCAGCCGCTGCCCTCTACAGAGGGAGTTCCTGCCCCACCCAGTGCCCCTCCATAGACACCACCCATCACCCACTGTTCACTAATGATCTGCTTGCTGGCAGGGGGAAGGGGTGGGGAGGGTAGTTCTCAGGGTCACATTTAGGTCCTTCTGAGGCCAGGGGTCTGTGCAGGGCCACAGAAAAGGAGAAGAAAAGGAAAAGGCCCTCAGCTGGGAATCCAGACCCTGGGCCTTGGTGCAGGTTTATAGTCTCTCCCCTCAGGCCCACTCATATGAGGTTCGGGGGTGCTGTGCCTGGGGAAGGGGCGACCCTGCACCTGGAACAGGGTCCCTTAGACTTGATGTCAGTGTGCTCGATTCACCTGTTTCTTCCCTGGAGGGATATGTGGGTTCCCACAGGGCCACCTTCACCCTAAAGTATTAACGGGTGTGCCATGGACCATGTGACAGGCGGGAGGGAGACAGTATTATGGATGGGGGTCTTCTTTTCAGTGCTCCTTACACCAAGTACCAAATACTGAAAGCCAGAGAATCCTGCCTCTTGTGAGACCCGTTCCCACTTAGCTCACAGGGCTCCCCTCTCCCTGCCCCACAGGCCTTGCCCTGGAGGCAGACACCCCTGCGTTCAAACTCTAGCTCTGCTAGTTACAAGCTTCATGACCTGAAACTCCTTACTTGACCTCTGAGACCAGGTCTGGCATCGGTACCCCTGGGACCATTCCTACCTCGCAGGGCCGCTGTGAGGATCAAATAAACCGAAACATAGAATTAACTAGCACAGTGCTTATCAGTTCATGGGTGCAATGGCAAAGACAAGAGGCTTCCTTCCTCTCTCTGTGGCCTCCCTGCCCTGTCCCCACCCTTGTCCTCCCCAGACATCGCAGCTCCCAGCACAGCCTCCCAAGGCCTCTTCCAGGCACTTGGCTTTGTAAGCAGGTTTTGTGGCAGCAGCAGCCTTAATTTTAGTTCTGGGCTCCGTAATTTCCCGTGATTACAGGCCCTGTCAGTGCAGCAAGCTTTGCAGCTGCTAGGAAGCCAGCAGGCCTCGTTAGGGCAGGCTGGAGCCCGTGCTCACACACGTGCCTACACGCGAGGGGGCACGGCACACACATGCGCACAAGCACACCATCCTTCCGGGAGCGGGAAGCAGGGGTCCTCAGCCAGGCTGTGCACATACTGCGTGTGCCCGCATCAATTCCTGCGGGAGGGGGTTTTAACAACACACAGCTTTCCCTGGGACGAATAAGTAGGGAGAGGAGGCCAGGAATAGGGAAGTTTTAGGACAAGGATTCTCACCTACCCCCTCTTTCCAGAATCTTCCTTCTCTCCCTTGCCTCTGGTGCCCAGAAACAAGATGCCCCATCTTTTCGGCTCCAAGACCTGATAAGGACTCTGTGTTGTAAGTGTGTGTGTGTGTGTGTGTGTGTGTGTGTGTGTGTGTGTGTGTGGGTGTGTGTGTGTGTGTGGGTGTGTGTGTGTGTGTGGGTGTGTGTGTGTGTGTGGGTGTGTGTGTGTGTGTGGGTGTGTGTGTGTGTGTGGGTGTGTGTGTGTGTGTGGGTGTGTGTGTGTGTGTGGGTGTGTGTGTGTGTGTGGGTGTGTGTGTGTGTGTGGGTGTGTGTGTGTGTGTGGGTGTGTGTGTGTGTGTGGGTGTGTGTGTGTGTGTGGGTGTGTGTGTGTGTGTGGGTGTGTGTGTGTGTGTGTGTGTGTGTGAGAGAGAGAGAGAGAGAGAGAGAGAGAGAGAGGCAGGGCAATCAGTCAATAAATATTTATAAAGCATCTACCGTGAATCTTCACCTTGACCCTGTTTGGTGCTGGGGATACAGCAGTGAATAAGCAAAGGGAAGCCCAACAATAAACACGAAACACTTGAAAATAACAAACAGTTGATCCTCACTATTTGCAGATTCCATATTTGTGAATTTGCCTGCTCGCTAAAATGTATTTGCACCCCAAAGTCGATATTCACAGCGTGGTAATGGTCATTCTTGGACGTACACAGGGTAGGGAAAACTTCAGTGGCCCAATGCACAAGTCTCCAGCTGGGTTCCACCATGGCGACCTCTGCCTTCTCGGTTCAGCTCAGACTTTAAACGTGTCCTTTTCGAAGTTTACTTAAGGCCACGTTTTTCACATTTTTGTGCTTTTTGTGGGCGATTTCACTGTTTTAAATGGCCTCAAGCATAGTGCAGAAGTGTTGTCTAGAGTTGCTCAGTTCAAGGAAGCTGTGATGTGCCCTCCAGAGCAAATACATGTGTAACTTAGCTTTTCTCAGTCATGAATGATAGCGCTGTTGGCCGCAAGTTCAATGTTAATGAATCAACGATATACATTAAATCATGTGTCTATAAACAGAACACACACACTCACACACACACACACACACACACACACAAAACACAGAACACACAGAAAACAAGGTTATGTATTGATCTGTTGACAAAATCTTGTGACTAGAGGCTCACAGGAGCCTAATGCTGTTATCTCTCCTAGGAGCAATGGTTCAGTATTTGCTGACTCAGTGTTCACGGCAACTTTATAGAATGTAACTGTCATGAATAATGAGGATCAGCTGTAACTACTGCCAAATGGCACCAAGCAAATAAAACATGGAAATGCAATATGACCTTGAGCAATGTCACTAGGTGGTCATGACAAGCCTCTCTGAGGAGGTGACACTTGGCACTGAATTAGGAGTCAGGGGAGACAGCGGCCAGGGGAGGTGCTGGGGGCAGCGTGTCCCAAGCAGCAATCGTTCTGAAATGAGCACAGGCCTGGGGGGTTCTGGGGACCATGAGATGGCTGGTGTGGCCGGGGCAGAGCCCAGGGGAGGAGGATGAAGGAAGATGAGGCTGGGGAGGTGGGCGGTCCAGGCCACGGAAAGGGACTTGGGTTCTTCTTTCCTAGTCAAATGGGAAAGTGGGGAGGGCTGGGATGGGCTTTATTCTTTCCTCGTGGGCCACGCCCTGTAAGGGCCGAGAGGCCATCAGTGAGGGGTCACCCTGTGGCAGGAGCTCTGGGGTTGTAACAAGGGAATCGGTGAAAGAGGATGGATGTGGGACACAAGAGGGAGGCCGAGGCTTCAGAACCGCATAATGGAGATTCAGGGATTAGTCCTGGAATCCGTGTGGGAACCGCTGGGCTGATGGGGTTGACACTCAGAACTGGGAGGGCAGCAGGAGGGGGCTGGCCTCAGACACCCACCAGAGCTGTGGAGGACCTGGGCGGGGGCGGGGGGGGGGACATCGGAGCAGCTTTAGGAGATATTCTGTGGTCCTTTCATTAACCTTTTCCCCTCTACTGACATGTGCCTGGCAGAAATGAAGAGGGAATGAAACAGAGACACAGCTAAACCAAAATTTTTATTGTTGCAAGGATGGAGATTGGGGAATTATTACCACAACATAACCCAGCAAAAGCAGACTAATATAGAACCCTTTTGGGGTTCATTCTTAGGGCAACTAAATCTTCCTACAAACCCCTGCAGTGGCTTCCCCCGCCCTCCCCCCACACACACACACACACACACACACACACACACACACACACACACACAGGTATTCTCTTTCTGAAAGACCTAAACTGAGCCGGCAGGTCGTGTGCTCTGGGCCTCCCCACCTGCATGCCAGCTTCTCCTACACCCAGGATCTTTCCCTTCTCCAAATCTCACTCATCTTCATGGGCCCAACACACCACTGCCTCCCAGGAGGACTCCTATAACCGCTCTGACCCCCGCTGACCTTTGACATTTGAATCCCCTCTGTCCCGCTGGCCTGAGTCCTACATGCCTCTGTTCTCGGTATGCACACCCGCCCCCAAAAGCAGGGCTTAGGTCTCCACTGTGAGATCCCCAGGACACAGGCCTAGCAGGAGGGTGTGCAGGAGATGAGAACTCCAAGACTGAGGCCAAGGTCAAGGTCAAGATTCCTGCAGATTGAGGACTGAGGACTTGGGCTGTGGGCGGGGGCAGGTCTGCCTGTGCTGAGCTGGCTAGTGTAGGAGGCGTTTACTCCCCTGGCCACCCCCATACCCCACGGAGCTCTGGCTGCTGGGCTGTGAGGCTGAGGGGAACGTCCAGCCTTCCCCCCAAAGCTGGTCCCTCCCGCCTGAGTCCACAGGCTGCTGGATGCCCGGGAGGGGCCCTGCCTGGCAAGGATCTTTCCAGTGAGAACCCAGAGCTGCTCTGTGCCAGCACCATGCCAGCTGAGCCCCGGGACACCCTGGTGCCATGGCGATGCCACCACTGCCAGCCTGTCCCAGCCCCGTAACCATGGGAATGTGTGCAGAGCTGCGGCTGCTTATGCAACATCTCTGAGACTGGGAAACGGTCTGCCCATCAACCCAATCCTGCCTGCCGGCCTGACCTGCTCCCTGGAACGCCCACAGACAGGCTCCGTGAACTTGGGTTATGTTGCCCCACCTGTCATCCCCCAGACTCCACACACATCACACATACACCACACACACCACACACACACACACACACACACACACACACACACACACACACACACACACAGCACCCTGTCTGTGGAAGGGATCATGGGGTAGATGGTCTGGAGGGAAGGAAGACGGGGGGAAAGAGAAAGACGTGGCCGAGGAGGATGGACAGAGGGAACCACAGAGGATTCTGACAGGTTGGGGAGCTCGCCGTCTGGATACAAACTAAAAGCTCCAGCCACCTGCAGCCAACCTCAACCCCAGATGTCCGGTATCATAGAGATGGGCCAGCTGCCTGATGGGCTGTTCTGTCACTTCCCACAGCTGGAACTGGGGCCCCATACAGAGGAAGAAAGAGACAGAGACAGAAACAGAGACAGACAGAAACAGAAGAACAGAGACAGAGAGAGGGAGAGATAGGGAGAGAGAGAGATATACAGAGAGAATACAGAGAGAGAGAGAGAGATAGAAATACAGAGACAGAGGGGGAGAGCCCCAGAAGAGAAATATCCACACAAAGAGATTCACATAGATGAGAGAGACAGAACAGACTGCCCCCCTCCAACCAAATAAAAATCCCAAACATCTGCAGTTTACGGTTTCTTGCTGGTCTCCAAAGCCTGGCTCTACCTCTGAAGGCAGCCCTGTTCCTAATGGTTCCAGGGCCCGGCCACTGGCAGCCCCAAAGTTTGGAGGGTGAGGTCATCACAGGACGGCTGGGCAGGACCGGGACACACCAGGGTTCCAGAGTCGGGGCAAGTGCCTGGATCTTTTCCTGCCTCCTGCCCTGCCCCCTGCCCAGGTCCTCTCCACCTGTGGCCTTGTCCTGTGTCTCCCTCTGGCTTGCCCTGTCCTCCTCACTCAGTGTCACTCCCTGCCCCCCCGCCCCGGCACCTGAGCCCCTCTCTGCAATCGCCAGCCTTCCCTCGTCACTGGAGACTCTGGCTCTAAGTCTTCCTTCGCCTCAATCGCAGGCTTCATCCCCGGTGACTGCGATGCTCAGGCCCACTGGCCAAGCAGCCCCTCCGTGCCCTCCTCCTGGTCTCCCGGCAGCCCCTCCCTCGCCCAGCGCGTAGCCCTTGCCCTGGCTACAAACCGCACCAGAGCAGCTCTCAGCCCCTCTGACCTTGCCCGCCTGTGTCCTTCCGCGTCTTTCCTCAATGCCCCCCACCTACACAGCTGACGCTTCCATAACCTGCTCCATTCCGTCCACCGTCCCCTCTGGCTTAGATCCCGGAGTCATCAGTGCAAACCCTCATTTGCAAATACGGCCTGGAAGTCTCCAGTGCCACTGTCTTCTGGGCAAAACCCCACCCTGAAGAGGCTCCCCTTGGCCTTCTCTGGACCAGACACTCGCCCGAGGGAAATTGTCATAACTCCGATTCACCTGCGCAGCTTGCCACATTTCCTCCCAGCTTGTCCCCGCACATTCTGCCCCTACTATTTCCCAGCGGCTTCCTTCTCCTCAAGGCCCCACCGCTCTCCCACCGCAGCTCCCCTCGCCCCGCAGACAACCTCGCCTCCGGGGTGAGTGCCATTTATCCAGACAGTCTTCTTACAAAGAAACAACCCCCCCATCGACCCACGTTCCCCTCCCGATACCCTCTCATCTCCTCTCCCCCTCCCAGGCCAGCCTGGGTAAAGGGCGTGTCCACACGGCCTGCTTCTGCGTCCTCACGGCCCCCTCACTGTGTAGCCCCCTCCAGGCTGCCTTCCGAGTCCATCTTCTGCCCCAGACGCTCCTGCCCCTGCCGCGAGCTGTGTCATCAAGTCCACAGCCCGCTTTGCAAGCCTGGTCTCAGGTCTTAGGGCTGCACGGCAGCGCTCACGCCATCCGCATCCCAGTCCCTCTGGATTTCCTCCCACTCTGGGGCTGCTCCCTCCAGCCTCCTCCGGAGGCTCCGCTCCTGCGCAGGGCCTGTGGATGTTCAGTCCCTCCAGCCCCCTTCCAGGCTCGCACCTCACTCTCACCGCCCGGGGGTCAAACGCCACCACAGAGATTCCCACAACTCACGAATCTCACTTCCCAGCCAGGCCTATCTCCTCAGCTCCAGCCTGCCCCTTGGCATCCATCTGTCTCCCGTGCGCCCGACACTGATCATGCTCCCACTCCTAAAATGTGCTCTTCCCCCTAAAACGTGCTCCTCTCCACCTCGGCATCTTTCAGGAATCTTCCTACAAAGCTCCCTTCTCCTCACCTCACACATTAACTCATCACCCAATTAGACATCTTCAATCTGGCCTAGGCTTTCCTACCACCATCCCCTGAGCCAAGCCTCCCTTTTCAGCCTCCCTGCTTCCAGCTGAGGTCTCCACCCAGAGTTCAGTCTTCCCACCCGTACCAGTCAGAGGGATTACTGCAAAAAACATGTCTCATTATATCACACACTTCCAACAGCTCTTGGGATGAAACCTCCTTAACGTGGCTTTTCCTGTCCCTGCGTGATCTGGGTGCTGCCCACCTCACCTCATCTCAGGCCACCCTCCCCTTTTCTCACTTCAATCCAGCCACAGTAACTACTTTCAGGTCCTGCTGAATGACAAGCTCCTTTTCACCTCAGGGCCTTTGCACGTGCTATTTCCGCTACCTGGGATTTTACCCACTTCCTTACCCAGCCAACTCATATTCACGGTCTAATCTCAGCTTACATGTCACTTTCTCTAGAAAGCCTTTTTTTTAACACCCCCAGACTAGATTTGGTCCTCTAGATGTTTCTTCTTTTGGTACTCTATTTCTCCTCTGTACACCTATAGCCATTATCATGCAGTTGTTTGAGCTGCATGACTGTGTCCCAGTGTTGGACATCTGTCATGTTCGTGGCCAGCCAGCTTATTCTGAATGCCTGTCTTATGTCTGAGGAACTTGTGACAGTGTGTGGACCCTTTCCGGGTAGAAGTCAGCATGGGCTCTCTAGCACCCCCTGCAGCTAGTGGGCAGGGTCAGGACCAAGGCCACGCCATCAGAGGTAGCTCTGTGAGACCTGGGTTCGGAAGAGGAAGCCAGCGCCAAGTGCAATTGAGTTTTTGGCAAGCATGGCAGTGGAGGAGTTTGGCTTTTCGGGACAGCTGTGTGGGGTGTCTGGCATTGCGTCCCCAGTGTTACTGGTGTGAGCACCTGAGTCCGCAATCAGAAATGGTGGAGTGGGGAATTCGCCACAGTGGTCCCCTGGTTGGGGGTGGGCGCTGCCTCTGACTGTACTCCTGGAGACCAGTGAGCTCCCTGGCGCTCTCGACTAAATCATGTTTCTGCTTAACCCAGCCTGAGGGGTCCTGTGGCCTGCAACAGAGACCTCTGACTCATATTCTCCCTAACCAGACCCTAAGCCCCTGAATAGGAATGTTCTGGAATTGCTTGCAGCCATGTTTCTAAGTGCTAGCAAGGTGTCTGCCACCTAAGCAAGTACTTAGCAAATAGGTGGCCCCACAGAACCCAGAGCCCCAACAGGAATGTCCATGAATATCCCTGAGGAGAACAAAGTCTGAGTCTGATACCCACCATCCTGTCCTGCAGTCCCTTCCTCCAAACGTTGCTCCTCAAGCTGAGATCAGCCACACTCTTGCTTCCTGCCTAGCAGATGGTGGCTCTTGGCCTGGTGGGGTTCTAGGATCTATACAACCAGCCCGAGTCCCTTCCTCCAGGAAGCCTTCCTTGACTGCTCCTGCCCTCACCGACACCCTGTTCTCTGAGTTCCCACAGCCCAGAGAAGTTGAGTCCCACACACTCGTTCTTATTCACATCCAGGTTTGGGCTCATCCCTGGGGATCTCTTCAACATTCCTGGGGTCTCCCCTAGGACAGGGAACAGGCCCCTCTTTTTTACCCTCCCTCCTCCTCCCCACAGTGGAGAGGAGTACAGGTTGGCCATAACAGGGAAGTTTCTTCCTTCCCTTTAGGAAACTCCTTTCAGGACCTGAGGAGAGGCTGGCTGGAAGGAAAACACTGCAGTGGATGATGGAAAATCCTACTTTCCCTGCTAAAACCAGGGGCCCAGGGAAACCCCTCCCATCTGGTGTGAACCCTGTACAGAGACTCCAGTGAGCACAGGTTCTCCTATCCCTTCAGCTCTCACTCTTCTTATCAGCTTCCTCCTCCTCAAGACTGGGGTCGGAAGGGCTCGGGGGTGTCCCATTCCCCCGCTCCTCCAAAAGCCTCCTGCCCCGCTACGCAGGCCAGACCATGAGGTCCTTCTTCCACCAGCCCTGTAGGTTCACTGTGGCCCAGGCCAGGCCCTGGGAGCCCTGTGTCCATCTCCAGCGTTGGGGCCTCATCAGGGAGCTTGGTCAGCCCAGCCAATGTTCTTGACCGTCACTGTTCTGCCACCTGGTGGCCAAGTTAAGCATTGCTCTTCTCAACTCTGTTGCCTGCAATTCAATGTCCCTTTAGAAAAGCTCTCAGAAGTCGCCTATTGACCGACTCCTTCCTGCTGCAGATGGGGTTGCTGAGGCCCCGAGAAGGGACGGGTTTGCCGATCAAGGTATCTGCCCAGAAACCCTCACTATAGCCCCAGGCAAAGGATCCTTGTAGTGGAAGAGACTAGCAAAGTGGTGGGAATTTGAGGCTCCAGTAGAAACTGGAGGTAGCAAGGAGTAGACTTCCAGCCATAGATGAAACCTCTAGGGAAGGGATGGACAATTCACAAAGTGAGCTTCTGCTTCGAGCGCTGCTACCACCACGAACTGCTAACACTAACTGCTAACCAACCACTACTGATTCCAGTTAAGACTTCAGGAGGGGCTTCCCTGGCGGCGCAGTGGTTGAGAATCCGCCTGCCAATGCAGGGGACACAGGTTCGAGCCCTGGTCCGGGAAGATCCCACATGCCGCGGAGCAACTAAGCCCGTGCGCCACAACTACTGAGCCCGCCTGCCACAACTACTGAAGCCCGCGCACCTAGACCCCATGCTCTGCAACAAGGGAAGTCACCGCAATGAGAAGCCCGCGCACCGCAACGAAGAGTAGCCCCCGCTCGCCACAACCAGAGAAAAGCGCACGTGCAGCAACGAAGACCCAACACAGCAAAAAATTAAATAAATAAAATTTTTAAATAAAAATAAATAAATAAAGAGAAGGTCACAGCCCCTCCCCAGGGTTTAGGAAAAAAAAAAACAAACTTCAGGAGACCACTCTTTGACTATTAAAATGAAATCTCTCCCATTTTTGAACCACTCACAGCAGATCTGTCCTGCAGAACTCAGCTCCATTCCCCAGCCTCCAGGAAGCCTTCCTTCACTACCTCAGCCTTCCCTGCACATTGTCTTCTCTTCTGATGGCCACTCTTGCCCTTACAGTCACAGGGGTTCCAGTGAAAGGAGATGCAGCCATATGAAACCCAAGGTCACATTGTTGGCCATAATGCCCAGCTGCCCAGCACTTTCCTGATCAGACAAATGTCAAAGTGTGGCCACAGTCTAAAAACCCTACCATGCATTTCTTCCTTTAGTCTCAGATCATAAAAGCAGTTCATACTCATTGTAGGGCATTTGGGAGAAATAGAAGGGATTTTAAAAGAAAATAAACATCAGCCATAATCTCTTTACCCAAAGAGTGGGTAATGCCTAGTGTTGACAGAGCTGCTGGTGGGAGTGGAAATCTCGCTGGAGCTCTGGAGTGCAATCTGGCACCACTCCGTCACGTTAAGAAAAGGCACAACCGCTGACCTGGCACTTCCACTCTGTGGTATGTGTCCCGGAGAAAGGCTTGCCGGCATGGGGGCATGAGGGCACAAGCATGTGAACGTTCACCTAGAGGCAGGGGGAGACAGGACGGTCACACGTGGGCGGTGACACCATGTGGCACCATACGGCAGTCAAAACAAGCAACCAGATGAGCACATGGCAGCAAGGGTGGATCTCTTAAAAGTACTGTGCGGAGAGGAAAAACATCAGAAGCAGGATGAAGCATATAACCGACAGCATTTATGTAAATTAAAAGTACAGACACACACAACAATACACATTTTGCAAGAACACAGAAACACAAGAATTCACATTTAACACATTGGAATGTTTGCCTGTGGGAGGAGGGGAATGGGAGTGCAGGTAGAGACAAAAGAGAATACATTTTTTTGATGAATTAAACAAGAGGATCCTTGCACAGACAAGTGATGGGGACATGACATGAACTGAGACGCGATAAATGCACGTCTGCACTGGGGGTTCAAATAAAGCCTACAGATCCCTCCCCTGCAGAGGCGCAAGGTTTCACTCAAACGTGTATCTATTCATTTACAAGTTTATTGGCTCCTCTGGCGTTGGGCTATGGCCCAGACTCCAGGAAGAGGAACATGAGAAGAACAGACAGGAACCAAGGAAATCAGAGATGGACCCACAGAGACCTGGGCGAAAAGAGTCAGGGGCAGGACAGGGAAGAAGGGCTGGGCAGCAGCTTGGGTGGAGGCGTCAACTGAGGGTTCCCAGGGGGCACTGCTCCCACTCCTCTGAAGGGTGGTGGGCCCGTGTAGCTGCCCAAGTTCAGGTGTGGATTCCAGTCACGTGACGTGGCCAGCCTAGCACACAGATGTCAGCACCTTCGCCCTTGAGTGGGAAGGCATCGTCCACTTGGCGTGAGTCCTCCAGGCTGGCAGAAGTTCAGGATCATGGCCACGCCATCTCCGTGAGATCTCGGTCCTCACCTCCAAGCAAGGACAAGAGGGACGATATTAGGAAGGTCCCATTGCCACTTCTTTACTCAACCCCAGTAGGGCTGAGGGTGCAGGGGGAGACCATGCAGGAGAAACAGAGACAGGGGTTCCCGGAGCAGGAGAAGCTATGGTTGGCCACAGCCACTGCTAGGTGCTACCTCTAGAGGATGCTACTTTCTCCTTCCTGTATTTCTGACTATTCCCTTTGGCTCCTTTCTCTTTTAGCACTGCCTTTGTCTGGGCCCAGTTAAAGATATTTATGGGTGTTTTCTTGAGTTTCTGGCCAAAAAACTACTCTGTCTTCCCCAAAAGCTTAGACCATCCCCTGCTCTGGGGCTCATTCCTGCCCCTGCCCACTGAGCTGAACTGTGGCCACTGGGAACCTGTCCAGGGGACATGACCTGAAGGAAGAGAGGCCTCCAAACTCTGTCTCAGGAGGTGCAATTGAGGGGATTGAGAGTAACTGAAAGAAAAGCCACTTGGGAGATGTAGGGGGTGGGGAGTGTCTGTATCTTCACATCTCCAAGGGGCTGCTGGGGCAAAGGGGGGCTGAGAGGCTGTGACATTTCTGACAGAGCTGAATTTAGGCTGTGACAAAGACGCAAAGGAGACAGATTTCCATTCAACATAAAGGTGAGCTTCCTGATGATAGAAAGTGTCATTGATAGGTAGTAAGCTCCCTGTCTCCAGAGGCATTTAACTATCTGGTCCCCAAACCCCTTCCTGGGACAGATCCCTTCACAACTCTCTGTGGAATCCCCTTTTCCAGATCCCACCCACCTCGTCCAGGGCTGTTCCTCGCCCCTCTCAGCAACCCCAGGGCCCATGAGCCACTACAATCAGATACTGCAGTCCTGCGTCTGCATCCAGAGGCCAGATAAGGCTGCAGAAGACTCAGAAAGGCTAGGGTGGGAGCAAAGAATGTCAGAGGGGAGGGAGCCAATAAGAGACAGTGGTGGCAGAATGGGGGGTGCAATGCTCCACAGCTGGGGTACAGGTCTCCAGCAGAACACAGAGCCCACAGCAAATCCTTGGCCACCAGAGGGAGCCCATGACTCTGCCTGTGCACACAGCAACAGGACCTGGTTGTGTGGGGCACTGAGTTAAATTCTTCCACCCCTCCCCATAAAGCAAGTCTGTCCTAAAGGAAAAATGCAAAGTGTCTTCTGGGTGGGATGTTATGATTCACTCCTATTTACCATCTCTGCTTAGTTATACATGTGCACCGGTGCCATCTATTGTGTCTATTCATGTGTTTGTCCATCGCTGTTTGGACTGTTCTTTTTGTGCATCTCTCCTCCAGGTGCTCTCTCTCAGAGTCCCTGGCTTTTCTCTCCATCATCCTCCCTGTCTCTGCACTTGAATTTATTTTCCTAGACTTTGTATGTCTACCTCTGATTCTCTTGGTTCCTCTGTGTCTTGTCCCTGTCTCTCCAGGAGCCGACTTATTCCTCCCCCCACTCTCTTTCGTTCAGTTTTAGAAACACAGAAGTAAAGGATCCTTTTAACCCATCCCTGGATCCCTGAAAGGCCTTCTCCACCCCCTGCTGAATGGACAGTAATCTTGGCCCAGCCCAGAGGAGGGATGGATAAAAGATGTGTACAGGAAGTATTCAGGTTAAGCTTGATACAGAAACTCAGGACAGATTTCCAGAAAGGATTGCAGGACCCAGTGATTGGCCTGATCGGGGATTTACAGGGGCTGGGCAAGAGAGAGGCAGCCTTAGGACTGGTGGGAGGGAAGGCTTAACAAATAAGGATAGCCTGAGTCACATACCTCTTGGTTGAGGAAACAGTACAGGATGGCAACAATGAAGCCCTGCGGGGCCAAAGAGAAAGGAGCCCATCACCCTGGCCTGGCCTCAAGGTGTCTGCAGTCTCCCTACTACCTTTTTCCCCTACGAGAGCCGCCAGGCTGTGACTTGGACAAGGTCTTTGGGAAAAGGGAGAGTAGACGTATTCATCACTTACCATGTGCCAGGCATATTGTCACATGTAATTGTCATAGCAAGCCTGCCAAGGCTGTACTGTTGGCCCCGTTGGCCTGTTTCTCTGATTCTCTTTATTTCTGCATCCCCTAGTATTAAGCACAGAGCCTGACACATAATAGGTGCTCAGTAAATGTTGAATAGATTGGATGGATGGATGGATGGATGGATGGATGAATGGATGGGTAGATGGATGGCTATGTAGATAAGTGCATGAGTAGTTGAATGAATAGAGAGATGGATGGATGGGAGAAAAACAGACAGATGGATACTTGAATAGATGGATGAGTGGCTGGAAGGAAGAATAACCAGCCTAGTTGCCATCACCCTACTATGAAATCAATCAAGCCTGTGGGCGGCAGCACCTTCCTCCTGCCCAAGGACTCAGAGGGAAGGAGTGAGTGCTGTGGGGGTCCTCACCTGGAAGGAACCCAGTCCCAGCTCCAGGGGGAGGCGAATGCCCAGGCCAGCACTGTCAGGCAGGAAGTTGAAGATGATGTAGTGAATTCCAAACAGCGGGATGAGGAGAAGGGTTGACTTGGAGAGACGCCTGCAGAAAAAGACAAGCCCAAGGCTGGAATTAGAAAGTCCCATGGGCCCCCTACCTACTTTCACTTCCCACCAGCTCCCCATATCAATTCTACACACCAGCCACCCTGGAGCACTCCCCACATGCACCCTGGGCTTCCTTACTTTGGGCCCCTGGATTCTGCTGTTCCCTCTGCCAAATTCTCTTGTCTCAATTTATTGTAGTCAAATCTATGCATCTTTCAAAGCCTAGTTCAAAGACACCTCTTCCAGGAAGTCTTCCCAGACTGTACTCCAACCCCACCATCTGTTTAGAAAGGATCTCCTTCCGCAGGCTCCCGTAGAAATTGATCCCAACACTCATCAGCCTATTTGGCCTGGCAATTGGCTGTTTGGAGCCCCATCCTTCCTATATTGTGACCTACTGGAGGGCAGGGACCGTATCTATTCTCTCTGGGGACATAGGGACAAGCACTGGACCAGGATCATGGATGCCTAATCATGCATAAAAGAGAACCATGCTGACTCCTACTCCAGTTATGTCCCCAGAACCTCCGGAAACACACACACACACACACACACACACACACACACACACACACACACACACATTACCAGTACTGACGCTGGGTGTGGAGGCTGCCCTGAGCTGGCTCCAGTTTCCTCAGCAAGATACGGATAATATTGAGAAAAAGCCCAAAGTTCACCTGGAAATAGAGGTGTAGGAAGGTGAAAGGCAAGGGTCAGGGGTGACCCAAATGGCCTGGGGTGGGACATCTTTGGGGACTAGAAACCTCAAATCCTTGAGAGGCAGGGATGTGCAGGTAGATGGATGTGCAGGTCATTGCTCTAGACCTTGTCGACTGAGACTGGACAGTCCCATAGGGGGCTCAGGGTCCCCCTCCCTTTCCAGTCCCAGGACCAAGGGTGGGAGGTCAGGCCTTGCCATCCTGCCTCCAGCACCTCTCAGGCTCTTCTCTGGCACAAAGCATGTGGCCTTCTCTTTGTACGACTGCAAAACTGACAAAAGTGCATACATTCACCCAGGCCAGAAAAACCAGTCCTAGCTGCCCTGTCTTCCACGTGGGAGCAGGCAGGAGTTTCAGCTGCCACGTCTTCTACTCTCCCAGCCCAGCCTCACTGCAGTGGTAGGTGATCTGCAACCAGGGTGCCAGACTCATCAAAACTCTGAGCTAGAAGAGGCCTGAACCCTGGTTTTACCAACGGGCTGCTGAGGTCCAGAAAGGGCCTCACAGAGAATCTGGGGCAGAACCAGGCTGGAACCCCAGGTGTCCTGACTCCCAGCCTGGAGTCGTGTTTCCTGCTGTGTATGGCTGCTCGGTGCACCCAGGGAAGTTGGCTGAATAAAGCAGAGGACGCTGGCCCCAGGCACTGACCCCAACGGAAAGGACGATGGGTCCTTTGATGATCCACCAGTAGGGGGAGCTGTCGTCCAGGTCCCAGCACCTGGGGAGAGGACAGGCCGGGACTGATGGGGGGGGGTGGGATGGGGTGGGAAGAGTGCAGCTGCTGGAAAGCCCTTTTCTGTGGCACCCATGCTCCTCCCTCCTCTCTACCTACCAACCTCTAGGTTCCTCCCTTTGGAATTTGAGCCTTCAAGCCTCACCCTACTCCCAGCCAGCCTTATCTATGTCCTCTCAGACATTTAGGCACTTTCCAAAGGCGGGCCGTGATCCAAGCTGGGTTCACTCCTTCTCTCCACCTAGGTGGTTGAGTTTCTCAAAACTCAGTCTGTTTGCTGCCTTCTTGTGGCTCCAACACTCCCCCCCGTTCCAGAAGGCCCCCACTTACAGCCCCCTACCCCCTGAGCCCCGAACCCTGAGATTCTGCACCCCCTTCATGCCCAGGCTCAAGCCCCTTTCGTGCGATCCACGACTGCATCTCCCACCCCTCTCCCAAGCCTGGGAGTTCTCCTCATTTCCCCAGCTTGGAGGACTGCCCCATTGCCTGAGCGTCCAGTCCATGCCCCATGGGGACCCAGTACGGGTGTGATGAAGGGATAGCCCAGACTCACGCAACATCCTCAAAGGCCAGCTTGCAACCCACCCACATGCCGGTGAAGAGCAGGGGAAGCCCTGAGGGGGTACAGAAAAGACATGAGTAGGGGGTCTTCATCCTGTGCCCACCTCCCACCACTACAGCCAGTCACACAGGGCACTGTGAAGGCGGGACCAGGAGAGAGCCCGGAGACCAGGGACCTGGCCCCGAACTCCAGCACTTGCTGTAGGACTGTAGGCTGCCCTTCCTCGCCCTGGGCCTTGGGGTCATCGTGAATGAGATGAAGGGACCTTGGTGTGAGCTCCCCGGGCATCCCCGACCCCCCAACACCCGCACAGTGCCCAAACCAGCCCTCGGTGCTCACCCCAGCCAGCAAGGACCAGCCACCAGAAGGTTCTCCTTGTGCTGGGTGACGTGGAGGCCAAGAGGCAGGTCAGGTAGACAGCTTCTGCCAGCAGCCAGCTGAAGTTGGTCATGGTGGCGAAATGGGAGGTGGCCACAGAGACCTTGCACAGAACCTGTGGGCCAGGGGCTGGGCACTTCAGAGCCCGGACACCCAGTGGAGCTCTGCCAAGTCTCCCCTACCCCACTCAGGCCCCAAACCTCCCGGTATCCTCCACCTTGGGCTGCCCCAGAGGGGTGTGTGGTAGGGCAATGTGGTGGTTAAGAGCACAGATTTGGGATCCAGACAGCCTGGGTTCAAATTTACCAGCTGGATAACCTTCCCACACCTTAGCTTTTCATCTCTAAAAGGAAAAACTTCCAGTGCCGGCTCGGGGCCTCATCATAAGGATTAAACGGAAACCCTGTATACGAATTGCTACTGTTTTCACTCTCACCGCATCCCTCCTGAGCTCAAGTCAATTGCTAGAGCTGAGGATACGGAACACCATTTATGCACTGCTCCATCCTGTGAACATACGCGCATGTACCCCTGTATGCATTCATGCATTCACTGCATGACTCTGCTCATCTGTCGGGTGAGGAGCGTTTGCCTCTGAGCTCAGAATGGCCCAGGCTTGGCCCCACCCCACCATTCAGCTGCTGGGTGACATCGCCAATCATCCCTCATCTACATATGGGACTAAAATGAAAATAGATGTAGGAAGTAAAAGGAGATAACATATGTAAAGCATTTAGCGTAACACCTGGCACATACAGATACTATTATTATGTCTTTCATTAACAAATGAAGGTCACCTGTTGGTTTGTTCATTCATGTAGCTGTTCATTTCCAGCACAGGTGTCAGAGTACCTGGTAAGTGCCGGGCCACCACACTCAGCCCAACTTCCCTTATTTTCGGTCTCTCCTCACAGCCCACCTCCCTGCCCCCAGGATGACACCCCTGTTTCTTGGACTTGCCCCAGTTTCTCCTGTCCGTGAGAGCGGGTCCTCTCACACTGGACTCATTCACCCTGGTCTTCCCCACTCCCTCCCTATCATTGCTGCCCACCCAGCTCCAAAGCTATCTCCTCCCTGAAGCCCTCCCCTCTACCTAGTGGTCCCATAAAATCTGGTATAATCTGTCCCCGTAGGCACCGGGGTGCTCCTCAAGGGAGGCACACGGCTCTGCCCAGGCCCTGACATACCCACGCCCAGCACAGACAGACAGTGCTTGGAGGAAGTGTAAAATGGAAAGGCGGGCTGGAGTGAGATGGGGTCCGCGTTGGGATATGGGATGGGGAATGGAACAGGAATACAGAATGCGGAGTGGAGAGTGGAATAAGGGAAGCGCTGTGGACGGGCACCCTCGGAGGATTTAGAACTTGACCGCAAGGAGGGGGAGGAAGGGGGAGAGGTGATTTCCCGCCCTGTCCATTAGCAAAGCGGGAGCCGCAGGGTCAGCCCCCCGCTACCCCGACAGGCACATCTGCATCTCTAATCCAACCTCCTCGCCCGCACCCGCACCAGCACCCCGACCCCTGGCTGTTACAGTGGAGAAGCTGCAGTGGTCCGTGTCCTCGCCGTGAAAGAGGGTGGCATCCTTCAGGAGCACAGCTCCCGCCTTGAGGATGAAGGTGATGAACAGCTGGGCGTGGATGTAATTCCTGGGGCAGTGGAGCCTCCTGGAGGGGACAGGAGGGGACAGGAGCAGGACGCAAGGTGGGGGCGGGGCTTCGGGTGTGCTCAAAGCGGGCTTGGGGAGGCTGAGCAGGGCGCGAGGTGAACTGAATTGGCTTGCATTGGATTGCCTCAGATTGGATCGCATGGATTGCGTTGAGCTTGAGGCTTCAGCTATAACCTTGCAGGACAGCTGGGCTCAGTGTAGGTGAGAGGACAGAGAATAGCAGTCAGTCCCCTGCCTTCAGGGAGCTCACAGGGTGGAGGACAGAGGCAGAAAGGACAGGGTCCTGCCCAGGGGAGCCCCCTGATGATCAGAGAGAGGCGGCTCATCCCCAGGAGACAGAGAACAGCGCAGGCCAGGCTGGGGGGCGGGGTGAGGTGGGGCTTTGAGAGCGCAAAGATCAAAGGGTTGAACTAGCCAGGAAGGGCTTCACAGCAGAGCCAGAGGATTCTTGAGGCAGATGAGAGCTGAGCTCTGAATGTTACCGGATATGAGGGCACTGAGAAAAAAGGAGGCAGGCATTCCAAGCAAATGGAGTAAGTCCCACACAAGCAGAGATGTAGAGGTGGGAGCCAGACCTGGCGTGTGAAGGGAGGGGCCTGCTCCTGGGGGAAGGGAAAGGAAAAGTTAGAAATGGCCGATGCCAGGTCTGGGAACGTCTTGCATATCCAGGTAAGGGTTCAAGTTTGGTGCTGTGGACGATGCGGAGGGCGTAGGTTCTGGGGCAGGTGATGAGGATGGCGAACCTGAGGGCAACCAGGATGGTGACGGCCATGAAGAGGGCCACGGCAGAGACGCTGTGGCCCATGGTGTAGACGACCCTCAGAGTAGAGAAGTAGGATTTCTGGGGAGGGTGGAGACGGAGGAACGCTCAGCCGCTGGGCCTTTGAGGAAAGGGAGGCTTGACAATCAAGCAGGTGACGTTTACAATTCTATCCCGAACCTGCCCGTGTCGGGGCAAGGGCGTCTGCGGGGACCACAGCAAACTCCCTCCGGAACTGAAGCGAAGCTTTTGTTTGCAGCCTGTCGGCTGGTGAGGAAGCTGGGGAGGGGTGGGGGGTGGGGGAGGGGAGCTAGAAGCTTAACTCTGGCTGTCGCTGGGGGTAGAAACCGCACGTCCCTGGGGAGCGACAAAGCTCAGGAGGAAATCGGGCTTGTTTACTGACATCCAGCTTGCTCACTGGCTTGGGAACACGACATCCCCAAATAAAGGGGACAGCCAGGGACAGCTGCAAGGAAAAGCTCTTTCCAAGACCAAGGATTTGTATCCATCAAAGTCAAGCCTGGACTCCGGAGATGGGGACGGAGCGTGCAGCCTTGCGGGGAGGGGATCGATCCGGGACCCAGCTCCCCTGAGGGATGCAGGCAATCATCGCCCCTCCCAGACTCAGTCTTTTTATCTGAAAAAATGTCAGACTCATGCTCTGCCTTCAGGGCTGGCAGGAAAAAACGCATACGCCCTTTTTGGCCAAGGGCATCCTGGTCGGCATTCTGCCTATTTTCATAGGCTTTAAATGCAATTCCAAACCACCTCCTGAAATCGGTTTCCTGCAATTCTGCCTCACTTTCAAGTTCTCTTCGCAGCCTAACTTCAGTATATTTTTGGACGAAATCAATTGGGAAGCATGGGGTGTGCCGGCTAGGTTAGGGGGCACTGACATCACTCCAGGCTTTGGTTTCTCTCGCTTGCCCAGAGACTGAGGGCCAGAGAGGGCAAAGAGCTTGCCCAGGACCACTAAGGGCCTTTGTTTCCCAGAGCTACTCTCAGCTCCCTGCCCTGGAGGCCTGGGCACAGAGGGTACGCCAATGAATATTCCAACCTGCTGACTACAATGGGAATGGCGGCCCCTACAGTTGTGTGGTCCACCACCCAATCAAACATCCACGGTGACCCTTCCTCCAAGATGCCAGGAGCCTCTCACCTCTTCAGTTAGCAGCTCCAGGGGCACAGGACAGGCCTCAGGATAGGGCGGGAAGGGCTCAGACCAGCCCGTGATGGTGCAATCCCGCTTCAAGGCCCCGGCCCCTGGGGGGCGAGAGAGGCGGGGAAGGAGAGATTTTGTCAGGACAGCTGCTCCTCTCTCCCCAGGAGAGGTCGGGGAGCCGGGGAGTGACCCTGGCAGGGTCTGCACAGACAGTCCGTCTCTGCAGCAGAGAGAGAGGAGCCTTCTCTCCAGAGGCCTGGAGTCCAGGCCCAGCCTGCTTGGGACACAGTCTAGGAACTTCCTCTCTGGCCTCAGACTCACCTTCTGTTCATTGAAAGAACGGTTCCCTTGAGAAGCAGAGTAGCGAGTTGGGCCTCCAGCGTCCTAAGGGCAGCGGGGAGAAAGGAGGCCCTCTCTGCCCCTGGAGGGACCGTCCACCCCAGACACCCAGGCCAGGGAGGTGAAGCAGGCAACTTCCCAGAGGACATTTACTCAAATCCAGGCCCTGAGTTCAGCACTGCCAAGCCCCGATCATTAACCCCACCCTCCGTGCAGTTAGTGCTCTTGTTTTCCCCAGGTCACGGGAGGTCAGAGAGCTGAGGGTCTGGGAGGGTGAGTGACTCGCCCAAGGTCACACTGAAAGAGGGGAAGGCGGAAGGCAGGTGCTCAATCCAGGTCTGCCTGGCCCCAAAGCCAGGGGTGTGGCCACCACATTCTGCCACCACCAGACGAAACCACGTCACCTCCGCATCCACCCCTTCCCCCATCACACCCTCATGGCCCCTCACCTGGCTCTGAGCTGAAGTGAGAGAAGAAAGCCGGGCAGGGGAGGCTCACCCACTCGCCAGAGCCTGCCGTCGGCCAGCACAGCAGCCCATCCCAGGTCCTAGGGCAGCCTAGACAGCGAGATGGGAGCAGAGGAGACCCAGCCCAGGGGACAGGCTAGTCCACTATCCTGAATGGGAGGCCAGAGGAGATCAGGAAATCCGTGACAAGCCACCCCCGCCCTCCCGAGCCACGTACCCAAGGTGGAGTTGGACATCCCCTCTGCCGCCTGCAGACAAGCTCGCTCATCCTCTCTCAGCTGGGTCATGTAGTCACACTCTGGGTGCACGTGGCCCAGTACCTGCAGGAGACAGTTAATGGGATGAGCTAAGCCAACTGGATGCTTCTTCTGGGTTTGCTGGTCTAATGACCTGAAGACAGAGATAAAGCCTGATTCATTTCCACAGCCGTGCTCTTAAGCACAGGGCCCGACTCATCCAGGTATGCTTAATGGATATTTGGATGAAACGCAGGCAAGCAGGAAGGGAGGGAGGCAGAGAGAATAGAGATTTGGACGGATGCTTCCCCTTTCCATTTCATGGAAGTAAGTTCTGAGTCACATGAAACAAAAGTCTTCAGAAGATCTCACAGAGATGGCCAACTCAATAATGCATCCGTGTAGCAGCCTTTTTTCCTTCTTTGTTTTACTCCCCTGCTCTGTACTCCCACTCCCCGAAGGCAATTCTGCATAAAGTACCTTGGTAGACAGAGTAATGGCCCCCCAAAACGTCCATGTCCTAATCCCTGAAACCTGTGACTATGCAACCTTACAAAGAGACTTTGCAGATGTGATTAAGTTAATGATCTTGAGATGGAGCGATTATCCTGGATTATCTGGGTGGACCCAATGTCATCACAAGGGTCTTTATAAGAGGGAAGCAGGAGTGTCAGGGTGAGATAAGGAGATATTCTGACAGAAGCAGAGGAGTATGTGTGTGAGTGTGTGTGTGTGTGTGTGTGTGTGTGTGTGTGAGAGAGAGAGAGAGAGAGAGAGAGAGAGAGAGAGAGAGAGAGAGGGAGAGATGAAGATGCTACACTGCTGGCTTTGAAGGTGTAGGGTCGTGAGACAAGGAATGCAGGTGGCATCCAGAAGCTGGAAAAGGCAAAGAAGCGAGTTCTCCCCTACAGTCTCCAGAAAGGACTATGCAGCCCTGCCAACACTTTGGTTTTAAGCCACTGAAAACCATTTTGGACTTCTGACCTCCAGAATTGTAAGAAAATAGATTTGTGCCGTTTTAAGTCACTAAGTTGGTGGTAATTTGTTACGGCAGCAATAGGAAACTAATACAACTACCTACACAGATGCCTTTGTCTCAGGCTCTGCTTTCAGAGGTACCCTGACAAAGATATGTGAAAAAAAATGGGTAGATTAGTAAGTGAGAGGATGGATGGATAAGTGAATGAGTAGATGAATGAGGTGAAAGAGCAGATGAATGTGGATTCATGGATGAATGAATGAATGGGTAACTGTGTGGCTGGCTGGTAGAATGAGTGAACATACGTACAATAGATAGGTGAATAGGTAGACGGATGCGTGAATACATGCATGGATGGGTGGATGACTGCATGCATGGTGGATGGGTGGACAGGTGGATGGATGAGGGCATGCACATGAAGATGGATGGGTAGGTAATGGATAGATACATGGAGGGGTAATGGGTTTGTTGTGTGACTCAGTAATCAGGAACGATTACAGTTTTAGGAGTTTCCCAGAGCCTGGTGCCACCCAGTGACCACAGGGAATGATCCCTGGAAGCTGGTAAAGAAGCTGTTTTTCTGGAAACCCTCTAGCAGTATTTCGGAAAGTGTGCCTCATGATCTAACTGCAGATCACCTGGGATGGAACCAAGACTATGCAAGGATCTATGGCTGGACCTAGGACTTTGCATTTTAACAAGTTCTCTAGGAAGCTGGGAGTCAAAGGCAGGAATTCTTAACACCTCTCCCTCCCACTGCCCCAGACTGGAGAAAAACTGAAATGGACTGTCCAATAGGGCACAGCCCCAGACAGATACATGTGAGGGAACCCAACTTTATAAGACATGCTCCTTACACTGTGAACATGATCCATAGCCCACATTTGTGTACAACATGCACATCAAATTCGATCAGTATAGATTTCTGTCCCCAAGGATTTCACAGGGAGGCGTGGAGTGAGGATGGGAGCTAAAACCTGGTCCTGATAGATCCAATACAAACTGATCAGAGGCAGGACAGGCACTATGGGAGGGTGGCCCTTCTCACAGGGACTGAGAAGTTGGCATTTGAGCCAGACCTGAAAAAAAAGGAGCATTTTTTTTTTAATTGGTGAGGAAAAGAGCACAGGGGACAAAAAATGTGCACAAACAAGGGAGTGGGCAGATGCACCTGAGCTGAGTGAGGGGAGAGCCCTTCCCATGGCCATCCTCGCACCCACACGCACACACACATGCACACACTAGCCCCAATGTCCGGCACAGAGTCTGTATCAGCAGGTGTTTAATTAACTCCCAGTGTCCTTTGACAGAAATCCAGGCGTGGCAAGGGGCACAGTGGATGCGAGACAGGGACTGGGGTCATAGAGAAGGGACTTCAAACACCAGAGTGGGGACAGTGGACAGTAGGTGACCACATGGAAGGGACCCAAGGGCAGGCCAGTGGGCAAGGAGAGGACCTGGAGACCCAGCCCAGTAAGTAGGCTTACCCCTACCAGCCCTGCCCTACGGGGAAGGACACCCCTGTCCTGAACTGCTGACCCTGTTCACCCAAATCCAGCTGGGGCTCAGCTCTGCCACCTCCTGCTTGGGCCCCTGGGACCTCAGGTTACAGATTCCACCTGCCGCCCAGGCTCTGGGTCTCCAACCTGGTGGTGCCTCTTGGCTTCCTCCCCAGTACTCAGGGAGCCAGGAGCCATTTCAGAGCAGAGCCCCAGTCTTATCTCCCCAACATGTCCCCAGTAGCAGTCTGATGGTCAGAAGCAGGTAGATGGGGAGGACAGACTCGCCTGATATGGGACTGCGGGCTCCATCTGCCCTTCCACCCGCTCCACGTCTGCAGCCCATCCCTTCCTGGGATACCTTCTCAGGGCCTGACTAGGGAACCACTGAGGCCAAAAGAACTAGGGCCCCTGGTGGGAAGCCTCCCACCAAAAGGAGAGACAGACAGCCCTCACAGTTCCTAAGGGGAGGAAAACTCAGGGAAGCCCAACTCATGACCCAGATGTGTGGTGACAAGTGGAGACAGTACGGGGTGGGGAACAGTGGACATTTCCAAGACTTACCCAAACCCCACCCCACTCACTTAGGGCTCAGGGATCATCTGGCCCCTGTACCGGACCCACTCCTCCTGAGGGGAGACTCTGTCACCCTGCATACCTCGGCCTTGCTGACCGTGACCACAGCTAACCCGGGGTCTGTGCAGGATGGAGGCCACACTGGGAAACAGTGCCTGGGCTCTGGCCCTGACCCTGCCACCAGCAGCTGAATGACCCCCACGGGATCTCAGTCTCCCCTCCTAAAAATAGAGCATTCATTGTAGGGTGCACACAGATGAGAGGCAGGAGGCACCCCTCACTGAAGAGGGGAGGGCATAGAAGCCTCCCATACTGCACCCCATGCCCAGCCTTTGACAAGTCAGATCTGACTTCATGCACAGCAGCCCTGGGGGGGAGATACTGTGTTCTTCTTTTACAAAGTGAGGCTCAGGAAAGGACTTGGACACATCACACAGCTAGTTTCATGGCTCCAGGATTCAAGCCTAAAGGCCATGCATGAGGGGCAGGTGCAGCACAGTGCCTGCGAGGCGCGGCTCGGGCCCCCGCCCACATACACACACTCACACACAAGCCAGTGGGGCAGAGGGAGCCCTCAGTCCCCGCGGGCTCTCAGGAGCCCCTGGGAGCTGCAGCTGCCTCCCCGGGACCTGTGTCTCCCATCCTGGTCCCCGCGTCCCTGTCACTGGCATTCACTCCGGGAAAGCATGCTGGGGAAATGCGGCACATTCAGAGAGGGCCCCCTCCCGGCAGCCCGTTCTCCAGCACTCTAGGCCTCCGAGCAATATCTGATGGTGGACAGCTTCTCAGGGTCCCAGGGCATATGGTGCGAGGAAGTGTCCCCCAAATGCTGGAGGGGAGCAGCTGCTCACTTACTACCCAGGGCCTCTCAGTCCCTGGCCACACCCTCTTCAAAGGAAGCAACCAAACGGAGTGGCTCCAGAGCTCCTGGGGAGAGAGAGGGCTCTGGGGAGCTTGTCGGAGGAGGGGGTGTGGATAAGACTTGGGGTGTGAAGGGGAGGCGGAAGTACTGTCTGGGGACAGAGTCTTGTGACCCCCAGAGGGTGCAGACAGGCCCTGGGGGGAGCGACGGGCAAGCAGATTCCGTTCAGTCCCAGGAAGGACGGTTTGCTTGTCAGCGCTCCCCAGGGATGAGCAGGCTGCCTGGGAAGGGTGGGGCAGGAGAGGAGGGGGCCATGGGGGAGACGAAGAGGCCTCCAAGTCAAGCCGCCACTGGCTTGGTAGAGAGACTCCTGTGCTGGTGAAGGGTGGACCCCACTACGGCCCTGTGGCTCCCGGATCTCGAGCCCAGTGGGAGGGGCAGGAGGGTCTGAGCTGGCTACTCACGAGGGGTAAGGGGCGCAGCAAGCAGAGGATGCAGGCACCCCACACCTTGCTGTCCATGGTAGGGGCGTGGCAGCGGCTCCTCGGTCAGCCTCCGTGAGCCCCGCTCTCCTGCCCACTGTCCCCTGCTCCTGTCGCCGCTGCCAGCACACCGTCTGCCTCCCCTTCCCAGGTGGCTGTTTGCATAGGCAGGAGCCAGCGAAGGGGACAGGACGGCTGAATATTCACCAGGATTACAGGACACTGTGCCCATCTCAGCCCCGGCCTTGGGGTGGGACTCCACGTTCCCAGGAGAAACGGGTTGGGCCCCTGCAACCCCCTCCACTCTGTCTGTAAGTCGGCCTGTGTCTGTCCTAACACCAAGGTCACAGAGAAATGACAGCCACAGGACACCTCTTACCCCAGTAGGTCAGTATTCTTTATCATTTTCTTCTCTGAGCCCAGCCCTCTGCGGGCCCAGCCTGGTGAGAGCCCACGCTCAGGGAGCCCCCAGTGTGGCTGTGATCCCAGCCCCATCCACAGTGCTGGAGGGTGAACTCAGAGCCCTGGGGACCCAGCAGAGGTGGATAGGGTGTCAGCGGAGGCTGGAAAGTAGGAGTGAGCTTAGAAGAGGGCTGCGCAGTCACGAAGCACCCATATGGGCTGGTCGAGAAGGTGACATAGCAGCAAAACCTCATTTCTGTTCCCAGCAGGGATGCCAGCCTGGATGTCGAGGTGAAGTCTGCAGGTGTCCAGGCTCTGGACTTTACAGGGGGGCCTTGTCAAGTCTCTCCAGAACTCCTCATGGCAACAGAGAAAGACAGGAAACGTGCAAGAAGACTCATGGAGCTAAGCCATCCTGAATGGGGCAAAACCGCTGTTATCAGGGGCAGAAACAAGAGGACCTACACCACAGCTCGGATTATTTTGCATATTCATTGCCTGGTTATTTTTATTATCGTTTTAGACTTTAAAATGAGGAATCCCAATTGGCCAGGCTACAGACAGTGTTCTAAATTGCCCTGGATCCTCCACGCCACCGGGGGGATTGGAAAGCACGTTTGATCTTCAAGGGCCCTGAATGTGCCAGTACCTGGCAGGTCCCAACATCGGTGTGCAGGTCTGCATTCCCAGAGCTTGACGGGCCAGACACTGTGACACAGACGTGTTTACAGCCTAACTCGATTCATGAATGATGAAGATCCTTGCCCCTGCCACGTCTGGATTGAGGAATCGTCTTACATCAGCAGGGCTTTATTTTTCCATTTGTGTTCATCACCAGCAGAGAAAAATATTTTGAAAAGAAAACGTGAAGCATCCCCAGCCCAGACATTCCTGCCCTTGCACAAGCGTTTTCATGTGCTTGGCCGCGACCTGGGGCAGGTCTCACACCACAACTAGCTCGCACATTTGCAGGACAAAGCAGAGCCCCTCTGTTGGCAGGCTGAGTGAGGATGCAGTGCCGGAAGCAGAGCACTGACCAGGTGTATCTCTAAGGGAGAGCCTGAGCCTCTGTCCCCTAGCTACAGAGAGACAGCAGCCCAAGAACGAATACCGCAGTAATCACTGTTGATAATTATGTCAATTAGTATTACTGAGGGCTAATAATTGATATTAATACTACTAGTAGTTATCTAAATTAGCGATTCTTTTTTTGTAAAGAATTTAATCTTTTAACATCTTTATTGGTGTATAATCGCTTAACAATGCTGTGTTAGTTTCTGCTATATAGCAGTGAATCAGCTATACGTATACCTATATCCCCGTATCTCCTCCCTCTTGCATCTCCCTCCCACCCTCCCTATCCCACCCCTCTAGGTGGACACAAAGCACCGAGCTGATCTCCCTGTGCTATGCGGCTGCTTCCCACTAGCATCTATTTTACATTTGGTAGTGTGTATATGTCAGTGCCACTCTCTCACTTCGTCCCAGCTTACCCTTCCCCCTCCCCATGTCCTCAAGTCCATTCTCTACACCTGTGTCTTTATTCCTGCCCTGCCCCTAGGTCCATCAGAACCATTTTATTTTTTTAGATTCCATATATATGTGTTAGCATACGGTATTTGTTTTTCTCGTTCTGACTTACTTCACTCTGTATGACAGTCTCTAGGTCCATCCACCTCACTACAAATAACTCAATTTTGTTTCTTTTTATGGCTGAGTAATTTTCCATTGTATATAAACTAGCGATTCTTAACAAGGAGCAGTTCTGTTGCCTGGGGAATCTTTGGCAATGCCTAGAGTCAGTTTTCAGTGTCACAGCCAGGGGTCAGGGGGTAGGGAGGAGGTGTGACACGGTGCAATTTTTATGTAAGGGATAAAAACCATAAAAACTGGGTGTGCTCTTAAACAACCTACCACGCACAGGATGGCCCTCACAACCATATAAAAAATGATCCAGGCTTCCCTGGTGATACAGTGTTTAAGAATCCGCCTGCCAATGCAGGGAACACGGGTTCAAGCCCTGGTCCGGGAAGATCCCACATGCCGCGGAGCAACTAAGCCCGTGCGCCACAACTGCTCAGCCTGCACACTAGAGCCCGCATGCCACAACTACTGAGCCTGCCTGATGCAATTACTGAAGCCCGCACGCCTAGAGCCTGTGCTCCGCAGCAACAGAAGCCACCGCAATGAGAAGCCCGCGCACCGCAATGAAGAGTAGCCCCCGCTCGCCACAACTAGAGAAAGCCTGCACACAGCAATGAAGACCCAAAACACAGCCAAAAATAAATAAAATTAAAAAGAAAAAAGAAAGAAAAAAATTAAAAAATAATAAATGATCCACTCCAAAGGTCAATAGGATTAAGGTTGAGAGACCCTGATCTAATCGTTTGAGTTCCTCAAGGTTCCCCCAGGCCCACTGTCCCTTCTGAATGGGCCAGGGTCATTGAACTACCATCTCTATCTCTGTATCTGCTCAGGGTTCAAAATTTGACTCCACCACTTACCAGCTGTGTGGCCTTGGGCAAGTAATTTTACCTTTCTGAACCTCAGTTTTTCCATCTGAAAAATGAGGATGATACCTTGCTTGTAGGGTTGATGGGATAAGCAGATGAGGAAAGGCATATGAAGTACCTCATACAGAGCCTAATTCATAGGGGACAACATGTTACAAGATGGACCATCAGCAAAGAAAGTTAGAACAATCAATTCTTTGTACGGAAAAAATAAGATTATCTCTCTAGCTCACATTTACAAAACACAAATTCTAGAAGGCTTAAAGTCCCAACTGTAAAACAACAAAGTAATATTTTTTTCCAAAAATGGAAATTTGTTTTTATAACCTCAGAAGAAAGGAAACTTTCTTATATACAAAATTAAAACCATAAAGAAAAGATTAATAAGTTTGACCACATCGGTATTAAAGAAAAAGTGTATTCAAGAAAGGACCCCATAAATAAAACTACAAGCAAACTACAGGCTGAAAGAAATATTTGCGACCAACAAAGACAAAGATATAGTATCAAAAATGTATTTTAAAATACCCACAAATTAATGATAAGGAGAAAAATAACCCAATAGAAAAGTGAGCAAAGGATATAAACAGGCAATTCAGAAAATAAGTAAAACAGGACCAATGAACAGATGAAGAAATGCTCAACATCACTAATACTCAAGAAAATGAAAATTAAAATAATGAGTTACTCTTTTTCACTTATCACATTGCCTAAAATTTTATGTCTGATAATATGATGTTTGGAATTACGTGGGGAAATGGTACTTTTATATTGTGCACATGGGAGTGGACATCGTTATATCCACTTTGAAAAGCAATATAATATAATCTTTTAAATCTATAAATGAACATACCCTATAAAACAGAAGCTCCACTTCTGGATATTTGTTCCAGAGGGCAGTATTATTTATAATGTGTAGTAAAACCCAGAAAACAACACAAATGTCCAATGATAATCGAATAGCTAAATAGAATGTGATATATTCATACAACAGAATACTGTAAAGCATTGAAAGGATAAACTAATTCTATTTGTATCAACATGGAGAGATTTCAAAAATATATACTTGAGGAACTTCTGCTTCCCTACAAGACAGAGTAACAGAGAATGATTTACTCTCCTTCTACCTTAACAGCAAGAAATTTAAACAAAACATACAAAATATTAGACTTCAATGGGTGAAGGAGGAAAGCACTCATGCTCATCTCCACGGGTACAGAAAAATCATTTGACAAAATCTAATACCCTTGCAAGATAAAAACACTCAATATGCTAAAAACAGAAGGGAGCTTCCCTGGCATGATAAAGGCCACATACGAAAACCCACAGTGAACATCATACTCAGTAATGAAAGACGGAAAGCTTTTTCCTTAAGATGAGGAACAAGACAGGGTGTCTGCTTTTGTCACTTCTGGTCAACATAGCACTAGAAGTTCTAGCCAGAATACTTAGGCAAGAAAAAGAAATAAAGGTACCTAAACTGAAAGGAAAAAATAAAATTATCTCTGTTCACAGATGATACAATTACATGTAGAAAAATCTTACATATTTGTATGTATAAAAGTTTTTTTTTTTTTATGTCTGGAAGCTCCCACATCAAAATCCTAAAAATGGAGAAAAGAGGAAAGGGACAGGCTATGGAATGTGAGGAATGGTCAAATGCAACAGTCGCTTTAACTCCGATGTTCCAGTGTTTAAGAAAAATGTATTTGTGCACTACTTGGAAAATTAAAATTAAACGTAAAAGATCACAGTAGCTAGTGTTTAATTTTTCCTTGTCACCGGTGGGTATTGTGGATGTCAGGGTGGGATATGTCTGCACCACAAGCAGTTGGGCGTCTTTAAACAGACCATCAAGGTCCTCCCTGAAAGCCCCTCCAACCCACAGCAAAACTCCCAGGGAACCCAGCCACAGTGGCTTTTCAGGCCTGCCTCTGTCTGATGCCCCCTGGTGGTGATGCTGAGCAACTGCTGCCTCTTCCCGATTCCCGCAGGAGGGGCCGAGCTGGAAAGCGGCCCCTGTCTCAGGTGGCCCCAGGCGTGTCCATAACTGGGTCTGCGGTCTTGTAGCTGGTGGACAGGCCTCAGGGTGCAGCTATTTCTGGATATTTGGCCGGGATCTCCCTTGCCGGGGTGGCCTTCAGACAGAAGGTATTCAGAGCAAGGCCAGAGTGAGCCCTATACCTGGCTGAGTTTTAGCCCCTCTTCCTGTTCCCTGAGGACAGGAAGGAACAGGGTCAGGAACAGGCTAGCACAGGAGCTGGGGTGCTGGGGCCTCAGAATGGATCCCTACGGACAGAAGCCCCATCCTTGGCCGTCTGAGGGGGCACCCCACTTAACTGAGGCTCCGCAGGGGTTCTGGCTGCCTGAAGCCATAATCATTCTCACATACTCATGACCCAGCTCTGCCTGAGGCCTGGGTCAGGGCTCAATCTGTGTCCAGAGTCACAGGTCAGCCTGCCATCTGTCTGGGGTCTGAGCTGGACTGGACCAGGTTTGGGGCTCAGACTGGGGTCAAGGTCAGGGCTCAGTCTCCAGCCAGGGTCAGGATCAAGGTGAGGACCAGGGCCGGGGATGTTTGTATTCTCTGGGCTCGGAGGGCGAATCAGTTTCTACGTTTTTTAGGTCAATCTCAGAGTCCCAAAGGGATTTTTCCCCTGAGCAGAAATTATGGCCCCGCAGGAACACCTGCTAAATGGGGGCGGGGCAGGGCGGGAGGAGGTGCGGACAGGGCGGTGGGGTGCGGGTGGAGCACTGGCCTTCAGCGAGGCAACATGAGGACAATGTGACACTTTGTTTTCCTCTAACTGAAGAAGGCACTTTGATGTGTGCATGGATAACTCCTTTCTTATAAACTTTAAACCTCCCCGAGACTTTCCCCTCCTCCTAGAGCAGGCTGTCTCCAGCCAGGCCTGACGAGAGGTGCTCTGTGTGAGGAATAACTGTCCCTGGCACATGCCCAGCATGGATAACTGTCCCTATGTTGCAGAAGGAGAAACTGAGCTGCCCGAGGTCACAGGGGAAGTAAGTTCTCTGGGTTGGGACTGGGAGCCAGGTCTCCAGGTTCCCAGCCTCGGGTGCTGTCTGTGGCCCAAGTTCCATGCTATCATTCACTGCAAGGTTCTGCTTCAAAATTTCAGTGGCTTACTTTGGTGTTAAAGAGGTTATTACACAGTAACTGAAGGTGCTGGGAGCAGAGTCCCCAGAGCTCTGTGGGATTCTCACCGAGGAAAGGTGCCCGTGCGGGCCCCAGTGAGAGGAGAGAACGAGGTTGCACCCCACACACACTGTCCTTACTTTCTGGGTGGGGCAAGGTGCCCCCTGCAGGCAGGGGAAGGACTCTGTAGCCGAGGAAGGATGGACTCCTTCACCCACTCTCCTCACAGGTGGGGAGACAGAGGCCCAAAGAGGGCAGGAGACCCACCCAGGGTCACACAGATGGTCAGAAGCAAAGCTAGGGTGCTACCTGGCCAGCCACTCCTCCCAGAGCAACGGAAGACGGGGAAGTGGCCCTGCATCCAGGGACTGGGCTGGGATGCCAGGGCTGGGGGCTGAGGAGGGCCAGCAGAGGGTCGCAGGGGTGGAGGTCGAAAGGCTCCAAGGCTGTAGCAGCACCGGTGGTGGGATTTGTTCTGCGCAAGACCCTCCCTAGCTACAGTGTGGCCAGTGGTCAGGAGAGGGCAAGAGCAGCTGGGAGAGGCCAAGGGTGGCAAATTCTCCACAATAAATGAATTCCTGCCACAGGTGACGGATGGGTGAATCTCAGAAACTGAAGATGGAGGGAACACCCCAGAAAAGTATCTACAATATGCTACCCTTTCCATAAAGCTCAAAAAGAGGAGCATTAAACAATAGATGGATTAGGCACATATATGTGCATGATAAAAAAATACTAAAACCTTTTTTTAAGCAAAGGAATGATAAACACAAAATTCAAGATAGTAGATACCTCTAAGGGGTCTCCAGAGAGTAGGGGACACATAGCTAGATGCAAATTACTGGAAATGTTCTAGTTTGGGGGATGAGTGATGGACTCATGGGTGTTTACTATATTATTAAACTTAATATTTTAGCTCTACAATAATTACTACTTATATCAAGTTTACTATGTGCCAGGCCCTTTAATGAGCACATTATATACATGAGCTCATTTAATCCTCTGTGAGGTGGGTCCCCATTTTACAGATGAGGAAACTGAGGCACCAGTGATTTTTTTTTTGGAGATCACATAGCTGATATGAGTCCCTGGATTCTAATCCAGCCAGTCTGATTCCGGAGCCCATGGGCTACATATATTATTGTATAAATATGTTATTTTTCAATGTAATTTTTAAAAGTTAAAATGTACAGGGAGAGGTAAGAAAGGAGGCCACCACTGTGTTCCACGTGAGGCACAGACATCCCCCACCTGCCCTCCCCTGCCCCAGGTAAAATCCCTCCCTCCCTTCCACCTCCTCTCTCCCTACCCAACTGCCCACACCCATCTTCTCTGGGCAATGAGCTCTCATTTGCACAGCAGGGTGGCTGGTGCAGTCAAGGCAGCTGGGCTGAGCCTGGAAGGTTCGTGGAGAAAGTAGCCCTGGTCCCCCGCTTTGAGGCCTTGGGGGCGGGGCAAGAGCTCCCTGCCCCCCGGGGTGGGAGAGGTGGTCCGTGAAGGAGGGGCCGGCTGTCCCCCGACGCCTTCTCCTGGCTTCTCCCTGCAGCTTGATCCTCACCCTCCCCGCCCCAGCCAGCCCCCTTATTTATAAACCATATGTCCCTGGGTCCCTGCCTGTCCGTCCTGTTTGTCCAAAGCTTCAGCTGTTTCCCCTGATAACTCGAGGGCCAGAGGTCTTGGGGAACTAGGAGAGGCCCCGGGGCAAGCAGAGTTCAGGGATGCTTTGCTGTGCCCCTTCTCCTGCTCAGAAAACCTTCAGGGGCTCCCTATGGATGTTGCAGGACCTGATGCATAGAACTTGCTCAAAAACTGGTAGTTGCCCCCACTGAAATTTTTCATTTCTGTTGTTGCCTCCCAGGAGCAGTTCCAGACTGCTTGGTCAAGTTCCTCAAAGTCGGGAGGGGAAGTGACTTGCCTTCACTCACACAGCAAGGCAGTTTGAGGTTCCGTCCTCTTCACCACACTGCCTTTCTACTCCACCAGTATGAAGAAATGGAGAGAACTTGGGCCCAGACCATTGCTCTGAATCCTGGCTCTGCCCTTTCTAGCTGTGCAACTTTGAATTGGTTGCCTAACCTCTCTGATTTATACTTTCTTCATCTTTAAAATGTAAGCATTGTCTGTTTTGTTCAATACTCAGTACCCAGAACAAGGCTTGACACATCATAGGAGCTCCAGAAATATTTCTCCATTGAATGAACAAGTGAATCCTTAACTCTCAGCTCATTTATGAGTATCAAGCAAAGCAATATATATGAGAATCCTGTACAGTGCAAAGACAGCAGGACGTTGCAAATGGGCTTCCCCTTGCCCCTTCACTGACCACTCTGAGGGCTCCAGGCTCCCTTCTGATCCCAGTCCAGGATCCCCCATCTCCAAAGCACAGATCCATCCTGAAATTCCCAGGCACCGAGAGCCTGGAGCCTAAGGAGTCGGCTCAGAGCACCCAGGCCAGCCTCCTCCCCAGCGGCTCCTCTGGCCTGTGCTCCCAACTTCTCTGCCTACCCTGTGGTCCCTTCACTTGGTGCCTGGAGAAACAGCGCCTCTGGCTTCCCGTTGAGGTCCAGCCTGCAAGGCCTGCATCCCCCGGGCACCCCTTTCCTTTCTTCTCTTTTGTTCAGCAAACATTTCCCTCACCCCATGACCAGTGGAAGTGCACAGGTGGGCAATCTGAGAGGGCCAAAATCAGAACGGGGAGCCAGGTGAGTCTGGCAGCCATGCCTGGGCACCCACTGTGCTCAGAGCAGTTCTGGGGGCTAAAAAGGCCTTTGCAGAGATGGATTAGGGCTGCCCCGCAGGGATAGGGAAAGGCAAAGACGAGAAATGATCCCAGTGAAAGACAGCCAGGGATGAGGGCCAGAGCGAGCTCGGGCAGCAGGAAGAGCTCTAGTCCTAGCAAGGACGGAGCCCCCAGGTGAATGAGGGAAGGGCCCCTCTCTCCGGCCTCAGATTTCCCAGCTCTTTAATGGGGGCAGGGATGTAGGTGTGGGGGATTTGGGCAACTCTTGATCACCCCCAGACCTTCTCAGCTTCCTGGTATCATCATAGCTCATCCCCGCGGTCCCCACATGCAGACACGGCTGTCCCAGGGTACCCAAGCGAACAGGCAGCTTCTACTCCCAGCCTGACCTGCTAAAGGGCCCTACCCACCGCCTTCTTGACTCCCTCAATCCATTAAGGCCCAGAACTTGCCTTGTAGGGCCCACAAGGGATTAGCGGCCAAAAAGAGGAGCGTAGGGGCCATGTGACCATGCAAGAAAGGGCTTGGAAATGGTCCCCCTGGGCGTGCTCAGCCCTGGGAAGGGTCCTCTCTGGCTTCCCCAAGAGTTTCGCTGAGGTACAGGGTGGTGTTTCCACCCTGGGAAGCCCCAGAGTATGTGGAATGAGGGCCAGCCTGTAGGTTCTGCCCAGGCACCCTCCTCCCTTGGCAGGGGGCTGGGCCTGCGTCTCCAGCACCAGCAGCGGGGGCAGAGAGGGCTGGGAATGATGGTGTGTGGGCCCAGCCTCCATGAGAGCCCAGAGTGACCCACCTTCCTCCCAGCGCTGTGCTATGGGGAAACTAAGTTGGGGGAGGGGTGCTCCAGGTCGCCCAGCCCAGCAGAGGCACAGCCGACTGGGGAGGACAGGTGTAGCACAGTCCTGGGCCTTTCAGAGCTGGATGGACTAATCCTGGCCATGGGGGATGTCGGGTCTCCCAAAGCATCCTGGAGCTTCCAAGGACGGACCCAAGGCCTCCATCCCTCTGCATTCCCCACAGCAAGCGCAGAGCCCAGTGAGCCTTAGGAAGAACTGCAGAGGTATGAGCTGGGGTGTGAATGCCAAGACCCCCAGGCCCACACATAGGGAGAGGCCTCCAGGCATGAGGTTTTGAAAGGACTTTGAGCAAAATCCTTGATCTGAGAGGGGCTTTTTGGACTCTCAAATTCAATCCTCATCGTACAGCTGGGGAAACCAAGGCCCAGAGAGGAGAAGGAACGCGTCCAAGGTTCCATGGTAAGAGGGTAGCAGAGGTAGGCCTAGTACGCTGGGCCCTGGACTCCTAGCCCACTTCCAACAGCTGCAGCCGACTCCGGCGGCGGGGGAGCCCTGGTGTGCCGAGCACATCCTGACAGCCCTGGATCGGCCTGTTTCCAAGGCTCTGGATGAGATCTGGCTCAGCTTGGGCTCCCTCCAGCCTGCGCCACCTTTACCCACAGCCCCGGGAGCTTGGCACGCACACCAGCCCCAGCTGGTTCCAGCACAATGAAAGGCCAGTCAATGATTCATGGAGGCTCCTTTCCTGGAGGCCTTCACTGGGTACACCAGGCACCTGCCATTGGCCCCTGTACTAGCTCCCCCGGACCGAGCAGGATGGGGATTAATCAGTGATGGGCCCAGAAGAAGAGTCACTGCAGGGAGGAAGGTCCTCCCCACCCACCAGCCGGACTGTACGCAGCCCAGCCCTGACACCCAGGCCTCTCTCTCTCTCTCTCTCTCTCTCTCACTCTCTCTCTTTGTGTCTCTCAACCCTTGTAATCCTTCTGTCTCTCCTGATAACTGGCTATCTCTATCTCTTGCCGACTCTCTCCCTGACCCTCCCCCTTCTCTATTTCTCTCTTGCACCCACACGCGCACACACACACTTTTACCCGCCTCTCGTTTCCCGGGTACCTCCAGCCCCCTCACTCTGAGCTCAGAACCTCTCTCTCTCACCCTCTTCCCTTGCACCCGCCCTCAGGCAAGGTTCTGATAAACTAAGGTTTTCAATAGGGGAATCTGAAAGCTGAGGGGCCCTCAGAGACAATGCCCAGGCCAACAATGACAGTATGTGCTCTGTAGAAACCAGTTCTCTAAAACAGTCATCGAATTGCTTCCATAAGAGAGGTCTGTGGACAAATAAGTTTGGTGAACCCTGCCTTAAACAAGTGAGTTTCTTATTGCGAGACTTGTCAGAGCCTCTACTATGATGAGTCTCCCAGAGGGTAATGCAGTCTTCAAAATTACCTCAGCACCTGGGAAAACCAGTCAAGAGCTGGGGCTCTCACTCCGCGAGGACCACGTAGGGCAGGTGACCCACCTACGCCCATTCACTCAGGCTTTGTCCGGGCACGGGGATGGCACCTGCCAGTAAAATCCCCATGGCTGCTAAGCTTTGTTTCAAATCTAACTCTCCAGGATTTTCCCTGCAGCCTGAGGCGGCTTCACGGGGAGAAAGAGAGAAATGGGCAGGGAGCTGGGAGCTCTCAGAATTTTCTGGAACTAAAGCTTTGGGCCCCAATCAGGCATTCCT
>NW_006792921.1:6282317-6291768 GCF_000442215.2 Lipotes vexillifer | reverse complement strand
ATTCCTGGGCTTGGTGTCTCTATAGGCCCCACATTCCTGGAGGCAGATGCAGTGGCTCCTCCCAGGCCAGGAGGTCAGTGCCAGCAGCGGAAATTCTTGGAGTTCGTCTCGGATGGAAGGTGCCACCGGCTCATCAGTCACAATCCGGGCGCATCAGTGAATCCCGGAACTTTACAAACAGTTTAACAGAGTCATTCTCTCCCTAGAGCCCAGGAATCCTCTCACAGGGTGTGGAGCAGAGACAGAGCAGAGAGGCAGAGAGAGGGGGTTAAAGGGAAGCAGGGGACAAAGGGATACAGGGATACGGAGGACCAGGAAATTCCCGTGTCCCTGTCTTTGCTGATGAGACCCAGAAATATGGATGAACGCACAGAACGCTAGAACAGGAGGTCACGAATTCTTGTTGCAGAGTTGTGGGTGTATGCTTGCCACTTGGTACATGCCAGACGGCCTGTGGACATTGACGGCTGTGTGCCCTATGCCTTTGGGAGAGGTTGCCTCCAAAACCAGCCTCGGTCAACGATTTGACCAAGACATGAAACTAGCTCCATCCTTCTTGAACATGGAACTCACCTCCCAGTGCCTGATTCACAAGGAATCAGGAGGAAGTATGTACGTGAAAACAGAGGTTGCCAGCATTTTTATCAAATGGATAATTTATTATGTATTTCTCACTGAAAAAAAAAAAACCCTCACTGGCCAAAAAAAACAAAAACACCACCAAGGTATGTGTAATCTACCCAAGCAAGAAGACCTGATCTGGGAAAAGAGGGAGCCTGGTCTCTATCAGACTCCCAGGAACTTGCTCTTCCCAGTGGGCAGATCGGCATGGACTGCCTGGAACTCAGCAGATGCCTGTCTGCTCTGTGGTCTGGGTAACGTGCCTTCATTGCGTTCAAAAACCCAAGTTCGATTTAAAGAAGGTTTCCTTGGAGTTAAACAAATAACCAAAAATCTGTGAGTTGTCCACGTCATGCAGTGGCAAGCAGGAGACTTCACGATCCAGAAGTTGCTGTAGGAGGTTCCACGGTCACCTCTGACATCACTGATTCCTACTTTATGGGCTTGATAGCACTCTCCCCACACCCACAACAATATATTGACACCTAGCATGACATGGGCACAGTCCACAGATGCCAGTGTCTGCGTGATTATGATTAATTTTATTGGTTTTATGGGTTTAGGTTGTTTGGGTTTTCTATTTGAGCTCCTTAAAGGTATAGGTTTTTATATCTATTTAAGTTGCATTATGAAAAATATAAGCTAAGTTTAAAGAAAATAAAGCTCATGTTAAGTAAGGTGTCAAGGATATATTAGTCACTTTTCAGAGTGTTCAAGTGTGCTATCAATGGTGGGCTCCCATCCTTGAGAACTTTTTCATCTTTTATCAATCCTTTGGGTTTGCCTCTTTTGTATTGGACTCATTGGTTGAATTCACTGAGTCTCTCTCTCTCTCTCTCTCTCTCTCTCTCTATCTCTCTCTCTCTTTTTCTCCTTCCCTCTCTTTCATTTTTCTCCCCAAAGACAATATTTTTCTCCCTCCAAATTGTAGTTCCATTGGCTTCCGTAGTAGCTTGTTGAAAGTGTATGCTAGGTCCCCCTTTATGAGCACAGCCAGACCAGCCTTCCCAGGCTCATATTCTCCATGGAAGGTAGGCTGGCTTCAGACAAACTGAGCATAGCACCCAGTGCGGACATCTCTTAAGAAACATACCCTGGGCAGAGGACATTTCTTCAGCCTTTGACTATGTGGTAGGGATTGGTCCTGGGTGAGGCTTCAAGAGCTGGCAGAGCACTGGGTCTGTGTACCTACACAAAGCTGTGCCGCGGCTCTCCCATGAGTAAGAATCACTGGCACCTTCTTAGGACAGATCAGCGGATGACTCCAAATATAGTATTGCAGGAATAAGTTCTCCCCCAACACACATACACATACAAACAGAGTTTCTAATTTGGACCTTACAGGATAGACACCTCATATGTGTGTATATATATATATATATACAGAGAGAGAGAGAGAGAGAGAGAGAGAATGCATTCTTTCCTACCTAGAGGTCACATGCAAAATACATGTCCTGCGTGGCAAGGGCACCAATCCACCAGAACTATCCCACAACTGTTGAGGTGGACAGGGTCCTGGAGGTCCCCTGCTGATGACATGTTAAGCCTTTAAGTGCTGGACTGTGGAGAGGTCCAGGAGAGGCTAGAGACTAGAGAAGGACCAGGGTAGGCCGTGACGAGACAGCTATGAGCGAGGGGTGGGGGGACGTACTTGAAGAGCTCAGAATAAATGGAGGTATTTTAATATTAACATATACACAACACTATATATGAAATAGATAACCAACAAGGGCCTACTGTAGAGCACAGAGAACTATATCAGTATTTTGTAATAACCTGTAAGGGAAAAGAATCTGAAAAAGAATAGATATATATATGTGTGTATATACTGAATATATAAACTGAATCACTTTGCTGTGCACCTGAAACTAACACAACATCGTTAATCAACTATACTCCAATAAAAAAATAAAAATTAGAGAAAGTTCACGGGGAAGAAATTCCAAGGAAATAAATATTTCTATATTCATTAAACTTAACTTCATTTTTAATGTATTTAGTAACATGCTTGACTTATACTCAACTCGGTGCCATTTACTATTTAACTTAAATATAACTTATTACTTAAAATATTTTAAAAACAAAACAAAGAAAGAATTGGTGAGGCCGTACTACCCCACATGGCCGAAGATCAGCTCCGCCCTTGCGCCATTCCCCATCAATACACTGGAAAGAACAGAAAAATAAGCACAACCCTATATACTGAGAATATGATTTATTAGACAGAAGTAGAGTCATCTAAGCAGGACAAGCTCGTTAAAATTTCTGGGCTCCCTTCACCAGTGGCCTCGCTGCCCAGCAGGGCCCGAGGTATTGGTAGGAACTGTCTCTTGAGGGCCGGGGATGATGGCCCTGCTGGCGAGGACCTCACCTGCCTTCCCTACCTCCAGAATTTCCCCTTTTAGGAGCACCAAGAACAGTAAACATCATCATCTGTGTGTCCCCAGCCCCCAAAAACGGCCCCTCCCTGGCCCCCAGCTCACAGCAAATTCCACTCATCATCCTCATTGTATTCTAAACCTAAAGAAAACAAGGCGTCTGCTCAGCAGCTCATCCATAAAACATTAATCACTATCTCCTTCCTTGAGAGGCCCCTGACCAGTGAAGGTGTGACCTCCAGGAGTGATGGAAAAATCCTAATCAGTCAGCACGTGGCCAGGTCGTGCCATGGGTGGGGGCCCCTGGCACCAGTCCCTCTAGTGCTTTTCCAGACCAGCTCCTGGCTTTGGTTCCAAGGACACTGAGGACCAGCCTGGGAACCCCAAAGGAAGTGAGCCCGCCTTGCTTCTACCAAATCCCCAAAAGGCACCATGTCCTTGAGGCCAGGTGGCAAATGGCTGCCCAAAGCCACCCACACCCTTTCATTTGGGTCCTCTTGGAGCCTACATGAGCTTTTGAGATGGACAAGGATGCTGGAGTCGGGGCCAGATTTATGGGTCGCTAGCCCCATTGAGGCTTGTGGCATCTATGTCTGACCAGTTGACTCACCCCAGTCCCGGATAGCTTCAAAGATCAATTCTCTCATAGAACTCTCGAGGGCCTGGAAAGAGGAGTCCCCTTGATCCTGGAGGAAAAGGATTATCAAAAGGGAAATGTGGGTCTATAAGGATCTTATATTCCTGGATGTTTAGAAACCCAGGACTGATTGACTGGAGGCAGGAGGTCATATACAATCATATACTCATATCAACTGTTAATAATAGTTTTTCTTATATCCCAATATTTATACTGATTATTTTCTTGTATTGTGACATTTGCTTGAACCTTCAGAATGTTTAAAAAATAATGACAGGGCTTCCCTGGTGGCGCGGCGATTAAGAATCTGCCTGCCAATGCAGGGGACATGGGTTCGATCCCTGGTCCAGGAAGATCCCACATGCCGCGGAGCAACTAAGCCCGTGCGCCACAGCTACTGAGCCCGCACGCCTAGAGCCCGTGCTCCGCAGCAAGAGAAGCCACCGCAATGAGAAGCCCGCGTACCACAATGAAGAGTAGCCCCCACTCACCACAACTAGAGAAAGCCTGCACACAGCAACAAAGACCCAATGAATCCAAAAATAAATATAATTAATTAATTAATTATTAAAGGCCCATAAATCTGGCCTTGTCCATCTCTTAATTTTAATTAATTATTTTTAAAAAGCGTTTAATGGAGAGATAAGTATTCTAGGATTCAGTAACTGCTGAATTACATCCTGCTTCCTTCTGGGCCAAGCACAGAGGGCACAGCCTTCCAGGCCAGCTGAGCCACCTCCATGTGGACCATGGACCATGGGGGAAACCAGTGAAGGAAGTGGCCTGGTAGCTGGTCAGCATGGACCCAGATGGAGGAGGGTGATAGATGACCCCCTCATCAAAGCACCTCATGTGTGTAGTTGCTTGAATGCTTGGCAGCTGGGGAACCAAGGTTGAGTCATGGAATCTTCCAGGAAATATACTCTCTCCATTAAATTTTGATGAACAAAACAGACAAGCGTCCTGGTTGCTCCAGAAGCCCTACTTCAGTTCCAGTTATTCTCCTAAAACCTCTCCTCTGTGCTGGGCTGGACAGAGCATGAGCAGAGCAGAGCTGGGGATGACCCTTGGGAGATAGGTTACCTGAAGCCCTGAACCCATGGTCTGGAAGATAAGAGGGAGTCTGGGAGAGCCTGGCCCTACAGATTTTGCCCTCAGGCCTGAATGGTGCATTAGTATCCCCCAGGGTATAGCATTGTCCTACCCCTTCTCATATACTCTGGTGGGAGAGGACAACCTCTGGATGAGCAAGTTTGTCAGACATATTCCTCCCAAATAGAGAGAGGGACAGTCAGCCCTGGAGGGCACTGGGTGAGGCCAGTGCCAGGGAGCAGTCTTGGGCCAGGTGGTGCCAATATGTGTCAAGCAGAAACAATGGCCAGTTGGCCCCAGAATGAATGGCACTTCTCCTGGTGCTAGAGCCCCCTTCAGCCAGGTATTCTTTTCCCTTCCTTTTTCCTCTCAACACCCTCCAGGCAGAGGAAGCCTAGCTGGACCAGAGCTAAACTTAGTGGGAGTCTTGACAAAATGGGCCTGCACCACAGAGTGGAAAGAGCCCAGTCTTTGAAGCCAGACAGAGCAAGTTCAAAATCCCAGTTTTGCCACCAGCGCACTGTGTGGCTTTGGGCAAATCCTTTCCTCTTCAGGGGCCTCGGTGTCCTCTACAGTAGAGGTTGTCATCTCTACCTTCCAAGGATGTTATAAAGGTTAGAAAGCTTGTATGTGAAGCCCCAGGGAAGTTCCTCCACCTCTTCTTCAGGCTGTGTATCTTGGCACTAGGATTCTAGAAGTTAAAACAGAACAATCACCAAGAAAGGCTCTGCCCTGGAATGGCCAGGGGATACCAAAGGAAGAGCAAGGGTTGAGGTGGGGGTGGCCAGGGGCCCTTATGGGTTCTGAGAGGGCTTCACGCCAGGGAGGATGGGACAAGGTAAGGAGACAAGCCAAGAAGGGCTGTGAGAGAGACTAGACTGGACCCTGTTTCCATAGCTTGGCCAGCACCCTCCCGTTCAGAGCAGCCTGTCCTCAGCCTGGGAGGTGCAGAGGCAGTTTGCATGGACTGAGGGCCCAGGTGCCACTCGCAGTGGCCCAGTTCACGCTGGAATAAGAAAGCCTGCTCTGACAGCACTGAGCCTTGGCCTCCACAGGCCAAGCTGCCCTTGTATCACCATCAGCAAAGCCCCCCACCAGAGGGAGGCGGGAACTGTGCATCTCTTAGGAGCAGAGTTGTGATGCCAGGACCTCCCCGGTCACCCCTGACTTGCTCAGCCCACGCTCATGGCAATGCCTGTCCATGTGGCCCAGTGAGATATCCAGGTTGATGGTTCTCGGAACCTCCCAGACTCTGGGCCTCCTGTTATTGGGCACTAGGTTTCCCAGTATAGTTGTCCCTGTTTTGAGAAACTAGCCCAAAGTGTGTGTGCATGTCAGGGGGAGTGTCAGAGGCCTGGGTCCAAATGTCAGCTTGGCAAAGATTTGTCCTATTACTGGGACATGTGCCTGAGTATCCACTCCCCTCCATCAGGTGAGGATGCCCATGCCTGCTGAGCCCCCGGCACTGGGGGTGGCCATGGGTGGGAAGGGGTTTTGTAAGCTGAACAGGCCTAGATGGAACCTCTCAGCCCACACTGGCCTTGGGCTACATGGGGGACAGGTGGAAAGTCAGGAACAGACAGAGGGGTCCTTTCCAGGCTTCCTGTCACCCTGGGGGCAGAGGTCAGCCCACTCTGACCTCTCTTCCCTTCTGCCCTGGGGAGACCCCTTAGG
This sequence comes from Lipotes vexillifer, assembly GCF_000442215.2. NCBI lineage: Eukaryota > Metazoa > Chordata > Mammalia > Artiodactyla > Lipotidae > Lipotes > Lipotes vexillifer. Next base: position 6,285,366 of record NW_006792921.1, on the reverse strand, counting down.
AGTCTGACAAAAGCCACAGATCCTCCACGGGAAAGTGCACAACCTCACTGAATGTGGCTCATGGTTTCAGAGAGGAGGAGCCCTTAGCCCCCCAAGGCCTCAAGGGACTAAGTGGCTTTTCCCCTCTTAGCTACTGCAGGTCATCCTTCCCCAGCCAGCTAAGCCTCCCCTGCGCCTGGCACTAACCTCACTCTGGCGGGCAAGTCTCTCTCCATACCCACCCCTGGGGCTGAGCTCCACGGGCAAGCCTGTGGGCCCCAGTGCCCAGCTCAGGTGTAGGTGGGTCACATATGTGAGGAGGGTCAGAGGGAGGGTCACCTGGGAAGTCCCTGGTGCTCCCTGGGCTCTGTTCCTAGGGGTCAGAGGGGAGCCACGGACTGTCACACTTCATTCCTGCTTTCCCCCATCCCTTTCACAGGTCAGAATCAAAAATGAGGGGCAAGACACTGTGTCTCTCAGATGGAGTTCTGGGTGGGGCTGTGTCCACTCCCTGAGACCAGGGATCCTGGAGGCAGGAGGGCAGGCAGTGGTTCCCCCTCAGATTGGGTCCCTAAGAGTGGGCCCAAGCTCTCAGACCCAGAGATCCCTAGTGGGAACATGGTGGCAAAAGAAGGAAAACTTCATTCCAGAGAGCTTGGATGACTTATATGACTGTTTATTTTCTTAACATGTAATGAAATTCCAAACCCAAAGAGATATATATGCAGAGCAGACAGATGCAGGGTTCTGGTGTGCAGCAGCCAGAACAGGACAGGAAGGGTCTGCGCCCCTCTCCCCTCCAGCACAACCCTCACCCCTCCTGGCCCATGGCCATTGCCCAGGCAGAAATGCAGAAGCTGGGACTGAGAGGGACCAGTCTCACAGTCCAGGGAGTAGCCAGAGACATGGTCCTGGCTGTTAGGCCTGGCCAAATCATTATCTAGCTGTGGGTCCTTGGGCCTCAGTCTATCTGTTAAATGGGCTAGAAGTTTGTGCTAGGAAATGGAGAAGGGAGTGTGCGGATATCATGATGGGTCCTCCTGCTGCTCCTAGACACCTGTGTATTGTGTCTCTCAGTTTTTGTCACCATCATGGCCACAGGCACATAGGGAGACCTGCTCTGACCCTGGTGGAATTGAATGGACTGTGTAGATAGCTGCCCCCAAACAGACTGTGCTCTGAATTGTCCTTGGGCTGCAGCCATAGCTACTGCCTCGGGTCAGGACCAACTGTCCCCTCCAGATTAGAGAGGAGAGGAGACTATGACCTGGGCAGCCTGTACAGCTGCCCAGCTGCGCCAAATGCCTCCAAACGGGAGCTCAGGAATAAGGCAGGAATCTGCTCTTCCTCCCCCCTTGGGATCAGCTGGGGGCTTAGAAGCACCCCCAAGTGTCCAACAAGGGCATCTGCCTCCGAAGGCTGATCCGAATCGCGTTCATGTGTCCTCAGGCTTGATAACCTTCAGATAACTTGATAACCTTCAGATGACTAAACACACCTGCATAATGGTGACCTGTGTCTGCACTGGCAGGGGAAAGTGAAGAACCAAATAATGATGGGGGTGATGCAGTGACAGGTGGAAAAGATCAACCACAACTCAGTGAAGGAATATGGGCGTTCCTCCCTCGCCCTCTAAATGACCTTCATTCTACAAGAGCAGCCTCTGTCCAGTGGAGCCACTATCGGACCTGCTCCCCCCAGGAACAGGAACTTCCAGTGGCTGGATGGTCTGCTGCTCTTTGCTTTGAAGCATGTATGCCTATGCACACGTGTTCACATAGATGTGTAGGTACAACTATATACTTGTCAACTGGAGGAAGCATCACTGGTCCAGACTCTGCATCTTCCAGAACCTGCAGTGTGTCTGTCTACACTTACAGAATCCTAGAGAGGGGCCTCAGGCCCATATAGCTTTCCCTGTCCCTGCAACTTTACAGATGGGGTCACTGGGGCCCCAAGATTAACACCTTCCCAAGATCATGCAGCACATCTAGGGGGGCCCTGGAAGTGAGCCAGGTCGCAAGGCCGAGGCTTGTCTGCCACCTGCCCCTACCACTGCACCTGCTGGGATCTTTTCCCCATCAGAGCATCCTTGGGGGCATCCTTTCCTTTACAGGAAAGAGGGCCATGCCCAAAGGCACAAAGCAATCACAGTGGAGCCCCAGGCACCTGCAGCAGGTGAGTTGGTGAGCAACTTTGGGGTGAGGGGGGACTTTCTGGCACACCTCCCATCACACTCTGAGGGGACAACTTAGCAAGGTGGGTCCCTCTCTTTCACCTCCTCTGTGACTTCAAGGGAGTGGGTGATTGGAAAATCTTGGTCCCCAGGAAGCCCTGAGGCCAGGAAACAGAGAAAGAGAAAGAAGATGATAGAAACAGCCCCAAATCAGGCTTGGCTATGCAGGTCCTGCGGATCTTTGGGGAGTGACTGAGCCAGCTTGTCAGAGTGTCTACAATACGGATTTCATCCCTCCCCTCCCTACACCCGCCCCTGCCCCCCCCCACCCCGCACATGGATGCCTGGGCCAGGCCCCCTTATTTGGGCTTCATCTCCACCCTGGAATTGATGTCGTCGGCATCCAAGTCGTACTCCTCCACCTGACCGCTGGTCCACACCTTCACGCGGTCTGTGAGGTGGCTGCTCCGCGGGGCCAGGATGAAGTCGTAGATGAGCACGGCCAGGGCTCCTCCGATGAACGGCCCCACCCAGAAAATCTAGGAACAGAGCAGACGTGCTCAGAGGGCGTCTGATGGGAACTGCTTACCCTGAGACCCCTGCTCCACCACGCCACCGCCTGGCTTCCCTCCCACCCATGCCTGAACCCCTGCATCCCCATTCCTGTGTCCCCCAGTGACTGGCCCAAGGCAGGACTCTGGTAGTGGGTGTCTCCCTGCCTCGGTGCGACCCAGCTCAGCACGCCTGGCATGGTCAGACCAGCCCCTTCTTGAGGGTGGCCACTGCCCCACCCTCCCCAGCTTTGAAAAGTCCCCAGAGACAGTCTGGTTTGATCAAAAGTGGCCTGGAGGGCTTCCCTGGTGGCACGGTGGTTGAGAGTCCGCCTGCCGATGC
>NW_006792921.1:6271887-6281821 GCF_000442215.2 Lipotes vexillifer | reverse complement strand
AAAAAAAAAAAAAAAAAAAAAAAAAAAGTGGCCTGGAAAAGAAACAGCAGCAGTGGGAACAGCTAAATCCCTCGGGCACTGACACCAGTGTGCTCAGCTTACAGGTGCCGAGACCTTTGTCCTGGGCGAGAAGCAGGCACTCCCACACCCGCACCTCCCAGCTCAGGAAACACAGGCACCAAGAGGCACTGGGATGACATGGGGCAGGTCTGAGCTGGAACGGGAGGCTGGCCTACGCTGCCAGAGGCGTAAGCCCACCGGCCCTTCTATCTCAGGTCTCAGCTGCCCTATTTCCTCGGCCCTGGCCATCTCCCAGAGCCTCTGTGATGGGAGATAAAGACACAGGATGGGGGCGGGTCTTCCATAAGGCACCAAAACCTCCCACCCACCTCCACGGGGCAGCCCTGCGACCCCTTACCCAGTGGTCCTGGAAGTTGTGCGTGATCACCGCAGAGCCGAAGGACCGGGCTGGGTTAATACTGCAGCCTGTGTAGTCAATCTGCGAGGGGGAAGGGGCAGGGGCAACAGGGGAGGAGATACAGAGACAGAGACAGAGGGAGAGGGAGAGAGAGGGTGACACGGAGAGAGGGGACCGGAGAGGAAACAGACAAGGGACATTCAGACCCAGAAAGATGGTCAGGAGGTCCCTGCACTTTCCTCTCCCAGGTAGGCGGTCCCCCCACCCCACGGCCTGAGCCCTGTCGGGGTCCCACCCACTGTCCTGACAGGACACCACAACAGCCTGGCTCCGCCCTCCCCACCTCCACCGCCACCGGGGAAGGTCCCCCACTCACGGCCAGCAGGTGCCCCAGGGCCACAGAGAGGCCGATGGCGAGCGGGGCCGAGCCCCCGAGGTCCCGGCGCCTCCGGTCCGTGGTGGCCAGCACGCATAGCACCAGCTGCAGGGTGGCGATGATCTCGATGCCCAGCCCCTGGCCCGAGTTCACGCCAGGGGCCAGCTGTAGGGGAGAGGGGCAGTAAGAACTGCGTCCCAGGGCCCCCAGGGCCAGACCCTCAGTGCCTGCAGAGTCCATCGCATCAGCCCCTGGCAAGGCCACATTCAAGCACATACAACAGCCATTAGTGGGCCTTGTCCCCTCCCACACCTGCTGAGGAAGCGCCAGCTTGGCCCAAACACTGTGGCAAGATCCAGAGAGGCCTGGGGTTGCTGGGCGGCAGGGCTTCTGCATCCAGCTACATCCAGGCCGGGGCACCCTTGGGGGTACCAAGGCCATAGGCGACAGGTGAGCCTTAGACATGGGAGGAGATGGTTAGGGACATTCAGGGACAATTAAAGAAGAGAAGAAAATGGGTGGCAGGGCCCAGCTGGAGACATTGCTTCTGACTCCAAAAGTCTTGAACATCCCACCCCCCATCCTCTGCTGCATCTAAGATTCCCAAAGATGCGGAGGGTCTTCCTCAGTTAGCTGGCCACAGCTCCCTGTGTCCTTCTCGCCCTTGAGCCTACGTCACTTGCATCCCCACGCTCTGTCTCCTGCCCGACCTCTGTCTGTCTCTCTCCTGGTCCAGTGTCTGTCTCCCATTTCCTCTGGGCCCTGCCCTCCCTATCTGCCCCCTCCCTGTCCCTCCTGGCCCAGCGCCCCTCCCTCTCTTTGGCCACGCTGGCCGCACCACCACCGTCTGGCTCCCACTTGCTGCTGGGCCACTTTTAGAAACATGACTCATGGAACAAGAAGGGAATGGGAGCTGCCGTGAGGTCACCGGAGCCCTCCCTCTGCAGCTGCACCAGGGAGATCACTCCCCACAGAGCCCCTGCACCTTCCCGCACGTGAGGGTCCCAAGGGCCAGGTATGCCCACACAGGGGAGCTGGGCCACGTCAGCACAAGCCCCCTCACAAAGATGCCTGGATGTGGCCACGGAGGCTGTCTTCTCCCAGGCTGGTGTGTCCAAATAAGACTGAACCTGAAGTCTCATCCGGAGGGTAGGGGAATGGGGCTGTCTCCGAGGCCACAGGGCATTATGCAGAGTCCTAGGTGGAGGGCACTCCACCACCATCCAGAGGTTTTCTCAGCCCCACCCTGAGGCCATCCAAAAGAACAATTCTCTTCCCGCCTTTGTCTGCAGCCCTGGGTCACAGGGAAAGTGACTCACATCCCCTCCCCTGTGTTGCAGCCCCAGCTCTGGGCCTTTCCTGGCCGACCCCAGGGCTGCAGCCCCTCAGCTCAGCCAGCTCTCGGGGCAATACCCAGTTTTCTTCACACCCCAACGTGGGGCTGTGGAGGCAGAAACCCTGAGTTCAGGCCCTTGCTCTCCCACTTGCTGGCACCATGACTATGGTCTCCGCCCTCTCTGGTCCTCAGTTTCCCCATCTGTAAAATAGATCTAATTTTCCCTTCCCATTCTCCAGAGAGGCCAGAGGTTCTAAGGCTGTGGGGACAGTCTTGGGGCATTTGAGAAGGGCTGCAGAGGCAGAGGTTGTTGTGGCTTTGTTTGGGCCCTTTCTCATCTCATCCCCAGGATTGGGGGCGGTGGCAGGCAGAAGGGGAGAGGCTCTGCTGCCCAGGAGTGTGGAGATGGGAGTGAGGCCCGCCTGGAGCCGGGACAGGCTCCGTGGAGGCGAGGCTGGTGAGGCCGGGCAGCTTGTACCAATGCCCATCACACCCACACCTGCTGTTACCCTCTGTGTCTGAGCGCTCAGGAAGCTCAGGGCTCCTCCCCACGCTCTCTCCTTGCCTCTCCAGGGTCCGCATGATTGCTAGCTGCCAGGAGTCCTGAAACCAGCCCTTCCACACTGATTAATGGTGGGGACGCTCTCCATCCCCACCGCACTCTCCTCACACACGTGGTCTCGGCAAGCTCACCTCCTGCCCCGATTCTTAACCAGGTCTGAGCATCCCAGACCCTGCTCTGCCCATCCCAGACCCTGCTCTGCCCAAGGGCACCACTTTTCATGCGAAGTGAGCAGAGCAGGGTGCCTGGTGCCATGACCCGTCCACAGGAAGTGACACCTGCCCTGGGAACCCTAGGATGTACCCTTTCCTAGCTGCCCAGAGCCCTTAGAACCTGACAGCCCAGAACCACATGGGTTAGTAAACTTCCTCTCCCCAAACCCATTACCACTACCACCAGCAGCAGGAAGATTCCCCTGTTTGTTTCCATGTCTATGACCTCCTCTCTTTCAACTGCCAAAGCACTTGTGTTACTTACATCTGAAAAAAAATATTGATAACTCAAAATCAGAAGGGATAGTTAAAGGTCTGCTGAAACTTGATGTCCAGAAAAGAGCAAGTAAAAATTCAGACCCTATGTTCCTGCTTACAACCTATTAAATTTGACACAATTGCTTAAATAGGGCTAATCCCACTTGTGGTTACTTGTTATTGAAAAAAAAAGTTTGCACATCCCCAGGTAGTTTTGCCCAGTCCAGGTCTTATATTTCACTGATGAAGCCCCCCCCCCGCAGAAGTAAAAATCAATTTTCTGAACACAAGTATAAAAAACAGAAAAAGCATCAGAAAGATGCAGGCTCTCCATTTTTGTATCAAACCCATTGAAGCCCACTCTCAAGGCCCAGTTCAGACTCCAGTAGCACCAAGAAGTTTTCTCGGGTCCCTGGCTAGAATTAACTTCTGCTGCCACTCTGCCGAGCCCTCACTGAACAGCCTGCATATCTTGCAGAGAAGTAACCTTTCTGCCTCCTATGTTGGTGCCTCAGACACCCTGGCCTGGGAGCTCGGTGGGGACAGAATGGGGACACCTTCTCATCCCCCCGCCTAGACCTCAAAGGGGACACTCGCTGTGTGGTGACAGAAATAGCAGATGATGCTAATTTTCTAGCATTTCCACCCTCTCTAGAAGCAGCCAGGGAAGCCCTCTGGAGCTTGGCAGGGCTGGTTCATTTGCTTTCTAACTGGGAGACCACAGGCCAGTCATTGGTCTCTGTGGACCTTGCAGGGCAGCCTGCTCAAGGCTCTGTGAGATGACAGACAAGGAGGCCAAGGCCCAGGAAGGAGAGAGCAAAGTCAGAATCCTTGCTCCGGGGGTCTATGCCACCCAAACTCACAGGCCAAGGTGCTGGCTACCCACAGGTTGGGCTAAGGGTTCTGACGATTCCCAGCTTGGCCTGAGGAGCTGGCAGAATATGCTCTGTAGCTGCCAGGGTGTCCCAGGCACCAGGGTGGCACAAGGCTGACCTCTCCAGGAATGGGCCTCAAACCCTCCCCACTGCCCATGGGCAGTATGACCAAAGTAGCTTCTAAGGGCCAGGGCCCCAGCTTGGCCTGGGCACCATGGTGTCCCACCCTTGGGGAACAGCAGATCCCAGGGCCAGGCCCGGCTGTGGCTCTGGGCATCCACTCTCAAAGAACAGGGGAGGGAAGACATTGAGGCCTGCCCCCGACACCCACTGCCTCTAGCACTCAGCACTCCCAGTGAGGGGGACCTGGGTGAGCCCCCCAACGTCACCCCTCCGTGACTGTTCCGGCATGCATGTGCCTCTGAGGATCCACGGTTTTGTGTGCCTCTGTGTCTTTGTAGATTGGTATCTGTGGGGGACCACATGTGTCCAGGTGTGACTCTTTCCTTTTCTTTTTCATTAGACATTAAGAGGTTTATTAGACAATAAGTAAACAAAAAGTCTATCCAAGAGTTACAAAAGTTCTCAACCTGTAGCACTAAACAATAGGAGCTAAAAATATCTGACACAAAAATTGACAGAATTACAAGAAGAAAGTGATCACTCCACTGCCAGAGTGAAAGGGTTTAACAACCCTCTCTTAGAAACTGATGGAATGAAGAGTCAAAAAATATAAACAGCAGGAACAGGGAAGATTTGAACCACACAATTAACAAGTTGGATTTAAGGGAAATGTGTAAGCCCTGCACCTCCATATCTGAGAATATACCCTCTTTTTCAGCCCACGTGGGACATTCAGACACACTAATCATGTATTGGCCAGATGCATCTTAACTGTCTCTGAAAATCCTTATCACGCAGGGTGCCATCTCTTACGGAGCAGGGACTTTGCGGAGGCTGGGGCAGGGCTCTCTGTGTGGCCCTAGATGTTCATCTTGTGTGTCTGACGCATTTCTGAGTGTGTCACCCTGTCCCTGTGTGTTGCACTCCCACACACAAGTGCCACTACTGGCTGGGGATGGAGGAGAAAGGAAGGAAGCCCCCTTGAGTAAAAGAGAGGCAGGTCTCAAAGTGCTCTTTGCCCCCAGAAGCCATTTCATCTTCCTGACAAGAAACAATACACAAAGCAATGGCTTCCTCCTTCCCTTCCTCACTTCAGGGCAGCCTTGCCCTCCTGCCCGGGAAAGGAAAAGGTTCCACTGAGGACCACCCACCCCGTACCCTCCTAGGGTCCCAGGGCCTGAGTGGGACCACCCAGGCTTGAGAGTGTGCTTCATGCCCATGTGTGTGTGCCTGTGTGCCACGTACCATTGCGTGTGTGAGTGCACGTGTGTGTACTGGTGCAGCGTAAATGTGTGCAATTTGGAGCAGCAGAGATAATCAAGGGCTGGAGGCAGGAGGCTGGGGGTCCCTCCTGTCATCATCTGCTGTGCAACCTAGGCACGTCTCCACGTCTCAGTGGGCCACGGTTTCCTTACCAGTAAAATAGAGGCCTCAGCCCAGATTCTAGCCCCAGACCTTGTCCAGGATTCCTCCCCGCCTGACGTGGGACCCCGGCCCCCAAGACCTGCGGTCATCCTCTGGGCCAGGATCCTGAGTGCAGGATTCCCACAAGGCCATCTGACCCGCTGGTCCCCATATGGCATGGAGCCTGTTATAGGACCTCCCAGCCACCTGTGACCGCCCAATGCCCTCCACAGACACACGCCCCAGAGCAGCCGGCTGCCTGACAGACCCTACTTGCACAGCCCTGATGACAGGGAGCTTACTGACTTGGAGGCTGCCCTTGCCCAGTTTTTTTTAAAAAAAAGCGTCTTTCTTTACCCTGAGCAGACACCTGCCTCTGGTTGTCCCGATGGTGGGATTTCAGGCACTGAAAGGAAGTGCTCATTGGAATGGGCATTTCCCGGCCTTTTCTGCCCTCTTTTGAGTTGAGGTTTTCCAGCCTCAGGGCGTGCTTGCCCGCTGGACTGTAGCTCCTTGGTTGTGTAAAGACAGACCCTTACTTACCCCCTGGGCACCACCGTGGGCAAGGAGCCCCTCTGGACCCCAGAGAGAGGCTCTGGCTGAGGGGACCCTGGCCAGGGCAACGTTTCCTTGCCCCTACCTGCAGGTATGTGGGCTCAGCCCACGTCCATTCAGGAGACCCCAGACCCATCGGTGCTTCCAGAGGGCAAGGACCATGGCCCCCCAGGGGGGCTCTGCTAGCAAGAACCACGGCTCCCTGTGCCCCCCGGAAAGCTTGCCCAAACCAGTGTTCAAGCCGAGGCAGGGGACATGTTTGACCTGCCTGGGGAAAGCCCTGATGGGTAAGGGTAAAGGCACCCCTGCTGGGGGGGCCCTAGAGAAAGTGGGGACCACTACTTGGGCCTGAGATCAGGTTGGGGGGAGACAGCATGGGATTGCCCTGCAGTGAGCTAAAGGCTCCAGATGTGAGGGGAGGCTGTGACCGGGGGATGGGGGAGTCAAGGCAAGTCCCCTTAGACCGAGGGACCCCGGCGGGCCATGTCCCCCTCTCAGGACGTAGCTCCTTCACATGATTCCCACAGCGAGCCCTGGCTAGGGCCAGGCGTCAGCGTGGGGAACGTGGGGCAGGCAGGGCTGCTCCGAGGGCTCTCATGGGGGGAAGAGCCTAAGAATTTTCCGTGGTAAGGGAAGTCTCCACCGCAAAGCTCCTGCCTCGCTCTGTGCCCTCCCCCTCATCTGGTTCTGGCTGGAGACAGTAATTATATGTCCCATCAGTGGCATCACCACCCAGCCCCCAGCCCCCTCCCTGGGCAGGGCCGTCGGAAAACTGGCTTCCCTTTCCCCCAGCCCACCCCTAGCTCTGGGGGAGGCTGAGGGTCCTCAACTCTGGAAGAACCAGTGGCATGGGGAAGGGGGGGTTAGGTAGAGGGGGTTGCTCTCATTCTATAGCTGGGGAAACTGAGGCCCAGGACACTGGGGAAGTGGGAAGTTTGGGGCTAAAGGCAGGCCCTTGATGCAGCACGTAGAAACAGTCCCCAGGCAGTCAGGTCCAGAATCAACGGGGCTGAGAAAAGACCCCCAAATGAGGGAAGTGTGAGCTCTGCCTGAGCCCCCGAAGGGGCTGAAATCAGAGGCTCTGGATGGCGTGGCATCCAGTCCCCTCTTGGACACAGGTAGACAATGGCCTGAACCCTGAGCCCTCACCTCTCTCCAGAGCCCCAGCCTCCCACCATGACCCCACCCCCACCCCGCGCATCAGCCACACCCACGACTCTCAGGACATGACCTCCTCTACCTAGAAGCCCCTCCCCCCACCCCGGAGTCTTCACATTCAGGATCTCACGGCACCTCCTCCCTGAAGCCCTCCTGGCCCTCACCACAGCTCAAACCCACCATGCCCCCACCCCCCCCCCGCGCATCAGCCACACCCACGACTCTCAGGACATGACCTCCTCTACCTAGAAGCCCCTCCCCCCACCCCGGAGTCTTCACATTCAGGATCTCACGGCACCTCCTCCCTGAAGCCCTCCTGGCCCTCACCACAGCTCAAAGTCAGAAGTTCCCAGGTGCCCTGATACGTCTTATCTCACCGGCCTCCTGCCCCCTATCACGGACAGACGTGCACCGGGCTTATCTTGCACAGGACCATGGGCTTCCCAGGGCAGGGATTGGGCTGACTCAGCCCTGCATTCAGTCACGTTTATAGGGTGAGCAAGCCAGAGAGGGGAAGAGTGAAAAGAGCAGGCGAATGGTCCAGATTCCAAGGTGCAGGAGCATCTTCGACTTCCCAGAGCCCAGCCATACCTTGCGATCTCCCCTTTCCACAGATGGGAGCTGGGGCCACACAGACAAGGTTGTTTGCATGAAATCACACAGGGTATTAGTAGCTGAGCTAGGGCAGGGCAGACCTGGCACCAACCCCTGCCTCTGAGCCTCTCACTCTAGGAACAAAATCAGGGTTTGGCTCTGAGAACTAGCCAGGTTGCGCCAGGCTGGATAGAGGTCCATGGTCCCTCTGGGGCATATCCTGAGCCCTGACTCAGTGAGGAGAAAGTTGTCCCCAACGTGTCCCCGGGGGACACCCCCTGACTCATTCCAACCACTTCCTGTCATTTCTTTTCTTATTTTCCTTGGAAATCTCCACGCCAACGATGGGTTTGGGCTGGGGTGGGGCTCGGGACTCAAGGGGCTGCGGGAGCCTCCCCCAGAGCCTGGAGGAAAGAGGGTGTCACCTGTGTAGGCTGGTCTCTGTCCCTCTTGAGGTATTGAGGCCACCTCCCAGGTCTCTTCGGATCTCAGGTTCAGTGCTCTGGACCCTTTTCCTGTTCTTCAGCCCAGGACCCCAAACTTCCATGGTGTGGCCAGGGCAGTCCCCGGGCCCCTACCACAGCCCTCAGTGCCCTTAGGTTCAGCACGGCCCCTCTTGGGCTCCTGTTAGCCAGACCTTCCTGGGAAGAGTGATAAACTCAAGTCCACAAAGTAAGCTTGCTCGTAGTATGGGTGTGGCCAAGAGATATCAAGAGACCTAGGTCCCCTCTTGGAGACTCAGGGTTCTCAACTCCAAGAAAACTCAACAAGTTAGCAGTAGCCAGGCCTTGAACTCAACTTGCCTGCTTCCCCGCCCAGGTCTAGGCCCGTTTTTCTCCCCCTTCTGCAACCCATCCAGCTCAGGTATTGGGGTGACTTTGGAAAATGGAGCCTTGAGAGGGAAAGGGACACTAAAGCAGGGTGTGGCCAGATCAAGATGGCACAGAGGTAGGTGCTTGCCCTCCTCAAGTCTGCCTGGGATGCCCATGTGAGAGAGCAAAGTCGGCCAGCAGATGCCTCTCCTGCCTGTCCCTTGAGAGGGAAGGTCAAGAGGGGGCCGGAAGCCCTGGGGAGACTCAACTCCTCCCCTAGGAGGACCCATTCCCAATCCCCATCGTGCCCAGCTGAGCCCCAAGGTGATCCTGACCCTACCCATTGCGCACTCCCCGAAGTCACCCGGCTCTGCCCCCACTGGAGAGACAGGCCAGGAGGGCCTTACATCCACCGTGACCACATCTTCCCCGGCTAAAGTCTAAACTCCGGGCCGCAGGGCTAACCTTCAGTCTTAGGCTGGGTGAGGTGTCACCGTGACACAAGAAGTGCTAATCCCTCCTTGGCAGGGTCATGCCAGCTGCCCTCTGCACAGACCTCACCAAGCCTCCCCCCGCTGCAGCACCAGGATCTGAACTTTGGCTGCAAAGCAAGAGGGCAGTTGCTCCTCTAATCACCCACGGCTCTCTCTGCAGAGCCCCTGGCCGGCTCCCTGCCCAGCCCAGGCCCCGCCAGTCTCCACCTGGTTTGATTCCTCCTCTCTGCTCCTTTGCCTCTCTCCCTCCCTGTGGAAACACCCCCTCGGGTGCTCTGAGGCCTCCTCCAAGCCTTACTCAGACTCTCAGGCCAAATTTCCCCCTGCTGTGGCCCAAGCCAGGTCTGAGTTTGCACTTGGCTGAGGGTCTGGAAAAGCCCAGGTCCGTGACAGCAGGCAGCTGCCGCCAACGACCAATTAGCTGTGCTAAGCGGCCCGGGAGGAATTCTTTTCCGCAGCTCCTACCCAGTCGCCTACATCTGCTTCTCATGAGTGCCCCCAGGCCAGGCCCCATTCAAGCCGCGAGCAGTGGGCGCACGCAGGGACACACGCACCCCCTGGGACGCTCACACAGCAGCACTAACGTGCTCACAGACGCACTTCCAGAAGCAGTGGAGCCAGCTTCCACAGACTTGGAGGCCCATGCCGGCACCCACGTGCACACACTGTTCACAAACACAAATACACGCGCCACACCTCTCTGTGTCTGGTGACAGAGAGTGGACCCAGACAGGAGGCAAGATGTCCCCGCTCCGCC